>NC_139816.1:9983249-10488249 GCF_963457635.1 Microchirus variegatus
TCTGCAGCTAAAAGATGCATACGGAAACTTAGCAGCGCCTCCGTCCGATCTCACACCTGTACTTGAATGCAGGTGGGTCACTTCAGTTTGTGTTCATAAGCTGCATTGTGGTATTTTTTGACTGAATTTGTGAATTTTATGTGTTTTATATTTGGTACAACTGACATTTTTTGGTATCTGGGGGATGTTTTTTGGTCAGTGAATTCGTACAGCAAACCTCTGTGCTGCTGTGTGGCCCTGGTCTTGTTAATATTTTGATTAGGGCTGCAACTAACGGTTATTTTCATAATCGATGATTTTCTCGATTAATCGAGTAATAGCTTGCTCCATAAAATGTTGAAAAATGTTGATCGGTGTTTGTCAAACCTGGAAAAAAAGATGTTCTCAAATGTCTTGTTTTGTCCATAAACCAAAATGATTCAGTTTTAATGATTTCTTAGTTATATACGGAGCAAAGAAACCAGGAAATATTCACATTTAAGAAGCTGATAATAATAATAATACAAACCAATTCAAAACTGCTTTGCAATAATAAGGTTGTTTTTTTTCACAAACAACGTTTTCATGAATTGTTTGAGGGTATGTGTTCACAGGGTAACAGGTCACTGATTTGCTAGATTTTGCAGTTGATGGATCATTATCATTGTCATTTTTTCAGTGGCCTGGCTCTGAGTTATGAGACTGTGGACAGCTGCGGGAAAAAGTTGATCATCAAAGGTGTCAAAGCAAAAGGAAAAGTCCTGAATTACCAACAATCCAAGGTTAGACTTCAAAACACAAAAAGTAACTTGTTGACAAGAGATTTTCTTCATCCTGTGTTTTTTTTTGCAGACGTATGACCTAAAAGTGACCCTGCCTGGCCTGGAAAAAGACACACAGACAATCAAGATCAGCCTTCTGCCTGGTACGAAAAAAAAAAATCTTTCAAGATAATCTCAAGATCCTTGATGCCAAATATGTTCGTGTTGATTGTAGGGGTTTTTGTTTATTATACTTTGTCAAACTGAGAGATCGATCAGTATTGGAAACAAAAATGTTCCACGGGAAAAGCTTTGACCTCTGAGGAAACTTCAACATGACTTGCCAATCGATTGTCATGATTTCCAGGTAACCCACACACCCTCCACGTGAAGAGAGAAGGAAACCCCTTCATCGTAGAGAATGGAAACCCTGCCAGGTTTGATGTTGAAATTCACGATGAGGCTGGAAACGTCAGCGCTCACTCCAAGCAAGCAGTTCGGTGCAAGGTATGGATGTGTTTGTCTTTTAGTGGTTGAGAGGTTTAGGGATTGGACAGTGTATGATGTAATCGCTCATTTGCAAGAACTCATGATAAGTGGATCATGGTGATTTTCCATTATTGAGAAAAGTGTGACTGGTATAATTTAATGAAATAATTTAATCCCTGTTTCATTTGTTTTATCCTTATTCCTTTCTGTATGGATTTCTAGATTGATGGCGTTCCTCCTGTAGTAGTTGACTGCAGCCGCACAGGAGCAGGACAGCTTGTGACAAAACCCATAGACCTTAAATTTACCAAGGGAGAACCAAAAACGCTAAAAGTTCTGTTTCAGATACCTGTAAGTAAAAAATAAACTATACTTTAAATTTCTGTGTAATGGTAACGCTCTCTAATAAAAGTGAAGTATCTATATTTTACGTCACTTGTTTGTTTTCTACCTCACTAGAATCAAAGGACCATAGCGGCAATCTTGGAGGAGTTGAAGGTGATACCCAGTAAAAGAGTGGTCCTGATAAAGCTCTACAGTCAAGGGGTTGACAATCTCGAGGTGAAGAACAATGAAAAGATCGAGTGGCTGGCTGGAGGCTCGCTGAGGAACCTATTCTTTAAACTGTATGATGAGGCTGGCAGGCTGGTTCTTCTCACTGATGAAATAGCCTCTAAGATCAAGGTGTGTCTTGCTCATGCAATGCATTGCTGCACTCAGCAGGCAAACCACAAGAACCAAGTTATCAATGTTTTTTTTATTATTATTTTAGATCAACTGGCCAAGATCTCAAGTTAATCTGAAAGATATCGCACAGGGGAAGCTTCCTGTTGTACAAGTGTCCAAGCAGGTGCAAGATGAGCAGTTCTACCAGGTGTCCTATCAGGACGAGAGTGTGTCCGTCTCTTTTACGATTGTGTAAGTACACTAAGGTTTTGGGAAATACAACTGCCGTTGTGTTTTCCATTAAAAGTCACACTTTTATTCATCAAAAGAGTTGCAAAATGAATAGAAAATATAGTCAAGACTTTGACAAGATTAGAAAGAATAATTTTTATTCAAAATAATAGTTTTGCCCTTCAAACTGCTTTCGTCAAAGAACCAGCAAAAGGGTTTTCAAGGGTTTTCTCCTCATCCAATAGTCTTCTAACGCGATTAGCAAACACAATGTACCATTAGAACACTGGACAATGGGCCTCTATACACCTATGTACATATTCCATTATAAAAACCAGACGTTTGCAGCTAGAATAGTCGTTTACCACATTAACAAAGTATAGAGTGTATTTCTGATTAATTTAATGTTATATTCATTGGGGGAAAAAGTGCTTTTCCTTCAAAAATAAGGAACATTTCTAAGTAACCCCAAACTTTTTAACACAGTAGTTTATGTCAAAGTATTGGATAAGAAGGTCAATACAGAAACAGCTCACCTGGTTCTGTTCATTATATCTTCATACTGTCATCTCTGAAGCTCACAAAGAGCCAGACCACCAGTTTCCATCTATTTCCTGTGACAGTGTTTGCATCCTTGCTTGGTTTCATTCTCAGACCTCGTCCAGATGATCCAGCAAACCTCAAAGCAACGGAGCTAAAAAACCCAGTGAAGCTGGGTGAAACTGTATCTGAAAACCTCAGTGAGTATGATACTGACAACAAAAATATGTGTCGATTTCATAAAAGACGACACACATGCAGCATTTCTCCCCTTTTTTCAGACTTGGAACTTGTGGACCAGTATAATAATCCGACCAAGACATTGACATCCACATGTGTCAATCACATGAATGTGGAAGCTGAGGGACTGGACAAAGCTGCTGTTGCCTTCAAATGGCAGGTGAGAATGGAATTAATAGATGGAGAAAATGCTTTACTTGAGCACAAGGCAATGCTATTAAATGTCTAAATTTGGCTCGGCAACAGTCAACAAATATTCATTTAATTTATCATAATAAAATATAATTATTATTGTTATCCATGAATTTTCAAATTTAAAAAAAAATATTTATTACACTGTAAAAAAATTACTTTTAGTGGTTTATGCTTGATACATTTCTGACATCTCTGAGAAGAAGATCAGCTCAAATTCAGGTATAAAATGGTGAATTCATTTTTTTGCCATAGAAATAACTTTAACACTTTTACTTTTAACCTGTTTTTGAAAGCGTTCCTAATATATAATAAACTTGTTAAATTTGCACTGTATATTACAAGGACAAGTGAACATAGTGTGGGGGTGTCAAGCTAGAGGACTCTAGAGGATTAAAAACATGGGAGACCCCAAACTCAACGAACTTTAACTGAATTTCAATGTTTTATTCCCAGGAAAGCACAGAGTAGACGGTCCAGTCAAGACGCAGGACCACACACTTTGTTTATCGTTTATACAAAGGGAGGAGATTCACAGGAACTTGCGTGATTTAATGTGACATCAGAATACAAACAGACGTGGTCGAGCTGACTGTCGGCGTTGTCAGTTCATTCGCTGTTGTGTGTGCAATGTTTTCTGTTCAGTGGTAAACATCAAACATTTTTAGTACTTATTTGAAATCAGGAAGACTCTGATGCATCCGACACTCCAGGATAATGAAGGCACCCACGGTTGTCTGTTGCGCCAGATCGGGACCAAAATCTAGCCAATGATCATCTAGTGTGGGCCAGGTTCAAGACTGGAATCTGTAAAAGAACAGAAGATTCATGTGACACAATCATTCTCTCTGTTAAATTCAGGAGAGCAGTCGGTCCATCCAGGTGGCAGGAATATGTTTCCAGAGTGGGACACCTGGCATCCGAGAGATGCGCTTCAAATACTGGAACTACACGGCAAATGTCATAATTAAAGTAACTGCTGGAGATCCTTCAGCGCTTAAACTTGTCAGTGGGCCTAAGGAGGTAAGAAAGTGTTGTTTTTCGTAAGCTTTAAGTTCCATTATATAGCATGTTTTCCAGGCCGAACTAACCATTAATGTGCATCCCTTTTTTATGTACAAGCCTTTGCAGGTGGTGAATGACCACAGTATCCCCACACCGTTTGTTGTCCAACTCTTTGACAAGTGGGGGAACAGCTCTTCAGACAAGAGGGTTGTGGTGAAATTGAAGTCTTCACCGCCAGCACTGAAGGTTCGCTTGACAATGATTACAAACACTTACAAGTCATGTTAATTTACTCTGGATTAACGACTGACTTTTACATTCTAATGAAACTAAACTATCTTACTGTTGTTTTTAGGTGACGACACCTGTTATCTCAAAACCAGTGAATTCAGAAGGGAAAGTCTCTTTCACTATAGATAGTGTGAGCGGACCAAAGTGAGTCAGCATTATTATGTTTATGCATATTAAAAAAAATATACACATTTTTTATTATAAAAAACACTTTATAAATAAGTACACGCTATTAGCATTAGTTATTCTTTAATACATATTGAATTCATCATTTAAACATGTATAACTGTGTTTATAAACTATGTTATAAATGATGAATTCAATATTTATTAATGCTTAACTAATGCTAATAGTGTGTACTTACTATAAAGCGTTACCACTATTTCTACCTTGACATCTCTGAAGTCAAACGCAGCTGATCCATTCATCATCAGTTACCAGTGTTGTTACCCTGTTTGTCCACTAGGGGGTACTATCAGCTGGACTTTCAGGGTTCCTTCAACAACAAACCCATTCCTGGTCCATCAGTGAATCTCACAGTTCTCCCGGATCCCACCAAACCCGTGAAGCTGTTAGTGGAGTACGACACCGCGGCCAAGATTTGCGCTGGAGACGTCTTCCCAGGTCACAAACCGCTTTGTTTCACTGTGACTGGTTTATACTCTGTCGTTACATCACGCTTCAAACAGAATCTCCCTGTTGCTCTCTTGATCGTTACAAATGATGCTCAAATGGCACAGATATGGATGCAAATAAACGAGTTGACAGAGGGATATAACAATTAGGACGACCTAATAGGTGATACGTGAAAGAGCTTGAGAAAGCAACAGAGGATAGACATGGGTTCATCCTGTTTTTCAGTGAACTAAGGGCAGCTGTGTGTGTGTGTGTTTGCAGTGTTCTTAGTGACTGTGATGTCGGATGAAGGAATCCCAATGACGACCTTTAAACCAGCTGCTGTGTCCATGTTGCTGTGGGAGGGAGAGCCATCAGAGCAAGATGTGAGTGGGATTTATTATCACACATATTTTGTCAATTATGTTTTGTTTTTTGTTTTTTTTTATGTTTGTGGTACTATAAACCTGCTGAGTAATTTCCTCGTACCTCTTTTCTCCAGGCCACTGAGCTCAAGTGTAGTGTGCCCATGGAAAATGACAGGAGAAACTGTTTTCACTTTAGGTAAGATCCTTTCTGTTTGCTGTGAGTTCGCACCAGTGCAGCAGTGATGAAACCCGACACTACCGATAAACCCGATAATAAATTTTTTTTTTAATGTTTTTGCACGTTTTATTGCAGAAATAAAGTAATCCCTGAACGTGCCGGAAAGTGCACCATCCAGTTCTCTCTGCGCGTCAGCCAGACAGAAGTCCTGCGCACTGATCAGGTTGGAACTTAACTCTGTAAAGCGCTGGACTTCTCGACACTTCTTCAAACACTTTAATGATAACGTTATAAGCTATGAAGGTAATGATGCTGTTATTGCAGATATCTATTAATGTGGTGGCCAACCAGCCTGTCAGACTGGGACCCACCGTCCAGCCACCGGCCCCCGTTGTCTCCTGCAGCACAGACATCGCCAATCGCACACTGGTGAACAATTTGACTCTGAGGATCATGGTGAGTCTGTCAGCTTTTTCACTTTCACATATATGGATTTTAAATCTGGGCTTGGTTCAACTGAGTTGTCGTTTTCAGGACTCCTATGAAAATCCAGCTGGGCAGGACCTGGAGGGGAGGATCGTCGTCTCTATAGCAAGTGATGATAACAACAAAAGTATCCCTCTGTTCGATGGAAAACTTAGCAGATATCACATGAATATGGTGAAAGGAGAGGTCCACATCAGAGTGAGTATCTCAGGATTCATGTTTGCACTGAAAGGCACTTACTTATGATAACTGTACTTTTACTGTTTCACAGAGGTTGTCCATCATGGAGAACAGCCCTGGTGAGAATGGCAGTCAGTACACGCTCCTCTTCACCCCGGAAGTGCCTGCGATCCCCACACAATTGGATCCTTTCAAACTCACCTTTCTTTTTTATGGTATGAAAAAACATCTTTCCATATTCAACGGAGAATCTAAAATTGAAAAACACTTTTTTATACTATGCCTAAAAAATGGGTTTGACTGAACCTGATCAATATATAATTCATCCCACTTGTGTGTGACCCGGAAGTTGGTTATCGACGTCTTCTTCATGCACTTGTTCTCTGCTTACTAACCTTCTTAATATTTGTGGGTTTTTTTGGTTTTTTTTCTCTTTTACAGTCGATGCAATGAACCAAGAGAAAATATCTGGGCTGCTAAAGAAGAAAAAAGATCTCCATCAATCTGTCGTCCTGCTGAGAAAAGTCTTCGATGATCATGAGGAACTCCTCAAAATGCTGACAAGTAGGATTTCAAAGACTTGGCATCAAATTGGAGAGAAACTCCTATGACGTATTTGCATGACGTCTGCCTGTGTGGCATGTTTCCGTGTCCCTGTGTCTTCTTTTGTATCTAATAGATCAATTATTTCCCTCATTCCAGCCAAGTACCTCACTGCGGTTGAAAAAGCGGTTGTCATCAGACATCAGCTGATCCAAAAAAATGTGAACATGCCGGACTCTCCGTCTGTGAGTGTCGAGTTCCATACTTCATGTTTGTTCTTGTGTTTAGTATTCTGTATGTATATGTATATGTATTTACTGTGCCATCAAAGAATTTGCTATGATAAGTCGCATCTTAAATGCTTAATACATACACGTTCTCAACCTTTGAATCTCTTGGCAAAAGTTCTGCTTTCTTATGTTTTTACTTTTACCACGTTCATGGTTCTTTTGTTTATTTTGGTCTTTTGCAGATTGCTGCTATTGACACACTCTTGACAGAGAAGACCAATGAAAGTAAAGCGGTTCTGGGTGGACGGAAGAGAGTCTGCTCCATCCGAGACGACTTCAGCGGGCAGCAGGATGTTTTGGGAAAGGTAAGGTCATAGGAAAGAATTACTTTTTATATTAGATTATTTTATTTTTAGCTGTCAGTCAAGGAAACCGTGACCAGGAAAAAACAACAACAAAGACGTGAAAGGGGTGAACCAGTGCTTTCCCCTTAGATTATCTTAAAAAGGATGTGTGTATCTAATTGCCAATCTCAGCTTACATACACTGGTTTTCAAAAGTTTGGGGTCACCTATTAAAAAAATGTTTGTGTTTTCCCATTAAAAGTCACACTTTTATTCATCAAAAGAGTTACAAAATGAATAGAAAATATAGTCAAGACATTGACAAAACTGTTTTCCGCTGTGCTAACAGAATTGCACAAGGGATTTCAAGGGTTTTCTAATCATCCAATAGCCTTCTAACGCAATTAGCAAACACAATGTACACTGTACAATGTATTAGAACACTGGAGAGATGATTGCTGGAAATGTTAATCCCTTACACTGTGACTGCAGGTCGCTCACTTGGCCTGTGTGGAAGACGATGCCGCCGCAAGAGTCATCTCCTGGCACATTCGGGGCGACATGGATTGCGTCGTCACCAGAACAGTGGAGGCAGCTCAACGGATCTACAAGAACACTGGAGGCGGGCAGCAGGTCATGGCCCTCGACACCATGTTTAAGTCACAAGTGAACAGGTAAATGTTTGGGGCTTATTTTATTTTTTGCAGCTCCCTTCACCATCCGTGTTTGAGTTTTTGATTGTGTGTGAGGGATTATAGTTTACAATAGGGCTGAACGATTTTTAATAAATATCCAACTGTGATTATTTTTGACTCGAATTGCAATTGCAGTATGATTCGATATTGGTCATTTTAACACAAAGATGATTTCAGTCTGTATTTATCTGTCTCTCTATTTCCACACACATTTTGCTTTTCTTTAACATCTCTTGGGATTGAAAAAAATGTTCAGCCCTCATATACAACGAGCCTTTCAGCCGTAATTTAAAAGACATCATTGCACCTTTTTTTGCGAGACAGTGAAAAACTGGACACCATGGACACCCACTTCCCTAAGTGTGTCAGGGAACTACGGCAGCCTTCACATACCGGAAAGGATTATAACATGTTCCTATTACATATTCTGGCATGTTTGTTCATTTGGACTGCTCTACATCGCAATGCAAGATGGCGGCCTTCGTAAATCGCCTCACCTTACCGAAAATTCATATCAAAGGCTTATTGTAAGGCTGCAAAAACAAAATAATTTGATTTTAAAGCTTTTCAACGCTCATACAAACATGAATAGTATATTAATTTTCTGCCACTGAACCCTCCTTTAAGTCAGTTTAAGGAAAGTAATCCATATTCCCCTCATATCTAAGTAAGTAAGAAGTTATCAGTAATTCAAAGCAGCTGCTGCTCCCTGGTCAAGGAATAAGCTTCAGAAAACTCAAATTAAAAGTTGCACTGTCAGCCTTTTTAAATCTCGTTTCATTTTGCTTCTGTGGGAAAACAAAATATCATCTCAATGCTGGGTCATTTTCGCTAAAACTTGGATTGCTTGCAGAACATTGCCACACATAAGAAATGGCCGGCCGCTCTTTAATCCCATTGGAGACCCGGTCTACGCAAGAGAATACCTGATTTTCCTTCAGCACAACGAGAGCTGTGACACTGGTGAGCTGTCTAAATGGATTCCCTCCTGCTCCTGCTCAGATTTACACGACAGTACAGGATTTCTATGGTTTATGTCAGGCTTTCCACTTCTTCTTCTTCTTGTGTGTTGTATCCAATTATAGTTTTATTTTTTTTCTGTCCCACTGAAGCACTGGTGCTTCTTTAACTGCATTTTATTTATTTATTTATTTCATGTGGTGGTCTTTTTTCCTTGTTTCAAAGCATGATTTGTTCATGTATTCATATATAGTATTTAATGGTTAATGGAACAGAACTGGTAGAATAACGTAAAGCAGGGGTCTCAAACTCAAATGACCTGGGGGCCAATGCGCATCTATTGTGGTCAAGAAGGGGGGCGGCCTAGTGAACAAAAAGTGGGTAAAAAAAACTGTTCACAATATTGCATCATAATATCAAAAACAGACATTTATTTTAAATTACATAAATAATAGTGTGGACAACTGTAATTAAATTTGTGCCAGGAGCCGTTTTGGCCACTGCCATTCGTGGCTCGGGCCCTAACAAGCGTATTTATATATGCAATTGAACGTTGTATATGACACATTTAATAATGCGATAATTATAACCGAATGTCTTATGATTACTGTTATAATGAACCATGTTTTCATTGATATTAAGTGGGGGGCCGCATGTAACCGATTGGGGGACACATGCCAGTTTGAGACCCCTGACTTAAAGTCTACTATTAACAATGTTTGCTACACTTCTCTCTTCTGTTAGACAGCCTTTTGTGGCTGGAAAGTTAAGTTTGTAAAACCACTCGTTCTCCTTTAGAAAATCTGGATTTCATTCACCTAAGTCACTAAATGATACTTTCTAATTCAGGACAGTGGTTTAACAATCTGTGTTCTGTGATTTAAAAAAAAATCAAATTTTCTCAATAAACTTGTTGTCGGTGTTGGTGCAGCAAGTGAAGAGATGATAAAGTGACTGAAAAATAGGTTCTGAATCATCCCTTTAATCTTTACTTACTACTAATTTATGCAACTATTTGCATAAAGAGGGAACACATTACATATAAGTACCTTTGTGCATGGAGTTTGCATGTTCTCCCCGTGTGTGTGTGTGTGTGTGTGTGTGTGTGTGTGTGTGTGTGTGTGTGTGTGTGTGTGTGTGTGTGTGTGTGTGTGTGTGTGTGTGTGTGTGTGTGTGTGTGTGTGTGTGTGTGTGTGTGTGTGTGTGTGTGTGTGTGTGTGTGTGTGTGTGTGTGTGTGTGTGTGTGTGTGTGTGTGTGTGTGTGTGTGTGTGTGTGTGTGTGTGTGTGTGTGTGTGTGTGTGTGTGTGTGTGTGTGTGTGTGTGTGTGTGTGTGTGTGTGTGTGTGTGTGTGTGTTTTCTCCGGGTTCTCCAGTTTCCTCTCACTGTCCAAAATCATGCCGATTTAAAGATTAGGCAAATTGGTCACTCACAATTGACTGTAGGTGTGAATGCTGTGAGAGCGTGTGCTTGTTTGTCTCTATGTGGCGACCTGTCCTATGTCAGATGGGATTGGCACCAGCGACCCTCGTGGAGTATAAAGCGATAGAAGATCAGTGAGTGGGAACACATTCAAAAGGTAGCTCTTGTGCTTATTTTTGCAGTATTTAAGAACCTCCTCAGAGACACTATTCTGATCGATGACCTGCACTCTGGAAACCAGTACAGGCGCTCAGTGAGTGACGCATGCCGTGAAAAGAGTAATGCCAGACATAATCGTATTATTACTACTGTTCCTCTAAATGCAATGTGCTCACAGGTGGTGCAGAGTCGGGTTCCTTGTCCCACCATACTGACCAGGCAGGGGGACAGGATCAATTCCATGGGCAAGTTTGGAGGTTTGCAGAACAAAGCCCCAATGACCGCGTTCCCAATGTTTGGAGCCCCGCTCCCCCAACAGCACCACATTCTTCAGGCACAAATAGGTGATGTCTCTCATAATCAAATCTTTTTGTTGGATTCATTTTGTGACTGTGCGTTGTCTTCTTGTGCTACACTGTCTCTCTGTTATTGCTTTCATTGACAGAACTGCTCAGGCATTACCGGGCAGCTGTGGAAAAGAGTGAGGCGGCAGAAAAGGAACAGGATGCCCACTTAAAATCAATGCAGTCCACAGACTCAAAGAAAAAGAAGGAAAATATGACGGCGATGACGAAGCAGCTGGCGGAAGTTGAAAGGCAAATTGGTGCGTTTGTTGAGAATCAATAACAAGGTTGTTGCTTTGTAATGTTTTGTGATTTTTAATCGTCGTTTGTTTCCTCCCTTCTCTGCAGAGTCGACACCTGTGCGACCGGGGAAACGCGGAGCTGCTGAGCCTCAAGGCGTTGATAGAAAAAGAGTGAAATAAAGAGGCGCGTCAGGATTGGTGAACCCAACGTGGATTGGCCCAATCGGAGCCGAAACCAATTTCATTTTATTTTTACATTCTTTTTTTTATTTTATTTATGGGTTGTTGAACTTGTTTTTTATTTGTGTATTCAGATATTTTTTTTTAATGTGTAAAAAGAATAAAACGAATTATCTCTGTCTGTGACATTGCTTCTTGTGGGGTTATTCAAGGGACTTTTTTGGTATCCAAACATCCAGAAATATTTTTGTTTTGGGTGCTGGAAGCAGGACATATTGTGGAGTTGAGGACAATTTGATTTGTCCTCACTTCTGTCACATCTTTAAATGGTTGTTTACGGGTCAAGACTTTCCATAAATACTTGTTTGGGGTTTGGGGTTCGAATGGGTATGGGGATAGGCTTCTAGTTAGTGGTTATGGTGAGGGTAAAGGGCAAGGGAATGCATCATGCCTGAGTGTCCTCACTAGTAGAGCTGTACACGAGTGTGTGTGTGTGTGGGGGGGGGGGGGGGGTGTGTGAGGACAGGGGGGTGTGTGTGTGAGGACAGGGGGGGGGGGGTCGTCTAAGTATTGGAGGAAATCCCGAAACGTCACATCCAAGGACGCTGGAGGAGCTTGTTCAGATTTGCGCACCACACACACAGAGAGAGAGAGATCGACTCAAAGTCAGTGCGTTCACTGATCACTCACTCATACACTTCCACCACTGATTCACTTCTACAAAAGCACTTTAAAGTCTCTCAACGATGAGACTCTGTGGACTTTTCCTCCTTTTCCCTCTCATCACGGGGACACCTTTCCACAACACCCGGTTCCAGAGCAGCGCGTATTCTGGCACCGACATGCGCCAGAGAAACAAGTGAGTGAACAAGGCTTTCTCCATCATTCATTGCATGATGTCATGTTTTTGCCCACTGATTCTTTAACGAGCTGAGCTGAACTGAACTGGTTCTCGTGGCGACTTTGCGTGAATGCTTGTTTTCTGCAGAAACTGGTGCGCACACGTTGTGCACAGGAACGTGAGCTGCGCAGTGGTGGGAGGCTCGGACAGCTTCGTGCAGCCGGAGCTTCTACCGTGTCCGGCGGATCTGCCAAACTGTGCGCAACAAGTGATGTAAGTTCCCAGAAGTCCTGCACACTGGGCGGAGGACAGATTATCTTTATCTTTGCTTCTTTCTTTTTTTTTTTTTAAAGCTGCTGTGCGTGACTTTGAAATATGAGAAGTTGTCACACTAAATTGAGAAACTAAAAAGCCATTTATTAAAATATTTAGTCCATATAAAAAAAAAAAAACGAATATTTTGCCAACTGGTGCCCTGTTATTATGCTTTTCCTCGAGGACACAGAACAATGTTAAACACTTGCAGAAGATATATTTCTTGTTTGGCAATAAAAATAAACTCTAGACACACTCACGAGAACTGTCCCATAGTGCACCCTTTCGAAATGGTTATTGTGGACCATGATAATGTATTGGAAAGATAATCTGAACAGAGTCAACATTGTACATTTAAGAAGTGGCTCAGTCAGAGGCACAAGTAAGTCAGACGCGCAATGCTAAACGTAAAGTAGCACCCATGAAAAGTTTTAGAAGTAGCTCCGTCATGTTTTGATCACAGTCCCAATGTGGTCGTCCGATATATCTAGATATAGATATAGAAAAAGGGTGCAAATCAAGTGCTCTCTAAAGAACTGTCTGACTACTTGCCTGCATTTGCCAATCACAGCTGCTGCTGTTCCTACACCAAGCGGCTCCATTAACAGTTTATACAGAACTTGCTGAAGGTATTTCAAGGGAGTTTTTAGGACACAGACACACCAAACTGCACCAAACATATACCACCTGTAAAGTAAAGTGAACAACCCGTAACTATGCGTTGCTACAGTTGATTTATAAATCTGCCCTTTGGCATAACAAATAATTTAAGCTCTCATTTTGGCAGACGTTCTGAAGCCTTTGGTCACAAGGTAGTGGCGTCTCAAGCCTCTTTGGAGGGCGTCCTCTGTACATAGCTGAAGTTTAATAGGTTCCTACAAAGTTGTCACTCATCATAATATATAAAGAAATAGTCTGATTAGCTTGGCATCTGTGTCGAGTTAAAAAAAATGACATCCATGTATTGACATTGTCTTTGTTTTTCATTAAGCAACAACAAAAACGCTCTGAAATGCAGTTAATCACTTGGATGACAGTGGCATGCATGTGGGCAACCAATGTCCTCATGGTGGAAAGTCTGAAACGGCTTCCTCACCAACTGCGCTGTTAATTCGCTGCAAATGTGGCCATGTTTATTCAGCCTCCGTTGTAAACAAACATAATTAACTCCATTGTTATTCCAAGACAGTATTGTATTTCTGAGATTAGGAAATCATCAACTGAGCTTGACTTGTGTGTTAAAGTCTGGAGAAAACCTGGAACATATTGTTTTGTCCTTATCTGGTAAATGATTCCAGATACCGGACACACTTCAGGCCAATTTACAAGATCGCATACAAGACTGTAACAGAGCTGGAGTGGAAGTGCTGCCCGGGGTACCAGGGCCATGACTGCATGGAGGTGAAAGACCCCAGGATACTCCAAGTAGATCACTGGCCTCATGCTCCATCTGCCACAGGACATGTTCCAGCGCCACAAGGTGCAAACTAAAGAAAATAAATATTCAAACAGTGTAATTGTGTGGACTAATCTAAATATAAAAGCATATATATTCATGTTTCCTATCTTCTTTGTAATTTCTCCAGTTCCAGAACAGGGAACTGAGAGCCAGAGAGGTCATCCATGGGGAGGGGGAGGGCACTTTGGAGGTCAGACAGGTCACAGGCCACTGGCTGGCCACAGAGGATATCAGCATCCACATCACCTGGAGGAGGAGGTGCAGCGACTGTCTGAGATGGTCCTCGACATGCAGTCCAGAATGACAGACATGACCTCCAACCTGAGAGTGGATTTCCAGGAAGACGCGAGCAAAATGTTTGCCGCGCTGGTGAGTAACCTCCGACAACCTGTCAGCGCCCGAGCTGGAGAAACCCAAACCTTCCAGGTGCAGGACTTCTCTTTTGACCACGAGACGGTGCCAGTCGATGAAGTTATGAACAAAATAAGCCAGGTGTCAGAAGATCTGGAGTCCAAGAGTAAATCACTGGATGATCTGACGAGCCGCGTCAACCACCACGATGGACAGATTCGTCTGCTAATGGAAGCTGCTGAGAGCCCGTTGTCCTCACCGACTCCTGCTTCTGCAGCTTCTGATCCACAGCTGCGTGCCTACCTGGACGGTAAAATCCAAGCTCTGAGAGAGGAGCTGATGGAGGGCATGGACATCAAAATGGCCGACTTGAAGAACGCATGCGATTATAAAGTGATGTCAGTACAGGAGCAATGCGAGGGGCAGGAGACGAATTACCTCAGCCTGGTTGAGCTCGTGGACGCCACAGAAACTGACCTTCGTAAAGAGATCCAAGACCTTAAGACCGTGCTGGTGGATCCGGGCAAAGAAGGCACCCGCGTATCTGACTCGGTGCTCACTCGTGTCGAAAAGAACACAGAGATCCAGCGAAACTCGTCTGAGAAGACTGTGGCAGGGCGGTGTCGCTTAATGGAGGAGAAACTGAAGAAAGAAAGGGAAAATGCCGTTCAAGATTTAAGGGACAATCTGGAGGACAAGCTGGTCTCCATGGAAGATAGGATTGCCACCTTGTTGGGAGATACAAGCCTTCATCCGGGGAGTACAGGTGCACTGCAGAGGGATGTAGACTCTCTAAAGGGCTCGGTTCGGACAATGGAAGATAGACTGAACGCAATGGACAGAGGTAATTTTACTGAAGACCTTCAGCAAGACCTGCATAGCTGCAAAATTGCTATTGGTGTCATGGAGACAAGTCTAAACGCCCACGTAAATGACCTTGGAGCCATGGAGGGGAAACTCTCCAACTGCAGCGCCGGCATTGAGAATGCACAACAGGAGCTGAGCTCCATGAAAGGCCACATGGGCAGACTGGAGGACTCGCTGTCTGACCTGGTCCATCAGCAGACCAGCAACTCCACCTGGGGTCATTCGGGGGCAGAGAAGGAGCTCAGTGACCTGCTGGACCTCCACGGGACACGTCATCGGGGCCTGAGAGAGCGGCTGGATGAGCTGGGCAGGGAGGTGAAGGTCGGGGGCGACCAGTGCAGGGAGAAAACCGAGAAAGTGGAGAAGGACATCGCCCACATAGACAGCCGCATTGTTAGCGTGGAGGACTTGTGCGCTAAGCTGGACCCGATCTCTGGTAGCCTCCAGAGAATCAAAGAGGGCCTGAATAAACACGTGACCGCGTTGTGGACTTGTGTCAGCCGGCTGAACGGCACAGTCGGAGCTCACGCCAGAGATATCGGAGGACTGAGGGGAAGCTCCCAGAACCTTCAGAGCCACATCGCAAATATAGCCAAAGACCTCCAGGTTCTGATGGACAGCAATCACGAGAAGACGGGTAAGCTGCAGACACACACTACCGCACAAAAGTTTGGGGTCACTGATATCGGTTTTTGGTAGATACTAGGTTATCGGTCTTTGAGCCATCCCTACTAATCAGATGACTTTATTCTCATGATGTGTCAATAAACCGAAACCTGATTCCTTTACGAATGAAAAGTTGGCAGCAAAACACAACCTTGCTCCCTTGGGTATAAGCACTAGCTTAGTGTGTCATGTCATTTAATTGATCATCGCTCTGACTGTTTATTATTGAAGTCCTACTCTATTGTTCTGTAATCGCTGCTTGTGGCTGCCCTTCACCAAAGTCAGTTTTTTTTTTTTGTTAATACCAGGCCTAAAATCTCATTTATTAGTCACAAAGGTTCCCGCAGTCATAGGTTGAGACACAAATAACTGTACTTTTGTCCTGAGGTCATTTACATGGACAGGAGCCCATTGTTTATCCTTGGCACGCACTGAGGTTGCAGTGTCGGTGAGAGGAGGTTGGATTTTTTCATTAAACCATGTTCCTCAGTGAAAGGAGGCAGGACTGATTGAAGACACATGCTTGATTTAATAGAGTCCACTGTTGAGCAACGGCTTGGCCCAAAGAAATTGTTCGCCCTGGCTTTTTAAAAATCATCAAGCATCATATGTGTGTGTGTGTTTGTGTTTGTCCCTCATTTCTTTTCTGATATATGCACATTGTCAACATCAGGTTCCCATCGCCCCGTGACTTGGATGTGTTGTTATTTTCGTTGATCGTATGAGCCGTCTGTGCTCTCGGCCATTTTTTTTTACCATATCAGTGCTGCATACTTTCCCGATGAGTCTGCACATTATAATAATAACCTCCTATGAGACCGAGGCCGACTTTGCCGAGTCTCATCGTTGTGAATGTGCGCGAGAAAGTTTGCACACAACGACGTTTTTACGAGCCAAGTCTGGTCCTTTATGGGGCAGGTGATGCGGCCATGTGCTCCGTGTCTCGGATCTCATGGGAGGTGAGCTGGAATAAAACAAGTCCTGGATCCTTGCTTTTTTGGTCCCAGTCCAAGTCGGAGCAGAGGCTATGGATGCGATGGAGATGTACACTACAGCGTGTTTCAGTGTTTCTTATGATTCATGTGTAAAGTTCAGAGGTGCCAGCTTACTCACGTTTGCCAAACACTTAACTCCACCCAACTGTTTTTTTTTTTTGTCATTACAGAGAATTGAATTAATCATCCTGTCAGCGTAGTGGGAGGCTCAGTAAGTGGGGAGGCACAGTTATTCAGGATTTCCACTCACTCTGAGCGCTGTGGGGGAGGCGGGGGGGGGGGACCACTCTGTGCCTGCTACCTCATCGTATTGTCTCTGGTTATCTGCGAGTGAGTGGAAAATGTTGCTCGGAGGTGGGATCTGCACACAATCTTATCAATGGACCGTGTGGAGCAGCACTCATGGGCGTTTTTTTCGTTCATTTTCGCTGCCAAACGCTGCTTAGTTTTTCCATTAGCGTTTGCTACTGCGCGGACGTTTATATCTCACAGTCCCCACCCCCGCTTTGAGTCCCTGTCACATTTTTAAACGTCCACGCTTGACTTCCATTTCTGTTTAAATAAACAGAGTAAACAGTGAAAGCTTCACTGGCGTCCCACGGGGCAATATTTCAGTGTGTTTACATGATGTCATCCCCAGTTGTTAACCTTAAACGAGAGAGGTTTAGTGAAGGAGTGAAGACGGACTTCATGTGTCATTCTTTACTTACTCAGTGAACTTAATTTAGGCTTTTTTGCTTTAATTCTGTATGACTTGTTGATGAAAGAAATACATGAGCCACTGCGATGTGGGCTGAAGACACTTTCCTTTAAGTTATTTTATTATTTGGAAGTTTTTTTGTTTTTTTTTATCAAGGGATCATTTTCAGAATGTTTAAAACGTTGACTATCAGGTACTAAGAGAAACTTTGGTTTGCAATGATATCTTCTCCAAATACTCATCTACAAATCCTAATAAGCCACAAAGTTATTATTAAAAGGATTTGAACCAGATCATTTAATTATGTCGCCCTAATTCACAATATAAATTGTGAAGAGACCATTTTTTACTGCCAATGCCGTGACACCAAACATCTTTAAACGCGCCACGTCTGAGCGATTTCATCAACTTTTATTGTGTGCGTTTAATATTTAATAAATCTTTATTAAAATGCTCATAAAAGACTTTATTTGGCCACCCCAAAAAACTTCTACCGTCCCGACAAATGAGCATAATGATCTTTGAACCGCCTCCCAAAGTTAAATGATTTTCAATTGTCAAAAAAAGACGCTGAGATGTTTTGGGGAAAATGTCTTCAGTAAAGATACCCTATGTAGATTTTATGTTACACCACAAGTACAAAAGAGAAAATAGATTATGATAAAGTGATGAAGTGTTTTGTGGGAGTTACTGAATGTTAACATTGTATTTCTGATTCATTTAATGTTATATTCATTGAAAAAAAGAGCTTTTCCTTCAAAAATAAGGACATTTCTAAGTGAAACTTTTGAACGCTAGTGTATGTGATAAGATAAGAGATAAGAGATAAGAGAGTCCTTTATTCGTCCCGCAGTGGGGAAATTTACATCATTACAGCAGCAAGACAGTAAAGATAAATAATAAACATGCATTAACAAGAAAAGTACACTATAAAAAAAGATATTAACACTGATACTATATAAAAACGTTACATAGAATAGAATGTATAGTGTATACATAATAGACAATTTCCATAATATATACAGTATGGACTAGATATTTACATCATAGACAGAGATTGAGCATGTTTATATTGCACATTTGTAAAATAACAGCATATTGCCCGTGGGATGAGGAGCCTGGTTATGTGTGTTCTACTGAGAGCAGTGAACGCACCGTTAAAGCCTCCCTGCTTGTGTCCTGCAGAAAAAGACAAAGACGAGCGGTCACTCAGGCCCTGGAGGTCAACGACCCCGTGTGAGATAAGGGCGACTTGAAGAGTGACAGACGCCGTGTTCGCCGGTGAACCGTGATAACCTCGTGAACCGCGGGAAAAACAAGACGGGACCTGACAGGAGGCTCTCAGGAACAATAACGTCCTCCTTGAACGTCTTGCTCTCTGTTTTTTCGTTATTGACTTTTTTTCTCAAGACGTTTTCAGGTTTGAGCCGTGAATTCCGAGGTTGGATTTTTACGGATTCTCTCAATCAGTCTGGAGTGTTTTTGACCACGGTGACTCACAAAAGTCAACATACACCCAATTTTTTTTTTCCCTGTGGTCATCGTAATGTGGCGTGTAATGTAGGAAAATAGCCATTTTTATGACACATGGGGCAGATGTGTCCCTGAGGGCGTGTGTGTGTGTGTGTGAGATAAACAGTGAGGCGAGGGTTTCCCATGCTGTTTGGCTGAGAGTTTGCACATTTTTTTTGGTGGACAGCGGATCCAGCTGCGTTTGTTTGCAGCTTCACCTCTTTCATCATGACAAACTCTCTCCTTCTCTCTCGTGTGTCCTTCATGAGCTTTTTTTTTTTTTATCAAACCAGGCTCTCAAACCAGTTTGGAATCGCTCCCATCAGAGCTCGGAGCGCTGCATACCTCGCCTTAAACGAGGAGCGACGCAAGTTAACAAACGCCGACGAGTGAAACGCATGCACATGTGTGTGGTTATGCACAGACCGAGCCCCCCCCCCGCCCCACCATCACCCCCCTCCCTCGTGTGCTGTTTTACTGTTTTACACAGTGGTCCCTCTGCACATGTTGTGTAAAAACACATGTTGTGGCCTCTGTGCGGAAAATTAAACGTTGTGTTCCCCAAGGGCGATGGGGACAGGCTTGGCTGTCTGGTGATTGAACATGTGTGGCTGGGGTTTTTGGTATGTTGCTGGTATGCCTTTTATGTGTTGGTTTTTTCCCGTTTGGGGACAACAGAGTTTGTTCCTGTTGTTTCTTCGTGGACAGGGGGAGAGAGAAAATTGTTCCCACAGCCAGGATGTTTGAGTGGTTGATAATACTCTAGGGGTCCATCTCGGTCGTAATTTACGGGAAATGCAGCGGCACAGACTCGATCCCCATGTGATGGAGGTTTTCTCTCATTTTCATTTTGCGTAAATAAGCCAAAAGTTATGTTTCTGGATTGTGACTTTCGTTCCCTATTTAATTTCCGGACTATTCACAGCTTTATGTCAGCATAAAACAGCTGCTCATTCTCACGCACCAAAGGCCATAATGAAATGTAGCATTTTTCACTGTCACTTCTGTGTAAATCTAAACTTTAGTATATACTGAAGTCACAAAATGACACTTTTTTTCAGTATTAACAGCCTCTCTCATGGAGAGATTAAACAATGAACATCTAGTTCAAATTAGTGCTCAACTATTTTGTTAATCCATTAATGGGTTTGAAGCTTTTTTTCATGATTAAAACGAGATTTCTGATATAGTTTTAGCTTCTTAAATGTGAATATTTTCTTTGTTTCTTTGCTCCACATAACAAGGAAATCATTTTGGTTTGTGGACGAAACAAGACGTCCGAGAACATCATAACGTCATTTCCTGGTTTGACGAACAACGTTTTTTTAACATTTTCTGACATTTTATGGCCCAGTCGATTAATCAAGAAAACAATGGTTAGTTGCAACTCTAGTTAAAATATTGTATATTTTAATCTTTTTACAGTGAGAACATGTGAGAGACCTAGGTTTCCCACAAAAATCCGTCAGTGATCGTCGAGATCAGGTTGGGTTTGGTCACGTCAACTCACAACTGGGAATTTCAAGTTCTTTTAGGGAGTGTAAATAAGAAGAAACTGGTCAGTAACTGACCGAGTGTTTCAGGGTTTACTATTTTACAACAGGACCTTGAATGCAACACGCCCAGTGGTTACAGTTCAACAGGAGTTAATGAAGAACTGATGCTCGTAATTGCCTTAAACACAAATAACGGCTCCAGTCAAACTGTATTGGGTATTAACGGAGCACACGTGTTGGACTCAGGGTGGGTTCGGTCAATATTCTCTTGGGTTCGGACAGAAAAATGCGTCCCGAGTCGCACTCTATAACACGCACAGCTCCGTCAGCTACTATCCCTTTAACACGGAGGAATGCCTGCCATTTTACTGGAAAATCATAATTGTATAACATTAGAGCAACTGTGGCGTAAATGGCGGATAAGTATAGTCGTCTAACTGTGACACTGTGGTGAGATTAATGACCTGAAGAGAGAACTGTCACCATTTTGCCTCTTTTACTTAAATGTAGATGGCGTTGTAAACCTCTCTGACCTCCAGACATCTGACCCTGCGTCTGTCTAAGCAGCCTTGACCCCCATCACTCACTCCACGTCTGTCCTCCTCAGGTATCATTCAGATTGCGGCAGAGGACACTCTGGGACTCTCACAGGGTTCAAGCAAAGGCCCCGCGGCTCCTCTCGGCCCCGAGGACGCGTCTCTCTCTCGGCCACCTGTGATGGAGGCCGGGGAGGCGGGGCCTCCGGGGAAGATGACCTCATCCAAGTTGCCGGAAGGGACGAGCGGGACCATGATGCCTGTTCTGGGCTTTGCTGGAGCTCCAGGTGCGACGCGCTCACTCGCTGTCCTGCGTGTTTTTTTTGTTTTTTTTTAATATATCGTGAGCTTTCTCATTGTTTTATTTTTTGGATTTATTTTGCAGCTTCTCCAGTCAAATCCAGCGGCTCCAGCACCTCTGGTACATACTCCTTTTATGATGCACTTGCATGTACACAGTTAACGTCACACATCCTGTGACTTGGGAGTTGTAAAAACTGCTTTTTTTTCCATGAGGAACATCATAAAATTAACGTCTATGCATTCAACACGAGAACTTGAAACGATAAACCGTGCGTTTATGGCGTCTCGGCAGGATTTTAATGTCCTTTTCATGTGTTTTAACAACACTTTTAACTCAAAGTAAGAAAAGGGAACACATAATCCTGGTTTTATCTTCCCTTCGCTGGCTTCCATTTTAAGATCTTAAAGTATGATCAAGCCCTTTAGGAACCTTAGTAACTCCTGCTTTGCAGCATTAAATCAATAAATACAGTACAGCTTTACTGCGGATTTAACTAATGCGTCTTCTGCTCGACAGATGTGAACATGATGCCCCACGCATCGTCACCGCAGAAACCTGCCATGGCTTTAGGTCAGTATTTATTGATAATTGTTGATTATAAAAGCTTCTGCCTCTGTCAAAGTGTGAATGTAACATATACTTTTTCACTTTTAACACTGAGCATGAATTCCAGCGGTTCCTGAAAGCTGAGAAAAACACCTTTCCTGTACATAGTTTCCGTTTTTTTGGCCTGTTTTTGGACAAAATGGTCAAAAGCACTTACTCACAGCAGGACATTTTCTGACCCTTTTCATAGTTAAAATAAGTCAAAAATTCCAGACGAGGGGTTAAGGCCAATCAGTGATTCTCACAAAGTCCAATAAATTTGGTTTTGGTTGAGTGTGACGTTCATTTGTTCCCCGTCCTCAGATGAGGAGGTGTCTTTCTCCGCCGGTCTCACTCTTCCACCGTTCCCGGGCGACGCTGGAATCATTCGTTTTAACAAGGTGTTTGTGAATGATGGAGGACACTACGACCCTCACACAGGTAACTGTTACTGCACGGACTCTCTCTGTAAAGGACAAGTATGTAGGATTCGGTTGCATCTAGTGGGTTCCTTCATGTAGTAGAACATGTCAAAAAAAAAAAAAAACTCCCATTAGCCAATATTTTATTGTCCATTCTGGGCTACTGTACTGTTTATCCAATAATAGTAGTATTGTGTTAATTTTCTCTGGATTGATGACACTTACTAATTTGTAAGGGGGGTTTAACAGTTGTTTTCATTGGTCACAAAATAGTAAAAAATAAGAATAAATTTTTTTAAATTCATTTAATAAATAATAAAATTTAAATAAAATAATGAAAAATAATTTTGTCTTCCATTTGTACCAAATTAAAAAAGGATTTCACCTTAATTTGACATACTTCACCTTTAATCTGTGTCTCTCCTCTGTGTCCCTCAGGCGTCTTCACCGCCCCCATCGACGGACGCTACCTGGTGAGCGCCGTGCTCGCAGCGCAGCGAGGCGAGAAGGTGGAGGCCGTCCTCTCCGTCTCCAACCGCAGCGTCCAGAGGTTGGACTCGTCCGGTTTCCCGGTCTCGGCTCCGACGGAGCCGCGTCACGAGCGGTGTAACTGCAGCGGCGCCGCCTCGCTCAGCCTGGTCCTCGAGCTGAAGCGAGGAGACCGAGCGGGGCTCGTCGTGACGGCGGGAAAGCTCGCCGTCCCGGCCTCGTCCTCTGAGATCCTGTCGTCTTTTAGTGCCGTCCTTCTTTACCCCAGCCCGTTGAAACGGTAGCCCTGCTACTGTCAGACTCTTAACCATGTGGTGCTCATTGTTGCAGATAAACTAGTATTTGTTATATTTTATGAAATGAGGAGGAACGGAAAATCTCTAAAAAAGAGTATGTGTATCATGAGTGCTAATATATAGAGTGTATTATATTGCAGTTACATTTTTATTGTTAAAGCTGTCGTGCGTAATGTCTTACAGATATAGTAGAAGTATAACAGGGATTAGCACTGGTGTCGCCCGGTGACACACAGGAAGTGACTTGTGTTACATCAGGATAGACGCAGCGAGATGATGAGAACGCAAAAAAGTGAAGAAAGTTTATTTCTACTGCTCAAAAAAAAACTTTGTCACTCAGCAGTTTAAAAGCAGGATAAATGCTTCTTAACTCCGCCCGCTCCTGCGCTGCTGCTGTATACACACAAACGCTCCCTCGGTCAGGTTCTCGGATGCAGCATATCAACACTGTTATGTGATTGTGTCTGCTCGCTTTTACGTTTCGTTTACAACTTATTTTTATAAAATATATATTTAGCTTAAAAATAATAAGGCCGAAATTTCAATTTCTGCCTCGTTATTATTGAATTCCACGCAGATGAGTGCAGAAACACACTTGTTTCACACCCTACAGATGACCATTTCACTATGAAACTCTCATTCAAGCTTTGATTCTTCACGTTTCGGTTTTATTAACGCATCGTCCAGCATTCGATTGAACACTTTTACCGTTTACAGTACATATTCAGTATATATCTTTATGTACATTAAGGTTAAAATGCCCGTACAAAAGTCCTTTACAGAGCCGAGCTCTCACGCAACATCTCTAACAAACAAAAATCTGATTATTTGTGCTTACATTCTTACATCATAACGTCAACTGGATTACCATGAGGTAATGACAACAGCGTGCAGAAAACGCTTCATAGCAGCAGCTGTAACGCTCTAATGATCGATGACTCATGACTGTGTGTTCTCGTCACTTTCATAGAAAGAAAATCTGACGGGAGAATGTCCAAAAAAGTCGTCCTGCGTCGGCTGCAGTTCAGAACGTGCCTTTTCGTCCCCCCCCCCCACATTGCACACATGTAATTATGAGCTCTGAGCAAACGCGTCACTGTGCAAAATCCTTCAGCTTTGGAGCAAAGATACTTGTTTACCTTTACATTAAATAAGACTGTTATACACAGAGCAAATAAGGCCTTTAAAAGTCCAAAAACGTCATGTACGATCCTCAGTTTAAGTGCAGTACAGTACATAAGAGCTTAGGCATCTACACTCTTAGAAATAAAAGAGCTCAGTAGAACCATATAAGGTTCTTCGGCTTGTCCTCATAGGAGAACCCTTTTTGTCTCCATAAAGGTTCCACCTGGAACCCTTTTGGAGGGTTCTGCCAAGAAACTTTTTAAAACCCTTTATTCAGGAAAGGGGTTTTAAAGGATTCTCTGGATCAAAATGGTTCTTACTGGAACCATTAGTGTCACCAAGAACCCTTGAAAAACCTTTCTTGGTTGCAGAAATGGTTCCAGGTAGAACCTCAGCCCTTGTAGAAGGACCCTTTTGGAACCCTTATTTCTAAGAGTGTGTAAAAGACTGAAGAAACACCAGTCTTTATATCCTATGTACTACTTTTAAGTCCTCTTAAAGTGTGTTTATGAGTTTCTGATTCATCTTCACAGCCATTTTCTTTACGTCAACCGCATTCTCCCACACCAAAGTCCATGAGGAAAATCAGCATGAATTTTTAGCTTGAATGGAAACAGGACCTGCTGCTCTACTTCTGTGATTTGGCAAGTTTGTGTCACTAAAGTAAACATGAATGAAGAATTTCTAACCCTTAGGTCACAAAACAACATTTGAAGTAGTAATTATTCGAGGTAGCTGTTAATCAACACCTCCTGTGTGTCTGGATGTAAAATTGACCATTTTCTCTATGGACCTTGGTGCTGGGAGAGTTTGGCAGTTTAGACTTCGGTTAAATTACCTTTTGCAAAGTGGTTCAACATCTTGTTTGTGTGTGTTTTTGATGAGACTTTGCCGGTTGAAAGACAGCGGGGGAACGCTCAGGACCTCATAAAACACACTTTAAAAAACCTGAACTATACATTTACTGGCACAGTTCAAAGCACAAAGAAAATCCAGCAGGGAATAAACCCTGAAATAGACATTTATATCCCAAAAGTTCACTAAACTCGTAAACTGTTTTATACTGCAGTTGTAGAATGTATATAAGAGGAAGTATTGGAGTATTGAGCCAGTGTGTTTACATACAAATTACCGCTCTTAAAGTTAAAGCAGCTCCTCAAAGCAAACCTCAGCGATGGGCTGTCTCCAGAAACAGAAGGAGCTGAACTCCGGGCAGCTGAAGGTGGCGCTGTGCTGCGCGCTCCGCAAAGGGAAGACGTGCTCCACCAGCTCACTCAGCCGACTGTAACTTTAAAAAAAAACAAGAATAAGAAAAGAAAACAGTAGAGGGAACATTAAGTGTTTTGTGTGAGTTAATGACAAAAACAGTGATGGTTCGGAGCTTACGATGTTTTATTGCCTCTGGCTTTCTCGAGGATCAACTCTCCTTTGGGGTTCACCGTGAATATCCGGCACTCGGACACGCCCACTTGCTTGTAGGCGAAGACGTCCTTGAACACAGGAAGAAAAAAAATTCAAATGATTTCATGATCTTATGACATTATGTGGTCAACAAATAATTGTTGCACTTACACTTTCTCTGTTTCCAAAGGCTGCGTAGAAGGGACACGTGTTTGGCAGGAAGAGGTTCTTGATGTCTGCGAGACATTCGATCTTAAACTTCTCAGGCTTCTTTTCTATGATCTCTCTAACAAGGAAATGACAAATAATTAAAAACAAATAAAAACTTGACCTCTGACCTTTGTTTGGCCTAACTTTTATGACGATTTGTAAGGGAAAAAAAAAGACTTAAATTGGGTTAAATAGACAAATAGACGGTTGATTAGTTTCATTCTGAATTCTGATGATGTTGCATGAGAATAAGGTGCTTCATCACCTGTGGAAGGCAGAGAAGAGGCTGCTCGGAGACAACATGAGAGGTCCCTGAGGCAGGAGCGTCCCTCTGTCGTTCACCCAGTGCAGGTATCCTCGCGTCATGTCGGCCATGCCGATCGCCCGCGCCGAACAGTACAGGAACTTGTAGCCGTTCCTGAAAAACGCAAAGGTTAAAGTTTTAAAAAAAGGTGTTGTTGTGGGGTTTTTTTTGGGTAACGAAGTGTTGGTAGTTATTGGTCTTACTCGTGCACAGAGTGGTAAAGCTTAGCGATCCCTTGGTGGGTCCAGTCTTTACCAAGCTGAGGCAGAATCTGACCAAACACATCTGATCTGTCAGAAGAAAAACAAATCTGGGTGTTAAAATATTCAAGAAATCCAGGATGGTTTTACACTCAAAACTAACTAACAATATTATTTTAATCAGCAATAACTGGACAGACGTTGGCTCCCCCTTATGGCAGTTAAGTGAAATCACAAAGACGATTCGACCGTGTTTAGACCTCACACTGTTGAGGTGACCTGTAGGCCACACCCACATCCAGCCTGAGTGCACCAGCTGAGGGAGATCTGCACTCACACACTCACAGATTCACTGCAGAGCAAACAGTTTGAGAGTGGACAAGGACTGAGGATCCAAAAACGACTTTGTGCAGAATAAAGCTTGTTTTTAAACACGGAAGAAGCAGATGGTGAGTTTTTGCCTGTTTTCTGAGCTGTAACTGGGTTTTGTTTGACATTTTAGGTCACCTTAATGAGCTGGTTAAGGGGTGTAAATGCAAATGTTTGAAGTCATGCCGCTAATGCATCAAAAACAATTGTGTAGTTAAAATTGTTAAAGGTGCCATATGTAAGAATGTGGCCAAAAACAGTTACTACATTCAAATTCAAAATACCGAGGTCTTTTAGGTTTCGTTTTCTGACGTAACTGGCAACCCGTGGTTGCTCGGCAGCTGAGACTCTACTGACTGCAATGATTGGTAGACTGCTGTAGGTGGCGCCACATGCCAACACATGATGTCAAAACATAAACATGATTTGCAGTCTGCAAAATGTTTTTTTTAGTGCAAATACTTTGGCTGTACTGTTGTTGTTAGTGAGTTCAGTTTGTTATATGAACATTATTCCTGAGTCTCTGTGACATATTAGGAGGATTTTATGGCCAGTTGCTATAGATTTATTACATAATGCACCTTTAACTGTCCCTTACTTGGTGATGGTGCCGTCGATGTCCGAGATTATAACTCGGTCGTCCCAGTTCCACAGGTAGATGGTGCCGACGCAGCGACACGTCCCCTGGTATTGAGTGGTGATGCTGAAGGTGACGTCGTTGGGCCCCTCGCGCAGCTTCAGGCTGGCCTGTGAGACACGGGGATTCTGATATATACGAGAAAGAAGGTAGAACATCCGGTTCTAATGATTTGTTCTTACGATCTGCTCGGACGACAGACGCAGGGATTTCTTGTAGGAGAGACCGAGAGCTATTGTTGCTGCTGGGGCTTCAGTCTGCACGCGCTCAGTCGGCTTCAGAGCAGATGTGACGGCCTTGAACTCTTTAGTCTCGTCGTCGCTGGACCACTCTGATGTTTTGTGCCTGCGGGAGAAAAGAAGATGAAGATGAACGATATCGCGATGCAAAGAATGTGATTCATGGTCAGCCAAAACCCTGCAGATTTATTCACAGCCACCAGAGGGCAGCAGACTTTCTCAGCTCTACTACTTTTAGACAATGAAACATGTTTTAGTTTAACTGTATTTTATTAAAGACCTCCTTGAAGATCATTATCACACCGTTTACACCAGGAGCTGCTTCTATAACTATTGCAGAGCGACATTTGTTTTTTAATTTCCAGGGAGTCCTAATGGGAGCAAAACCTGGTCCTAATGAGAACAGAACCTCATTACTGAGGAACTGGTTCTGTTTAGAGCTTGTGGTTAGATAACAAGTGAGTGTGTGTAAATCAGAGGTTTGTTGCTGACTCACTGTGTTTCTGGAGCGTGGTGGGGGACAGGACTCTCCTCGCTCTGGGACTCCTGTCGCTCTAACTTGGACTCTGTTGAAGACTGAGGAGAAGATGAAATATTAGAGGAGTTTAATGTCATGATGTAAATCCATATTTGCGTCTCATTTACGAGGCAAATTCTCGCTAACGACCGACTCGAGGTACAAGGATTTCCACACTTTCCGTTTATTTTTATTCAATTTGCGTTTTGGGACATTGACTGCTTATAATTTGCATGAAAATACTTTCAAATCAGAGGCATCCAGCACCACTTTTGTACTATATTTCTCTTTTTAGGTTTCCACCCCGTCACCTGGTCCTACTCTCTGATTGGCTGTGGTGGCTGGAGTTGTTAAATGCTGTGGAAGTTGTCGGTTGGTCGTCATGTACCTGCTTCACGCTGCTCTTCCTCCAGAACCACCAGCGTCCGGACCTCTTTGGCATTTTCTCCTTCACCCAGGCCTCCTCTGTAGCCTGCAGATGCAGCATATATAACGTAACATGGAGATATACTGTATAGATGCATGATAAAATAAATAAAACTCACAGCAAAACCAGAAAATACCTTCGGCAAGTTCTTCTGAAACGCCTGCATGCTGAGTATCAACGGTGCAGCAAGTGTCCAGTTGTAATACCTGAGAGGGGAAATGTTGTTTTTGAGCAGTAATGTAATGAAAATGAATATTGGATGAATAATATTGTCATTATTGGAGGAGGATGAGTCACCTGTTTGCAATCCTGACCACGAGGTTGGGGTTGTCGATAATCGCGGGGTTGTCTGCAAAGTCGTTGTAGTTGACGATGTGCTCCATGAATTTTTCTGCAACAAGTGGAAACATCAAATCTGAGCATCTTACACAAGACTTTTCATTTTATAAATAGGTGACAAAAAAGACAGAGCGATGGATTACCTTTGGGGATCTCGGAGTTCTCCCCGACGCCTCCGCACAGCGACAGTGTGACGTCGGGGAGGTCACCGGCAGAGTCGGACAGACACTCTGTGCCGCTGTCTGCAGCGCCGCTGCTCACCGACTGAGGCGACTGGGATCCAGAGCACTGTCCTGACTTCACCAGCCAGTGTTTGGGACCCTGCTCAGACTCACTGAACACACACACAGTCCAGTTTTAGTTCAGGTTCTGTCTGTATGAGGCTGTGTGTTCGCCAGCGTAAAACTGAATTTAGCCAATTAAATCTATACCTGCAATGGGTTTGCTGCTTTTTTCATGCAATTGGATAGAATTTCACTAAATGGAAAGTGAAGTTTGCATTGCTGATGTGTGATACTGCAGCTTCAGTGTTTGCATTTACCTGACACAAACTGACCAGACGAGGCAGTAGTTATGAGCTAAAACACTAAATTTCTCTCTGGACTTTGGTGGAAGAGTGAGCAACTTACACACTTTAGTTTCCAGTTAAAGTTAAGTTAAAGAAGTCATAGTTTATGATGTGAGCCTTTTGTGAAGTGGCTTGAATCCGTTTTTTTGGTTATTTTTTAATTGCGTCTCTGTGGCTGAGAGTGAGCGCGCCAGTTTTGGTTCTTAATAATAATAGCTTAAGCTTAGTATTGTAAGATGTGTTTAGCAACACATCTAAAGATCCAATTATGCACTTTCCTTTACACTTAATGAATAATTTGACTGCATTATCCTGTTACGTTTGTTGTATGTATGGTAAAGGTTGTGAAAGCTCTTGATCCTCTCGCTCACTTAATAAATACTTGACTTGATATGCTGCCCCTGTCTTTATGTGGTTGCTGGACACATCTTGTGTCCCGTTTAGCTATTTTACATAATACATTAGACTCATGTAAATAATATTTGTTTATGAAGTTGCCATCTAGTGGACACAAGAAGGACTGTTAATCACCTAACAACAGATTGATACCGTCTTTCTTTATGCACCTATTGAATGTGTCTCCTTAATCATTATCAGAAAAAAGTGCTTCAGGAGCCGCCACTGGTCGTGCAATCTCAAATCCAAGAAGCAGAACCAGAGGCGCAGCTTGTGAACAGGCAAGGCAGGCAACTGCTTGGGGCCCCGAGCCGATAGGGGGCCCTTTTACTAAGTTCATATAGTTTTTTAAAAGCTATTTACAGTATTTTATTATTTATATTTATATTTTCACATACTTTTTAATTACAAGGTTTCTCCGTGTTATTTCATTCATTTTTATTTTTTTTTATTTTGAACTGGTCTGAAGGGCCCCCTGGGAATTTTTGCTTAGGGCCCCTACAGACTCTAGAAAAACATACCAGGACCATGATATTTAACCTTTGTGGCAACTGGACAATTGGAGATGTATAAAGTGAAGTATGTAACTCAACTCATTAGTGGGTTGTTGTTTTTTTTTACTTCAGGGCTTTGTACCTTTTTGGGAAGTACAGAGCGGCGACATCAGGGTCGAGGGCTTTCAGGTCGTCCAGGTAAATGTCTTCAGGTCCCAGATGCTGGCTCCTCTTCCTCACATCTGAATGAAACAAAGACAGTGAGCGTTTTCTCAGTGTGTTATCGTTCACTTCCTTTTTTACATGAAATGTAAGAACCCAAACATCAAATATGAACTCAGGCCCCAAAAACCACATCCTTCCTCTTCACATTCTCTCACGGTAACTCACTGTCGACAACCTCCATACGAAAGAAACTGTACTGTAGTAGATGCTACAATTGTATGCATTGTTAATTAGGTGCATTTTTGCAAGTTTTCTTGCTTAGTTTTTTTTTCCTGCAGGAAATGTAGGAACCTTTTTTTTCTGTCCCTACAAATTAAAAGTTCACTAACAAGATTTGTTTTTTTCTTGCGTGGATTTAAAATGGCGTTGCCACGGCAACCATCAGAATATTGCAGATTTTTAGCTTTAATGATATTATTATGAAAAAGTACACTGTACCCACCACTGTAAGTGACTTAAAACAGTTTATTAAGAAAGTAAAATAAGATGTAAAGTATTTTGAAGATAAGTCAAATATTATATTGGAATTGACTTAATTATCTATGTTGATACTAGTAAGATAAGAGCGAAAACTGGATCTTTTCAACAGCTTTTAAAATATGTCCAGCTGGGGGCAGTATTTGCCAAAGTGGTGGGTTTTTTCCGCTATTTTAGCATATAATGTTTGTGTGACTGTAATTTCAGCCGCCATTTTAAAAAAAATATTTGTTCATGAACATTGATTATTTAGAGGTGGAGCTGCTCCTGCGCAAAGCTACACAGATTTGAAGACTATGACATGACTTGGTTCATTCCACTCCTCCCCTCTGTGTCGATTTAGTTGGATTGTTCCACTCTGTGTTGACCAGTAGGAGCTTCTTCGGAAGCAGGAAGAGGACGAGGAGCAGCGCGGACAAACATGCGGTAACTACCTGCCTAACATGATCCACGCATGTCTTAGATGTTCTGTTGTCGTTCCGTTCACACCTGCTGCTAACATCCGACCTGAGCGATCCGCTCACAGGTGTTCAGGTTACACCTGCTGCTGCTAATGTGACGTCACTGCTCCATAGTAAACTCACGATCGGCGTCTAACCGCGTAAGTGTGTGTTGTCAATGCAACTGTTTTCAAAAAAAGTAATGAAAATAATGAATGTAAAATTATATTTTGACACATTTTAGCTTTAACAAATATCAATTGAAAATTTCAGTAGGCTGTAATGCGATTTCAATATAAATTTAGATTAATTATTCTATCAAATTTGAAGCTATATCATAATATAATCTATATTATGACGTAAAAAACGTCTTCATAGTGTCAAAAATGTCCTAGTATAGTATGTCTCCAAAAACTGTATTATTAGAAAATGTCAAAAATTTCCTCATACGTCAACAGAAACGGTCCAAATATAAACTGCTTTTTAAAAGACACTTAAAATATAAAAGACACTTCAATGTAAGATTTGAACCTATAACCTCTGGGATATAAGTCGTCTTTTTAACTTACCTCTGCTAGTTTCTGTTTGGATTGGATGCTAAGTTTCCAATCTTGGTCAGAAAATGTTGTTGTTTTTTTGTTTTTTTTGTTATATACAATTTTTTTTGTTTCAATCTTCACTTTAGATGTTGAACTTTAAACTGTTTTGTTCTTTATAAGAATTCAACCTATGACATCGGACCTTCACATCAGTGTTGTTACCAACTAAGCTACCTGTTCCTGCAGTTCTTCTGGTTTTATTTGAGCTTACATTGAATTGCATTGAATCTTGATCTAAAAAAGAGGAGATTTGAACTTACAACCTCAGACATAGAATTCTTATTCTTACAGCACAAATTATTGATTTGAAGTTTTAAAACTGTGTGAAATTCACTTCATTGTAAGATTCAGAGATACAAGTCAATCTTCTGATTTAGTTTCACATTTAGATCGTGTTTGTTCTTGACAAGTTCCTGTCGTAAGTGTGTAGCTTTTTTAACCTGTGAATGTTAGCTGCTAACTCTCACTGTTAGCAGTGCCGCTGCAGTGGATGAGCCGAGTGGAACAGTTTGGCATTTCCATCAGGAAAAGTACCAAAATGAACGGCCCCAAACATTCCATTTTCCGGTCCCCTTCTCCTTGGGATACCAGAGTGATGGTACGGGCACCTAGACCTGCTCAACTTTATTCACACGCAATAATTAAAAACTTCCCATGTGGTGTTTAAGCACCTTTAGAGGTTTAAGGGGTGTTACCTCTCCTCTTGAAGGGGGAGTCTGTGGGTTTGGAGGAGGCTCCTGTTGTGGCGTCTCCTGCTGTGTCGCCGCCGTCTCTGCGGTTGGGTGGAGAAGACGTCCACCTGGTTTTACGCACAGTTTTCGCGTTATTGGAAAATGGCTCTGATGAACATTCATGGCACACTGAATGTGAAAGAGAAAGGTCCGGTTTGTCCTGACTAATGTTTGCATCATGCGACGAGGCTTCGGTGGCCAGTGGTTTGCAGCTGCACTGATTGAGTTTGTAGGTTCGAGGCTCCGGTTTGACAACGCTGCATATCAGATCTGTGCTCCGCTCTACTTCCCTGAACTCTTCCTCCATTGCTTCCGAGCTCAAGATGACTCTAAAATGTGTGTTCTCTGACGGGGTGATGGTCAACAACTTTGGCTCCGTTTTGTCCTTTTTGTTGACCTAAATACAAGACAACACAACAAAGATATACAGTTTAAATGTACAAACATTCTTTTCCAAAAACTTGGATATATATTGAGCCGTACCCTGGTGGATTCTGGAAACTCCCCCCACGTCCACTGCATGTGGGACTCGGACCTGAATGGATTCCCCGCCGGCTTCACAACCAGCTCGGAGTCACTCTTGGGCTCGGACGTCTCCCTGCTGTAAGCAAACGCCACACTTTCAGTGTCAAGTTTGAGTCTGTTTCATTTGTCTGTTTTGATAAAGTAGATAAAAAGACAAGAGTGGGGTTCCGTACCCTGTGCAGGGGGAATAGTCGCAGTCGGAGAAAGGGTAGCTGTCCCATTCGAGAGCAGTGAGAGGGGAATGTTGTTTGTTGTCCATGCTGCTGGTCATGATGGAGATCGAAGACGCACTGTAGAGAGGAAACAGTGACATTAGGGGGGTGTTTGGTTTCGGTTTTCTGGAACACACATTCTCCTTTACTTTGTTGTTATGGAGCCTTTTGCCACAGGAAAATAAAGTGTGTGTCCGTTTGTAATCAATTCACAATCCTGCACCAGACTCCATTGAGAAAATAACCGTTGTTAGCTAATGGATACAGGAGCTGGTCTACTACTGCCTCATTTAAGTTTGTGTTACTCAATTCAATATAAATGGATATAAAAGGATTTCAAATACAGAAATCACAAAATAATACCTTTAAGGAAACATTTTAAAACAAACTCACCATCCACTGTGTGAATTGTGCTCGTCATCTGAACTGAGATCGCACAGCTCCAGCTCCACACCTGCAGGGGAGCTGGTTTGCTCCTCCCTGCGTGGCTCAGCTTTGTGCTTCTTCCTGCGCCTCTTCTTCTTCTTGCTGGCCGAGCTGGTGCACGGCTGCGCAGTGTTAGCGGAGACCAGGTCGTCTGGACCCAGTGGCAGACTGGTCTCTGCTGCAGATCCCCCACATCTGGACTCTCTGCTCCTGAACAAAGCCTCTTGTGTGGGGAGAGGTGAGGTCACCAGATGGGCAGGGACGACCTCCTGTATCGGGGGAAAAACACATCGATATGACCTACAAAATACCTCTGCATCTACATGCAAATCGACTAGTAGTGTATTCATTTGTAAGCTGTTGTTGAAATTTTTCTCATGCACATTACAAAAAAATTTACCTTTTGCTAATTTTGGACAGACTTATGCACTTTGTTTAACAGGAAGTTAGCATCAACATGAACTTTTGGGCTAAAACTAACAATAGTATTCATGATCGATTAATCTGTCGATTGTTCACTCAATTAATAGTAAGTATTTCTTTGGTCCATCAAATGTCAAATGTTGACCTTTGTCCAGAATCCAAACATTATTAAAAAAATGTATATGAAGCAAAGACACCAGATGATGTTCATATTTAAGAAGCTGAAAAAATCATGAAACTTGTTTGAATAATGAAAAAAAAAAACCGATTTATCCATTATTAAAAAATAGTTGACTATTAATTTAGAAAGCGTTTAGTAATGGAATAATTGTTTCAGCCCTAATTAAGACAATATTTCACTCGGTTTAATTATTGAATGTCAAACTGTGTAATTATACTGTTAGATATAATCTTATTTATACAGTTTAATACATTTAACAAATAAACTACAAATAATTTGTTAATACAAGGTAAATAAATGTGTGAGACTTTATTATTATGTCTTTGCCAGCTTAATTTTCAATAAAATCAGGTGGGAAAAATCCAACAAAAGACAAAAATCTCCTTCCATGGCTGCAGAGTCATCTGTATTCATCTGTAAATAAATGCTTTACCATACTTTGAACACTAGGGGCAGCTTCTTTTTGTATTATTATTGAACATTACAAAAAAACTCACATTGTGCTGCTCGGTCTCCTGAACGAAAAAGGCTTCTCCGTTGTCTCCGAGCTTCATATGCAGCTCCACGGGCTCGCCGTTGATTTCTATGTCGATCTGCAGAGAAAGTCAGACAATACAAACTCATCAGGTCAAAGTGTTCTTTTCTGTTCTTTCTGAATTAACAACAAGCGGAGAAAAAAAAATCAGCATATGCATGTCTGCAATACGCTGAGAGGATTAAAAACATAAACTGTGCCACAGATTTACCTGAAGAATTAGAGCTAAGCCACAGGAGAGAAAAAAAACAGTGAACAACTTGTTCTTTTGAGCACAGTATTAGACACAATCTGGGTTTTTAGCAGAACTCTGAAATGAGCTGCATGGGTGAAAGTAGTTTACTGAAACACAGGTCAGCAGTTTCAGTCGTCAACGGCTAAAAAAACATGATCAATGTGACCTTGACCTTTGACGACCCGAAGCTACACAGGTGATTGGATGATTGTCTTTAAGTTCTGAAGATTATGGCTTAACAGGACAAAAACAAAAGTCTGTGAAGTCACAGCAACCTTGACCTTTGACCACTAGATTTGTTGAGTCCAAGTCAGTGTTTGTGTGAAATCTGAGAGGATTTTCCTCAACGATCACCTTTTTTGAGGTCACAGTGATGATTTTTTTTTTTCCAAATTTGAGAGGGTGCCCTCTTGGGCATCACGGCACAATATTTATTTAAGCCAAATGTGTGTCAAACTATACTTTTAGATTAATGATTGTTTTATTGTTGACCAGGGTTTGTCAAACCAGGAAATTACGATGTTCTCAAACCAAAATTATTCACTTTTAATGAGTTCCTTGTCGCATGGAGCAAATAAACCAGAAAATATTCACATTTCAGAAGCTGAAACAACTGATAAGAATCTGTCTTATTGTGGTCCTATACCTTGCGTGTCAACAATACTGTGTAGCACTCACCACTTTCTCCTTGGAGCGCAGGACGCCGAGCTTTCCAAAGCGTACGTGGAACGGCGAGCACTGGAACGTGCCGTCGGGCTGCCTCACCACGATCACATCGATGCAGCCCGACAGCGTGGCCTGATTGATCCCCTTGTACAGCTCCTTCACCGTCACCAGCACCTGACCGGCCAGCTGCCCCACGTAGTTCATGGTGTCCACCTGTCCACGGAGACACAAAAATCATCAAATTCAGCTGCTGAACGTGCACCGGAAATGAACAACAACAACATAAAAACAACGCAGAACCTTCCAGCGCCTGCAACATCTGCTCCTCTTGTTCAGAATAGTCTGCAGTCTGGTCCCTAAACGCAGCAGCTCTGTCCTATTTTCCACAAAAGAGTCTGCAGACCAGAGAACAGTGGACAGAAAAACCTCTCTAAACCTTACCAAGAAGACACTTTTTCAATATTGGAATGTGTTGCAATCTAATTTTCTTCCATATTAATAAAACAAAGGTTTAATATAAAGTGTATGAACTGCGCAAAACACGCATTGAGACACAGCTAACAATTCTTTTCATAATCTATTAATCTGCTGCTTATTTTCTCGATAAATTGAGTAATCCTGGGAATTCTGATGTTCTCAAATGTCTTGTTTTGTCAAGGAACCAAAAACTTTTCAGTTTTCATGAAAAATCTTGTTTTAATAATGAAAAAAAAAACTGTTTTTGGGATGCAAGGATGATTCAATTAATCAATTATTAATCAGTCACTAAATTAATCATCAACTATTTTAATCGATTATTCAGTTTTCGAAGAGTTTTTTAAATAATTAAACCAAGCTTTCTGATTTTTCGGCTTCTTAAATGGGAATACTTCCTGGTTTCTTTGCTCCATTTGTCAAAGAAATCATTAAAAATCACAATATTTTTCAACCACAAATTAAAAATTGATTACTAAACTCATTAATACTATTGATAATTGATTATTTTTCAAAGACAGAAATCTTTAAAACTGAATAATTATTGGTTTGAGGACCGAACAAGACATTTGCCAAGGTTTGGATTATTTTTTTGACATTTTATGACATTTATGACATTTTATGGCCAAAACAATTACTCGATTAATCGATGATGAAAATAATGATTAGTTGCAGCCGTGTAGCTGTGTCTCCGCATGTGTTTGTGCAGTTCATAGACATTATACCAACATATATCAATATCAATATCAATATGTGTTAATATTAAAGAAAATTTGTTTGCAACTCATTCCAATATTGAAAAATTGCAAAGCCCAAGTCTGTACCAGCCGATATTGTCCGTTTCAGCTCTAAAAAATGTTGCATTTCCCTGCTCCAGGTTGTCATGCTGGAGTATTTGTTGCAGTATAATCTCTCTCTGTACCAGCTTCTCTACTCACCAGAGTCCAGGAGGACTTGAGGTGCAGCCGTTGACCCTGCTGCTCCAGAGCCAACGTCCCACAGACCTCCATGTCTGCCCCAAAACAGGATTTAACAGTAACAGGTGACCCAGCTCCTGCAGCAGCGTCCTTCTCATCCCCACTGTTCCTGGATCCTCTCTATAACCTCACAACACCACGTTCAAACACTGCTAGGGAAAACACCAGCAGCCGCTCACCCCTGAAAACTAACCCCCTTACATAACCTCTCTCTCAGAGTCTGGTGACCATTGCAACCCAATGGGACGATGGAGTGATTGCCAGACAAGTTTGTGTTTACCCCAGGGTTCTCAAACTGTGGTATGTGTACCACCAGTGGTACTCAAGCTTCATTTGGTGGTCCTTTGAGGAAAATGAGAAATACTGTTCTGCTGAAATCAATAACAAAAAAATAACAAAAGTCACGTTTTATGCTTTTGTTTTATAAAATATTATTTATGGCTAGGAATGGACGGTGACAGAAAATGATGGTATTATGTTGTTATTACTCCAGATGGAGTAAAAGAGAGAAAGAAAGGCACCATTATTTTAATTTATTTCTCTCCTATTTGGCTTATATTTAGTGACATTTGGTAATGAAAATTATAATAAAACAGCCTTGAATTACAGGTTTGAAACAAAACTCTATTAAATACGAGGAGTTCTGTGCATTCACTTTTCCTCGATGCTGAGGATTCATGCTGAGACTTAGCACATGTATCTGTTCATGTTATCATTTAAGACTTAAAGAGATAGTTGAAAGAACTAGCCTGAGATACTGAGGTTCACCCTCACTGGAAACAAGAACAGATTTCAGTGTCTATCTTTGGCCATTTTTGTCGCTGTTATTACTGTGTCTCTGCTTTACAGAACAGACATTATTGAGCATTATTTGCTTGTTGCATTCGACATCTGAAAACAGACTATGTCGAGCAAAACTATCAGGTACATGCACACCTGCAGCACAGGATGGGACGGGAACAAGATGTGTTCATGAAGGCAACAGGAGATCCAAACACCGCTCGCGTTACTGAGCAACACAGAGAGAGAGAGTTGTGTGAAACGGAATCGCTGAATCAGCATCCAGTGAACTCGTTTGACATGGATGGCACAAAACAAATTTTTACCTCACGGCTCACAGGAGTCGCTGATCTACTGCTGCCTCTGTCAGCGAGTTCAAATGTGTTATTTTGTGACTTTGGAGTTTGAAATCCTTGCTTAATTGTCAAAATGTAATATGCTGGCTTCACCCAAAACCCTTGAGTTATGGGTTAACTGTGAGGCCAGTGTTTAAAAACTAGGTAATCCTGCAAAAAAAAAATCTATTTATTCATAATGAATGAGTGCTCAATCAAATTTTGATTTACAACTACAGAAATTACAATAATGATCATTTAATCATTCATAACGGTCATTAAATCAGTTGCCGATGATCTTTCTCTTTATTCTGAATATAGAATTGGCCTAAAGAAACAGAGCTATAAGCATTAGTGGTCTCCATGGATACAGAACTATTACTCTGCTAAAGGGGAAACACAGTCTCGAGTCTATCTACCGGTGCATGATGACGATGACGAATCCAACACAACCAGCTCTCAGTATCCAGTGACCCACACCACTCTCTCTCTCTCTCTGTGCCGGATGAGTGAATCTTAAGGAGGTGTTAATCCTGTTCACTGGATTAGGACTGCAGTATAATCTCGCTCTCACTGTGTCTCTGCACGTTTCTCCTGCTCACTGCGTCCAAGTGTGTCAGACAGACACAGCGTATCTTCATATTGAGGCTATTACATGATTAAAAACGATAAAATAAGTCTATATGTTGTTTGTGCCATAGTATATATATATATATATTATAATCTTCATGGACAAAAAAACAAGTTCAATATTTCACATAATCTGAGGTAAAGTTATTATTTATTCGCATATAGATTACTATACTGAATTTTTGAGGAACATTATATTACAATAATTGCCTCACCTCACGTCACATCTTATATTTATATAATTTATGCATTCAATGTTGATTTAACGTCATACTGTATAAAGAAAAGAGGGCAAACTGTGGGCTACTGATACAGCAGCTTAAATAAGTTAATATTTGAAGTGTCAATAGAAGACAGCAGCTTAAAAAACAAAAATGTGCGACAAGAAATGAGAAATAAATGAGAGGGGAAGTCCACCAATAAGAGTAGAAGTCCATGATATAGTATATAAAATATTTTATACATATATTTTATATTATACCTTACATAGGGTATAATAATATATATATATTGCATTAAAAAACATTGCAGATACATACAGTGAGTTGTATGGAAAACAATCCATTGAAAATGAAACTAAAAGTTCATTCATGCATTCATTTACTTAGATTGAAACTGAAATGATAGAATATTAACAATTACTATGATGATTATTATTAGATTAAGTCATCAGTAGGTCCATAAATTAGTCTAAACTGTCACATTCCTACATAAAGACAACCACAACATCCGGTGATGACGTGAATAGCGTTTTAAATTCACCTGTAGATGACGTCAATGTGAAAACATATATATCCTATGATGATGCGTTCAGGGACACTTAACAGAGAAAAAAACAGCTAAAACGTGTCACGTTAACAGTGGTTATTCTCGCCAAAAATGTCAAAAATGTGTCCGAGTGTGTCACTGCCATTCAAATACGTGACATATTCAGAAGACATGAGCCAGAAGACATGTCCTCCAGCTGGAGGACAGAGGACACACGACAGCGGAGGGACATTGACGAGCACTGATGTAAATACAGTTGTTATTTTAGAGGGTAAATGATGATTTACCTGCCGCAGCAGCGTCGCCTTCTTTCTCTCTGCTTCTAAACCTTGTCCTCGAGCCTTTTTTTTTCTACTGCTGCTGTTTGAAGCCACCGCGTCACGTGACCGTTCACCACTCGGGCTGCACGTGACCAAGTCCACAACAAGTTCGTATTATTATATCCGTGCCGTTCCGGTCATTTTTGAAGGGGTTCACCGGTTTAACCTATGGATGTGTTCTTGACTTGCTCGGCAGCGAAAGGCATGATGGGAGTACGCTACTGACGTGCGCCAGCGTATTCATGAATACCGATGGCTTTGGGCTTTAAACCATGGATTTGTGATTGAATGGTTTATTTATTCCATGCTAAAAAATTATAAAATACAAAATGTTGCTGTCACAGAACTCAGGGATTTTATATATTATTGTCCAAGAAAATAATGACAACATTTATGACAATTAAAAAACCATGAACATGATTTTTGGGTGTCTAATTGCTATGCTTTGTATTTTGGTTTAAATGTCAAAGTTCAAATTCGTAACTGTTATTGTAGAGGTGGTTTACAAATTAAGCTAACTTATCGTTAAAATTACTATTATGGTTAATATAATAATCATAAAATATTAAAATAAAGTCAGGCAAGAAAACCTGCAGACTTAGTATCTCAAAATAATGACTTAGTATCTTAAAATAATTATATTGAGATACTAAGTCAATATATTGAGATACTATCTCATTATTATGAGATACTAAGTCATTATATTGAGATACTGTCATTATTTTGAGATACGAGGTCAATATATTGAGATACTTAGTCAATATATTGAGATACAAAGTCATTTTGAGATACTAAGTCATTATTTTGCGATACTAAGTCAATATATTGAGATAATATCTCATTATTTTGTGATAGTGGGATCTTCTTTTTTTTACACTGGCCAAAATGGGCTTCCACAATTATTGTGGACGTATATATAACAATAAAAAAACATAGATGTATTGTGTATTGTATTTTTACGATATATATATAAATATATATTTCGGCAAAGCAGATTTTTGTTATTTATTCGTCGCTCATTAGCATTAATTTGAAAGTTTTAAAGCACCTTAAAGTGATACTTGAATAAAAGTATGTTACCAGAAAACAACCGAAAACAAATACAAAATGTACTTAAGTTTTAGTGAAGTAAAAGTGCAGCTAATTAAGCAGATCACCCTCAGCTGGTGCACTCGGGCTGGAAGGGGGTGTGGCCTACAGTTCACCTCAACAGTGTGTAAAGTGTACCATCCACTGGAGATGAAGCGATAGTGAATTCTCGACGACAGCTTCAGGGAACTCACGTTTTAAAACTTAAAACACAATATTAGTACATTAAATAAATACACGTGTGCCTTTGCACTTCTTCATGAGCGTGACCACCGTCTTCATTTGACCTCTGGAACCTGCGCTCTTTCTTGTTGATTTAATTCATTCTGCTTCGTTGCACCTGGAGAATTCTTCATGTTTGCTTTGTTCTTCCCTCTGACGGGAAAGTATGTGCGGCCTCTTTAAGCCTCTGGCCCTAAGCTAAATGCTATTATTAACCACAGAAAATGTGATAATTGAAACTAATAAAGATTTTAAAAGTGTCTTTATTCAAACAAATTATGAAAAAACAAACAAACAAAATATCCATTGTCAAACGCGACACAACCAGTCTATGCTGTGTGTGATTATTATAAGACTAATTATAAGACTTATTATAACTGAAAACACATTGATTATATCAAACTTTAATGAGTATATACTGTATGTCAGCCAGTGTGTCTGCAGGCTACTCATGTGTTTCTGATTTGTCGGTTAAATCTTCTTTTGCATCTTCAGTTTGATCTGAATCTGAAGGTTTTGTTTCTGCAGCAGCAGGAGGTGCAGGAGGAGGAGGAGGAGGAGGAGTTTGACGTTTCTGCTCCTCTGGCTCCTTACTCTTCCTCCTCGTCTTTTTGATCTCCTCCGATCCCTCAGTGGGCGACTTAACAGATCCTGCAGGAGAATAAGAATCATCTCAGTCAAAACCACCTCACATGTTACGTACAGTACATTGTTTTTTAACGACTCACCCTTCCTCCTTTGCTTCTCCCTCACAGTGATCAGCGTTTTCATCTCTTCCTTCGCAGCGTTTGGACCAAACTGTACGTTCCCGTCTGCGTCCGTCCAGTACGACGTGACCCCGAGGTCAGCGCTTTCCAGCTGAGAGGAGACAAACGTGAGTCAGCAGAAAACTCGACCAGCGGCAAAAGAATTATGCTCCAGTCATACTTACCCAGAATAGTGCAATGAGGTCACACCTGTCAGTGATTTTCAGAGTAATACGCTTCAGTAAAAACATGAAGTGATCTTTTTTAACCAATATAATCTTAGCTTATTTGTCCTTTGTTGTATTTTGTTCCTGCTAATGCTTATTTTATAAAACAATTAATTATCTATGTTAACTTATATAATAACAAATCCACTTTTAAATTAATGTAATATAAGCCTCCTCAGAAATACCCCTGTATCCAAATAAATCTTCTAAAACAGGGTACAGATGCTCTATGAACTAAAAAACACAACTCTATGAGACAGATTTTTAACCTAAACAAATAAAATAACTGGTTTCAAGACTATTCCTGACCTTACTATCCTGTAAGGCTGCAAATGACCCCTAAATAAATCAGTTATTCCATTAAAAAACAGGTTCATATTAAATTGAATGTATAGGTTTCAGCTCTGCTCTATGACATTAAACTAGATTTCTTTGTTTTTATAGACGTTGTAGAGAACAAATAATATTTTTTATAGAGGTGGGCACTAGGTTAACGCATTACGATGTTTCCATGACGACTGACGTGCTGTGACACCGGAGTCCAGGCACCGTCCATTAGCTCCCTTAGCGCCGGTTAGCGCGCCTACAGTGGAACTGGAGCAGTCTGTTTATTAAAGGAAAAGAGCAGCACTACAAATAACCAGTATACCTGTGTATGTGTGCCTCTGTTTTTAAAGTTTAGCGTTACTTTAGAGACTCATTTTAACAATTCGGAGTCACGGAAACATGACGTCACACGCATCTTTTTCCGGTCAGTCGTCATGGAAACGGCGTTGTGCGTTAACCTTAACCGCCGCTAACGTGCCCACCACTAATTTTTCACCATTTTCTTACAAAAAGTAATCAGATCAGATTAATTGATAATGGAAATTATAGGAAACTGAACAATGTCGATATTTTAAGATTTAAAAATCCTAAAAACCTGCGTTAATCTCCAACATTTAGCAAGGAAATGTCCCACAAATGTCCACAGTTGCACTGGCTTTGACATCACAAATTTGCAGACTGTCCCTTTAACACTTTGTGTCCTATAAAATCATTGAACATTAATAGAGATACAGCTCTGCTCTGGTAAATATGATCATTATTATTGATTATTTAGCAATAAAAAACAAACGTGGTTCAGGGTTGGATTACAGTTGAGGGGGTTGTTGCTCTCCATGCTCGTGGTTGATCTTCAGGGAGACGAGGTCTACAGAAATCAGGAGTGAAAATGTGAGGGGAAAAGCAACTGAAACAAGAGAGAGTGTGGATAAAGTGAAGAAAAAGAGGCTGCAAATCAAAGTGAGACAACTCATAAAAGGAGGAGGAGGAAGTGGGGAAGTACATGCTCGTTTTTTTTATTAGAGAAACAGGGGGAACAGGAAGTGAAGCAATAATCTCATTCACATCATCATCATCATTATCACAGGACTGTGCAGGGAAGTGAAGAACAAGGAGAGGACAGAGAGGACGGACAGTTTTCACTACAGACACAGACACAGTGAAGTGACGCCGTGAAATTAAACAAAAGATAAAGACGGGACATGGACGCAAATGAAAAGTCACATTATTCATGAAAAGGATCACGTTTTTAGTTCTGGTTTGCAACAAATGTGAACAAATGTGTCTGCCGATTTTATTCTCCTCAAGCACGACGTTGGTGTTTAATCGTGTGTTTCACTTCTGATTTAAGAAATGTTATTTAATAGAAATATTATTTCATCTCATTTATCTTTTGTGTTCGTGGCATATTTTGACATGAACTGGAGTACATGTCCGCTTCATGCACATGCTCAATTTCTTTCAAGAAAGTTAAAAAAACACAGATATAGATGTTCTTACACTGAGGAGAGAGAGGCATGTTGTGTCTGATGAGAACTGAGAAATGTAAATTTTGGGTGCTTTGACGGCACATTTTCTGAATTATTTCATGCATATTTTTTGTTAAACTTGAGCAGTTATAATTTGGGTCACAACTCAGGGACTGAGATTAAAATGTGTGACCCAATAAAGCTGGATCGCTGCTTCTAAACCCTTTCATGAACACAGTTTATGTGCAGTCACAGCAAAGAATAAGATTTGAAAACTAAAAAACACATTAAAACGGGACAAATTTTCATTTGCATAATTCACAAAATGACCACACCTGATCGAAAACTAGTAATGAAAACTGCAAACACTTGGATCAATTATTTTAAAGTTGTTCTTAAAAACTAAGCTGAAGGTTTTAGTCCTAAAGACTTCATTTAAGCAATCAGTTTTTGACTAAATAAACAAAAACTAACCCTCAGAATTGTGCTGAAGCAGAGAACTAACACGCCATTTGTTGCAAACAGAATAAAACATGTAAACAATAAATATTCATCACTGGCTTCATGGTTATTTTTTCCCTCCCTTTGACTCCCACACAACAACATGTCTTAAACCATTTGGCTTCCGTTTATCACCTTATGTTTCATTTACTCTTCTAAAGCAAACAGCTAAAACAACTAAAATTGCACAAATCCTCTGGCGTCTTCTCCCTCTGAACGGCTTCATTCTGACCTGTTTTGTTTTAGCACCTCAAGTTTTATATTTTATATTCTACACAAACACCTAACGACGTCCTCCAGCCCCTTTTTCCTCCTCTTTTTTTCTCCCAGTGTTTTTAATTTTTATACATATATATCGACACGATTTGGACCGCTTCTTATTTTTTCTTGGCGCCCACCTCATCGGGGATGAAGACACTTATGGTGAAGTCTCCGCTCTCCGTGCCGTACTTGTTCTTCACCAGGATGCTGTATTTGCCGGAGTCCGACGTCTTCACGCCGGTGATGGTGAAGCTGGCAAACTTGCCGGACTCGAACTTCAGGATGATGTGATCGTCCGATGTGATCTCCCGGTCGTTCTTTAGCCAGGTGACCTCTGGCGAGGGGTCGCCCGAAATGTTGCAGGTGAGATTGAGAGCCTGAGAGGTGGAAGCAGAAATTACAATCAAAGGCTTTATCAGAAGAAGAAGTAGTCAATTTAGAAGACATGTTATTATACTACATTACAGCTAAAATGGTTTACCTTGCCCTCCTGGATGGTGACCACGTCAGGCAAACCTCCTGCCACTCGAGCGCGACCTGAATGAAACGTGGCATTTAATGTTTACCACAAATTAACTTCTTGTAATCTTGACAATTAAACTCAGAGTACCGAGGCCAAGACCTTTATAGACCGAGACTTTTATAGACTGAGACTAAGACGAGACCAAGACTTTTAGAGACAGAGACTAAGACAAGACCAAGACTTTTAGAGACCGAGACTAAGACAAGACCAAGACTTTTAGAGACTGAATATATAACAATCAAATCTAAGACGAGACCAAGACTTTTAGAGACCGAGACTAGGACAAGACCAAGACTTTTAGGGACCGAGACTAAGACGAGACCAAGACTTTTAGGGACCGAGACTAAGACAAGACCAAGACTTTTAGAGACCGAGACTAAGACAAGACCAAGACTTTTAGGGACCGAGACTAAGACGAGACCAAGACTTTTAGGGACCGAGACTAAGACAAGACCAAGACTTTTAGAGACCGAGACTAAGACAAGACCAAGACTTTTAGAGACCGAGACTAAGACAAGACCAAGACTTTTAGAGACGGTGACTAAAACAAGACCAAGACTTTTAGAGACCGAGACTAAGACAAGACCAAGACTTTTAGAGACGGTGACTAAGACAAGACCAAGACTTTTAGAGACCGAGACTAAGACGAGACCAAGACTTTTAGAGACCGAGACTAAGACAAGACCAAGACTTTTAGGGACCGAGACTAAGACAAGTGCAAGACTTTTAGAGACCGAGACTAAGACAAGACCAAGACTTTTAGAGACCGAGACTAAGACAAGACCAAGACTTTTAGAGACTGAATATATAACAACCAAAACTAAGACGAGACCAAGACTTTTAGAGACTGAGACTAGGGCAAGACCAAGACATGAAGGGAGCAAAATCAAGTCAAGGTCAAGACCAGACCATACAAAGACCGAGACCTTTAGCTACTGAGACTAAGACGAGACCTTCAGAGTGTACCGTGAGCAAGGTTTTTAGGGACACAGACTACAACAAGACCAAGACATTTAGGGAGTGAGTTCAAGACCAAGACATTTAGGGAGTGAGTTCAAGACCAAGACCACAATGTACTGGGACCATGACCTTTAGGGACAGAGATTGAGACAGGAACAAGACATTTAGGTCCCAATCAATTCAATACTATTTGGGGCTGTGACCAAAACAAGACCGATATGGGACAAAGACCAGTGCACTTTACTTCATGTTTTTCGTCCAAACACAAAGATAATTCATACAAATAAATCCACTGTGGTCTTGAAATCCAGAGTTTTCTATGACCAGGACAAGATTGTTTTTAGACCATTTTTTAAGGTTTTGTCTCTCGGAATCAGACGCCTTATTAGTCAAACACTGCCAATAAGAATAGGGAAGCTAAGATTAGCTGGAAAGAATACAAACAACTATAACATCCCCACTTTTTTAGACTCTAAGTGATAATAATTGACAGGAGTTTATGACGTAAGGCACTGTAAACGGTGTGACTTAATTACCTCTCTCTGCAACAGCAGCAGCTCTGAGGAGATAAAAAAAGAAAAAAGAAGAAACAACAAATCAGATCAAAAGGTAATGACAATGATAAGTGAAAGTTTAGACTATAAACTGCTAATTTAGTGCCAATGTCAAGCAGTTAGAGACTTACTTGAGTCTCTGGTGTTCTGCGAAAGCATCATCGAATGCTGCAAAACAAAAAAAAAGACTCATGTCAAGTATCAATGTGTTGAAATCAAAATGATATAGTAGTTCTAGTTAGAGTAGAGTATACGTCGACAGTCTGACCTTGACCAGACAACTCCACGGTTCTCCTCAGGCCGCCCTTTCCATCGTAGAACTCGATGGCGTATTTGCCCGTGTCTTTCTCCGTGGGCTCTGTGATCTGCAGCCACAGCTGCTCGCCCACCACGCCGCTCTTTATGCGCTCGGAGAAGGAGATGGCCGAGTCCCTGTCAGAGTCAACGCAGACGGAGACTTTTTAAAAAAACAGTAAACACACATACTTCACTGTTTTCAGACAAATCCTGGTCCTCAGGACCCACTGTCCTGCATGTTTTTTCGATGTTTTCCCTGCTCAAACACACCTGATTCAAATGATCAGCTCGTCAATAAGCTCTGCAGAAGCCTGATAACGAGCCATTTATTTGAATCAGGTGTGTTGGAGCAGGGAAAACATCTAAAACATGCAGGACAGTGGCTCCTGAGGACCAGGAGTGAGAAACACTGTCATAGGGCCTCGAAGGAGTGACTTCTGAGCGAATATTACTATTATTGTTAGAGCAACTTAACAGTTTCAACATTATTGTTCATTTTTTTTTCATATAGTATCTAAATGTATGGGTAGCTCACTTGTAGTGCCATGTCACTTGGAGTAAATCGGTGTAGAAGTTGACAAAGGTGTAGAGTCTGATGCCCTTTTCTGTGCTGGTGATCTTCAGTGGGGTGGACGAATTGGCTGCAAGTCAAAAACAAAACAAACAAAGAAATACAGAAAGGTTTTTTGACAATAAAAGACCACATTTTAAAGTCAATCGTGAATAAAAATGTTTCTCCTTACCAATGAAACTGAAAACCTCATTCATTAAATCCTTGAAACCTTAAAGACAGAAAGATGAGATAATTTCAGTGTCAAAACTTTGCTTTACAATATGTTGCTTACAATATATTATGCTTTCTTTTCAATCATTTACCCTTTAAAACCTAACTCTTTTTTTTGTCTTTGTCTCAATGAGTAAAAACAGGCCAAAGAATGCAAACTATGTACAGGCCTTTTTTTCCAACTCTCTCCTCTTTGATGACAAAGACACTGATTCTCCCAGTTTCATGCAAAAGCGTGAGTAAAATGACCCGAAAAAAAACAACTTCTCAGCTTTCAGAAACAGTTGGAATGTTTTCGATTCTGCACTTCTGTGATGCGCTCGGTGTTAAAGGGTTAAAGTCTATGAAAAGAGTTTTATAATGACATCTTAGAAAATGACTGCTGTTTTTTACTCCCAGATGTCACACTGATGCAGGTGTTTTAACTGCTAACGATTACCTTGATCTGTCAAATTCAAAGTGGACGTGTCCTTTCCTCTGTCGTCCTTCAGAACAACCTCATACACTCCAGCGTCTTTCTTGGAAATCTGACAAAGAAATTTATGAAGTCAAATAGAGTTTCTGAACAACACTGCATATAAATCACATAAATCAACCAATACATACGTCCATACATACATAGAAAACCATTTAACACACTCTCAAGTTACCCAAAGTGCTTTACATGACATCACAAAATAGTCGGAATAGAACGTACAATAAAGAATCAGTCAAATAAATATACATTCAGAGGACGGTGGATACACAAGAAAAAGCAAAGCTTTTCTCTTCTGCTGTGATGCTGCAGAAAACACGTACTGTGCAAGACACAGAGGCAAAAAAAGCAAACCAACTTATCAACAAACAAACGACAATAAAACATTCCCGGGCAAAATCACAATAATAAAAAAAAAAACCAGATCACAACAGAATACTGATCCCAACTTTTAAGGTTTTCCCGATTTTCTCGCCGACAGCGGTGTCTGCAGGACAGGCGCACTGAAATGGGACACACGTGACATCATGTTTAAGTGTTGTGTTGGACGTGAAGCGGCCGACACAGCCACAGGGCGCCGGAGTGTGAAAGAAAAGATGAACATGATCACAGCATCAGAAAATGTAGAGGTAAACAGGATACAGTCTTTTGGAAGAAAGTGTGGTTGTAATGTAGCTCTTTCAGCATTTTAAAAAGCTCTTTTTTTTAATAATTTAACAAGAAAATAACTTGCTTTTCTGATTAAAAAAAAAATAGACTCAATATTTAGCTGTGGAGCACAGACATTAAACAGAGCTGTGCTGGGAGAAATATTTGATACATATTCATATCTGTTCACATGTCACGCAGCTGTGTTGCTCTTCATATTCTCACCTGAGCTATTTCCAGCTTCAACACTCCCTCTGTGAAGCTCAGATGCTCGTCTGACTTGATCTCGCGTCCGTCTTTGTACCACACAGCCGACGTCTCCTTCTTCACGTTTCCGACCTGAAACGCGACACAACAAGATAATGTGATAAATGTTAAAAAAAAACAAAAAAAAAAAACAACAACACTCGGACAACGTAGAAACTCCTTAAAGTCTGCTCTCACCTTGCATTTCAGCACCACATGACACTCTGGTGTCAACTCATAACTCAAATACTCGATAAAGTGAGGACCTGGAACAAACAAGGCAGTTATATGAGAATGTACGCAATGTATGTAAATATTAAGCTGCTTACTTAATGTATATACTGTGCAGTGTATTCTATTTTTAATAATCTCAATAGTCAATATCCACTATATTGCACATGTGTGGATGTAAAAATGCATGTTTATTAATCACATTTAACATTGTTGACATTTGATTGACTAATTTACCTGTTTCTGCTATTAATTTGCCATTTCCAGCATGAAAATGTCCACTTTTTGTCTTTATTTCAATCCAAACAATTAGTATAGTATAGTATATTGAAAATATTTCATTCTTTGTGTTTTAGATCATAAAATCAAGGGGCTAGGATTTTAGGCCATTTGACATTACACAAAAAATAATAATGCAAAAAAGAAAATGCTTCTGCTTATCTTTTACATATACCAGGCTGCAATAACCAAAACAATAATAATCAAGTTTGCATGAAGTATATTGAAAATAATTAATTTTTTGTCTTTTTTTTAAACATAAAATAAGCTGCATCATGACTAAACCTGGCAGTTTAAGCGTTCAAAATAATAATAAAAAAAAAATATATATATATATATATATCTGTAGCAAAACAATTACAGATGTCAGAAGACAAAACTAATCATTTAGTTGCAGCCCTCATTTACACTGATTTCACTCATTTTCACTCCCATACCTTGTTTTCTGAACCATTCTTTCCTCTGAAACTCAGACTCCTTCTGTAGCTCCTTGAAAACTGCAGAGAAACATAAAAAGGAATCAAGATTTAATGGTTCAAAACTAAACAGGTCGTACTATTCACTTAACATGGACGTGTACTGCCCTCTAGTGTTCAGAACTTAGAGCAGTTGGGCTTTGCATTAGTGCATTAACAGGCCTCATGGGGTTGTGAGTGGCAAAAAGTGAATAACTGAATCAGAGGCTTGTTTGTGCGTCTTTATTTGGCCCGAACATACCGTCTCCTATCAGAACCAGGCTGGACTGGTTTGTCGCTTTCCCATCTTTCAGCTGGAAAGTGAAGGTGCCCTCGTCCGCCGGGGTCAGCGAGTCCATGACCAGCTCGATGATGCCGCTGCTCTTGTCAAAGTTCATCTTGTATTTCTGCAAAAACACCCACTCTGAATCTTCAGATTGCACATCGCCAAGACCAACAAAAAACTCCAAAATAAAATTTCACCAGCTGCACACACACCCCGCCACAACGCTATAACTGTGCAACACTTTCTCATGATCCTCAGAGCCATCTTGGACTTGCCTCTGAGCTGTTGTCTTGTGTTAACACTCTCTTTGCAACATTTCCCACAACAGCATGTAAAACACTTATTTCCCTTTGTTTTATTACTGACCTCCCCCTGAGAGATAAGGTTGTCATTGAACACGTATTCCACTTTGGCGTCGGCTGAAATCTTCTCCGCCTGCAGCCAGAAGCGAACTTTGCCTTTCTCCAGCATCTCCACGGCCAACTCTGACTTCAGGGGTATAACTGATTTATAGAGGAGGAATAAAGTAGGAAAGAGTCAGAGACATGAAACATGAAACACTTAAAAACACAGCAGTGACGGGATGTGAGAGTGATTTACTTACTGGGAAATTTGTGCTCGTGACTGATCACCAGCAGCTTCTTCAGCTCTGAGGAGAGGGAGATTCATCAACAGACATGATTGATTTTTTTTAAACATGAAAGTGACAGGTTTCTTGTCATTAGACAGACTTTTCTGACTGGTGTCATGGCAAATTAAATTTCTTTGTCTCAGAAGCTAGAGCCTTTTCTAACACAAGATACCAGGTCCTTTTGTGTATTGTATATTGTGTAATTAGGATGTCTAGACTGAACTGGCACCTTCCTACAACAGCCGCAGGGAGTCTGCTCCCCGATATCTACAGTAGACAAAGAGGTGTGAAAACACAGCCTGGAAAGGCAGACTCCTTTGTCTATTGGAGGAATGCAAAACGGGAGTTTCTCAGGTATAAATGTGGAGTGCCCACTATGCTCAGGGTGTTTCTCCAGCTAGAATCACTCCTGTGAAGATTGACCTTTTTCTTGCAAAGAAAATAAAAATTGTCGGCAGGCAGAATTTCTCTATTTCATTCTTCACCAGCAGTGGCAGAAACTTACCAAACAAGGCAGCAGTGGACCAGCGCCTACCATGTTCTCATGAGCTAAAAAGATCAGTTTTCAAAACATTGTCTTTAGTAAAATTTGGAACTATCCCTTTGATACATCTTCAAACATACCTTCTGCAGAGAGATCGTAGCTGGATGAAGCACCGTCCGTGTGGGTGACGAGGCAGGAGTACAGGCCCACGTCCTCCTCTGCAGGTGCGTTGAAAACAGCTTTAGACCTGCAAGGATACTCATTACTATACTGTTGATATATATATATAAAAAAACAAATGAAATGTAAGTTATTCACTCACTTGTTTCCCTTGGTCTCTACAGTCAGGCGAGATTCGTCTGTGAGATCCTCGTAATTCTTGGACCAAACAAATTTGGAGTCGGGGGTCAGGTCGCAGCATTCAAAGTTCAGAGAGATGACGCCGTCGTCGTCGACATCCACGACGATTTCTTTGGTGCCTGAAGAACCGCGTAAGATGAGAGGGATTTTAGTCATATGATGGAATGATGCTCTTCTGTTTTATTTTCTCATTCACTTACCTGGTTTGGTCACAGCTGGGACTGGCTCTGTGACGTCAGAGGTTTTTCCAACACCCGCTTTGTTCTGAGCACGAACGCGGAACACGTACACCTCTCCTTCCTTCAGATTCTTAATCTGTGGAACACATTTAAAACAATATATACAATAATATCCACATTATACACCAGCAAATATGTAAATGATTGGTCAAAGGCGTCCAGACAATGGTCGACCTTCATGAACGTCTTCTCCGTGGCCTTGTTGTTGACGCCTCTCCATGCCTCCTCTGGGGCTTCAGCTTCCTTGATGTCGATGTAGAAGCCGTTGACTGGATCGCGGCCCTGGTACACGGGTGGTCTCCATAGCAGCGACAGAGAATCACTTCGCACCTCTCTGACCTGCAGGTCGTGAGGAGGTCCTGCGGGTAAGAGAACATCAGAAATGCACATTTAAAAGTTCTGATTGTGTGTTTTGGAAGCCAAACACATCATAGAAGACTGAGTAGACCCTTCACATGACTTGAGCTTCCTGATTTTGGATGATGTGATATCCAAACTAACCTGGCACTGCGATGGTCCACTCCTCACACAGGAAGGTGTCACTCGCCAGTGACGGGATCCCAACACCTGCCATGTTGGCCGCTCGCACCTGGAACTGGTACTTCATGTTCTCCTTCAGGTCGCACACCTGAAGACAAAGACGCATGAAGACGAGACCTTTCTCCAGTTTTGAGTTGAGAATCACACACACGTGCGTCATGTCTACTCACTCTGTAGGCCCGCTCACTGATGCCCCTGATGTTGGCCTCGTGCCACTTCCCTGGCACGCCGTCGATGACCTCACGGTAATCCACGAAGTAGCCGGTGATGTCAGCGCCGCCGATGAAGGTCGGCTGCTTCCAGCCAAGGACCATGGAATCGCGAACGCACTCCAGCACGGTGATGCCAAAGGGTGGAGCAGGCGAGGCTGAGATGGCAGAGAGCGCAAGTTAACACCACGATGAGGGAACGGGACTGATGTCATGGGAAAGTGGGGCGCTAATGTGAGGCGGTACGTTTTAATCCCAAACTCCTTTTAAACACCTCTGCCCAGTTGTTCTTATTTAACCCTTAGAACACAGAGCATTTAGGCTGCATTTTTCTATTAGTACGTTAAATGTTAAAATGTTTATACACAGGCGATAAGAATGTACAAATATATCCTTTTTTCAGTACAACCTATAGGCAATCTAATATTTGTTTACATTTTCACCAACTACATAAATACAACTGAGCAAAAAGTGTTAAAATTTTAGGAGAAATTTGATTTAATTTGTGAAATTCAGACAGACTTTTCTGACTGGTGTAATGGCAAATTCAATTTCTTTGTCTCAGAGCCTTTTCTAACACAAGATCCCAGGTCCTTTTGTGTATTGTGCATTGCATATTGTGTAATTAGGATGTCTAGACTGAACTGGCATCTTCCCACAACATCCGCAGGGAGTCGGCTGCCCAATACCTACAGTAGACAAAGAGGTGTGAAAACACAGCCTGGATAGACTCCTTGTCTATTGGAGAATGCGAAAAGGGGAGTTTAAGAGGGTTTAATTTGTGAAATTCAGATATATGTCACATTTCAATGGTCCTTTGAAATGTTTTTATGAACAAAAATAGAAGAAAAGCTGTACATTTTGTGACTTCTGCACATTTTTTTATTTAATTATCACAAATGTGATATAACATTAATCATGATTTTGACAACGCATAAAATGCCTGAAGATGTGACCTATAAACACACACCACTAGGATGTCCATATAAGGAGTTATTATATTATTCCCACTGCAATTTACACAAGCACTAAGAGTGAAAAACCATCAATCTAGGACAGCAAAAAAAAAATGATATAAGAGCCAGTGTTTCAGTTGTGTAAAATATGGCGCTCAGGGGATAATACATGAATGAAAACATTATTTTAATAGATCAAAAGAGGGAAAATTGGATAACAAACCTCCAAATTTGGCTAATCTAAGAAATATTGACTACAAATCTTTGTACAAAAAGGTAAATTTTCAATGCTACAGGCTTCACAATAGCTATTTTGACGTAACACCAGTCGGGAAAAACACACAGTTTGACTTCTATTGTTGCTGGCTCACTGTCCTGAATACTAAAATAACTAAAATCATTTTATTCTCAGCAAGGAACCAAATACATCCTCCAATGATTTACAGATTGGAGTGGGACTGTGAGAAAATGCTGACCCATTTGTCGCAGTGATAATAAATTGGGCTGTCACACACAAGGAGTCATGTGAACTCGACGCTCTCCTTAATTTATGGGCGAGGACGTGGTTCAAGTGTCGTAACGTGAATGATCTGCTGCCACAGAGGTCTTGGATCAAAAGTTTCCCCACTGTCACATGAGGGTGTTAAAGTGCTCGGGGGGGGGTTCAGGATTGGTGGTGGTGGTGGAGGAGGAGGGAGTGGGGTATCATGATGACACCCAACCATTTATGTCGGGGTTGAGTTGGTGTTTGGGTAAAAACCACTGAAAAGCGTGACTGTGTTGAGTTTTTTATTTATAGTGACTTACCTTTTATGAGGAGAATACCAGAAGAGCACCTCATCACCTGTTCAGTGATTGTTTTATTTCAAATGCTCTTGAATATCAAAGGAGGAGCAGCACTGATAGAACATGAGATAATCTCCCACTGTGCAGGGAGGAAAGAGATAGAATGTGGTTGTATGACTAGTATGTACTAGTCAGATTTTATCGACTTAACAAAAGGCTCACCTAATAAAATCTGACTAATAAAGCCTTTCATATCACAGTTAAATAGTCTTGTCTGACTAGAAACCAAAGTTTGCAAACTCTCAATCTACTGCACCAAAGTCCATAGAGAAAATCAGTGTTTTTAGCTCGCAAAGACGTAGGAGCTGCTGCTCTACTACTGACTCTTTAGGTAAGTTTGCGTCACTTATGTAAATCTGAACAAAGGATTTCTAATGCTGACGTTACATAATCACATATTTCGACTTATGGATCGAAGCGTTCGAAGATTGAGAGCTCCTTTGTGCCTCAATGTAAAATTGTTGATTTTTAAAATGGACTTTGGTGTGGGTGACACAAGCATCACTTGTCAGCCAAAAAAGGCAGAGATAAAGTGTCAAACATATTCTTGATATTGTAGTCTTTAGCAGGGGTAGATTTTTAATCTGTGAGCCTTTTGTTAAGTGGGTAAAATCTGTTTTTGTCCAAGTTTTTTGACTCTAAAATCCCTAACTACCATTTTAATGGATCCGACTAAGGGGAATGCCGTTGTATAATCGTGGTTTGTTTCTGGACTTGATGAAAAGGGTTTCCACATGACCGGTGCTCACCTGTTGACTCTCTCCTTGGCCTCGCTGTGTCCCCATTAGCAGCAGTGTCTACTACAGTGAACTCACGTGCCTGTGTGGACTCAGGCCCGTTAGCCGACTCTACAGCCTGATCCTGAACCTCAGCAGTGACTGGCTCTGAGTGTGCAGCTGTGTCTACTACGTCAGCGCATGAGTTAGAAACTGAGTCTTTTGCCAGGTCGGGGGCCCAGGACACACTGCCTCTCTTGCACCCTTTGCTTTTGTTGTGTGCAGGGTTGGGGTCGTGGTCTGGCTCTGTGCAGCCTGACCCAGCAGCCCCGGCCCCCGCACTGGCTTCAGTGTCAGCCTGAGCTTTTTTACTGCACTTAGGCTTAGTGTCAGGGAGGGACTGGACAGTTTCATGCGTGTCCGTCCAGCGTGGCCTGTGCTCAGTTAGTGAGCCCACGTTACCCCCCGGCCCCATCTCCGGCAACACACCATGTGGGATGCCGCCCCCTACAGGAGTTAGCAGAGAAGAGCAGAAGAGGCTTTTAATAAAAAAAAAAAAAACGAGCGTCAGATCCATCCATTCACAATATAGAGAAGAAAACAGGCATCAACACAAATGAAGCTAGATTATACATCAGCCTGTAAGATTCAGTAAAAAAAAATAAAATGTCTTCATCTGACTGGAAGTGAAAAATGAAGACAAGATGATCAGGACGTGACATCCACGTGTGAGGACGATTATGAGAGCATGCACTTGTGAGGTCAAACAGATGCTGAGTGCAGACTTTGTGCCAACGCTTAATGAAAAATCACTTTAGTAACAGCGCCGATGGATGTTTTGTACTCAAAAGATGCAAGCAAATGGAAGTGGTATAACAAATATTACCTCTTTAATGCACTTTGTATGAAGTTTATATCATAATTAATCACATTGGCGTTCTTACTAATGTGTTTAGTTTCATAAGGAAAACAGAGCATGTGCTGCTCGGCACAAAGCTGGTCAGTGGATGAGTGACATCCAAAAATGTGTTAGAGGTTTGTTGCAGGAACGCGTGCATGAGATGAGCAAGACCAGCAGCTTTGTTCTGTTTTGAACTCCAAATCTATATCATTCATCCACTTTAAGTAACAATCATAGATAGAGAAAGTATAGTTTTTAATTCTGATGTCTCACAAAATAATTTACCCTTTGTTTGACAGATGTTGTGCTAAGAAAATGTGATGCAATGGCATTACATCATTACATAATAGGCCAGGATTTATATTTTTAAATGTAAAAGGTGTTAAAACTAAAACTCAAACCTCTTTTTGTGCCTTAAAAAGGAAGCAGATATCTATTAACCTCATTAAACTCCTGTTTAACTTTTGAAAACCTGCAATTTTAAACCTAATCCATGTTTTCAAATTGTATTCCAGTCATTTCATTTGTATTAAATATGTGTGTGTGTACTTACAGGCCATTTTAAATGTGGATATTGTAAATACAATGCATAAATATGCAGTAATATTGCATATGTGGAAACTGCCCAGATTGAACAGTTTTATAAGATTTAAAACTAGTATGGCTGCATTATCTTTAAAGGTGCATTATGTAATAAATCTAAAGCAACTGGCCATAAAATCCTCCTAATATGTCACAGAGACTCAGGAATAATGTTCATATAACAAACTGAACTTACCAACAACAACAGTACAGACAAAATATTTGCATTAAAAAAATATTTTGCAGACTGCAAATCATGTTTTGGCATGTGGCGCCACCTACCGGCGTCTACCAATCATTGCAGTCAGTAGAGTCTCAGCTGCCGAGCAACCATGGGTTGCCAGTTACGTCAGAAAATGAAACCTAAAAGACCTCGGTATTTTGAATGTGAATGTAGTAATCGTTTTTGGCCACATTCTTACATATGGCACTTTTAATTTTTTTGATATAGTTTAATGATTGAAACTCTGCTAACTGCCATGTTAGCTGGTTAGTATGAACAAAAAAAGGAAGTACCCACAGGGGTTGGGAGAGGGGTGTGTCGATACCTTTAGCACCACACATTTTGTGTCCAGGAGTAGGTTGAGGGATAAAAGGTGTGACGTGTGTGACTGGTTTGTAACGACCGCTGAATTGGATCGCACTGACCCAAATTAGAGGAAGACTACAAGCCCTAAGCCTGAGTGTGTCTCAAGCTGAGCAGGCAGGAGGAAGAGGAGGAGGAGGTGGGTGGAAGGTGGGTAGGTGTGGCTGAACAAAGGTGGTGGACAGGTGAGATACAGAACAGTGCAGAATAACGTGACAGGGTGAACACGTGGGACCACGGTGGAGAGAGTGTGGGTGCACACAGTGGATGCTGATGATGGACACAGCTGAAGACATGTCGACTCAGGAGAACAACAGTACATCCTCTATTCATCTATCAATAAAATACAACTGATTCCTTAATACATTAAAAGGTCAAGACAGAAACAGCAGTTTGTGATGTTGAGTCCATTTCAAGAGTCATTTTGTTTGGAAATAAGCTGAAATTTGAGTTGACTTTGAATTTAAAACAAGTAAAATCGCATTGCCTAAACTTCTTTAGCTCCTTCAGAATATGTTTTTCTGTATTTTCCAGGAAACACTTTGGCAAACTCCAGCAAATGTTTCTATGGGAATGTCCCATGTAGTTATATATGATATTTAAATAGTAATATTATTATGCTATTGGTAATTTGACTACTCTATAACGTGGCAGTGAAGATCTGTTGCAACTGAATTAGTCAAAAGATTAACAAAATATGAAAAACTGAACTATTTCCAATATCACAAAGAAGTTTATTATTGTATAATTTTAGAAATATGCTACAATAATGTTAATAAAAGCAAAATGGACTTTGAAATGCAAACTTCACCATCAACAGCTGTTTGTTTAATAACTTACTTGTTTTACACTTGATTTGCTGCATAAATTATTCATTTGTGGTGGAATTTCCCTTTTAAGATAAAAAATCTGAGCAGACAAATATAACAAACTGTAATTCGTCTTCGTCTGACTCACCAATAGCTGCCTTCACCTCCACAGGCTCAGACTCCGGTGAGAACTGACTGATCCCTGCTGCGTTCACTGCCCTCACCCTGAACACGTACTTCTCTCCTGTCATCAGCCCGTGGCAGATGAACCTGTAAGTCATGTTTAATTAACTATCATAAGAACAAATAATTTGCCATAAAATCCTGCCCAAAAAAGTGGAATTTTTACCTGGTTGCATTCACTGGCTTGTTGTTGCACGGCTCCCACACGTGGCTGCCCACGATGCTGCCTTCGATGTAGTATCCCACCAACTCTTTGGCGTCACGGGACGCCTCCCAAGACACGACGACTGACGTGTCTGTGTTTCTCGTGGGAACCACTTTGCCCGGGGCAGGTGGGATATCTGCAGGCGGGGAACAACGTGCATCAGAGGAACTTGGAAGGACAAACAAACAAAGGCTTTTCTACCTATTCTCTACTTATTCTCACCAAGCTTGTCACCGACTGTGAAGGCCTCAGTCGGGCTAGAGGGTTCGCCGACGCCGGCAGAGTTGCAGCACCTGACGCGGAAACTGTACGACTTCCCTTCAGCGAGATCGAACAGTGCAAAGCGAGGAGACTTGACGGGGATCTCTGTGTTCACCCTCTGCCAGCTGTCTGTGCCTGAGACACACTGACAAAAAGACGAGAGCAGGGGTCAAACTGTCACGATTTCGAGCAATCACACCCAAACTTACGAATGTTCTGAAACCATTTGAAATTTCTGGGATTAGAACCGATGACCTTAAAGTCGCCATATGTAAGAATGTGGCCAAAAACAGTTACTACACTCAAATTCAAAAATACAGAGGTGTTTTAGGTTTTGTTTTCACCGCCATTGTAGCTCAGAAATAACTCGCAACCCGTGGTTGCTCAGCAGATGAGACTCTACTGACTGCAATGATTGGTAGACGGCGGTATGTGGCGCCACATGACAAAACATGATTTCAAAACATAAACATGATTTGCAGTCTGCAAAATATATTTTAGTCTCTGTGACATATTAGGAGGATTTTATGGCCAGTTGCTTTAGCTTTATTACATAATGCACCTTTAATGCTGTGAGGCTACAGTGCAAGCCACTTCTCCATCGCGTGAGCCTGTGCTCTAAATTAATATCATAAAGGCATTTGTGACAATTTGTAAAGCGACTTTTTAATAGCATGTATTCATGTTTTACATTTATTTTAAGCTTATTTACACAATTTAAAAAGGTAAGAACCTTTGTACATAGACTCTCACTGCCCACCTGCAGGGACCTCACAGCCCACCAGGGGGCCACACCCAAAACATCTGCTTTTAAACCAAAAAACTGGAGTCAGGCGGACACAGACATGAGAAATGGGACTATTACAGAGGGTTTTTAAGTTTGAGGGAAAGAGAAGGAGGCAGTAATGCAACATGGCAGAAGCCACCTGCTGTAAAACACCACAGAAGAAGAAATGGAAGACACCAAGACCAAAAACAAACATATGATTTACCTTTTCCACATAGTACATGACTCCCTCCAGGCCTTTCTCTCCAGGTGGCTTCCAGCTCAGCACCACATAGTTCTTCGTTGCTTCTGTAACCTGTAGTTCAAGGGGTCTGCCGGGAACAACGCCCTCTAGTGGCCAAAAGATAATATAGTATAATAGGACATAGAGTTGAGCTGAGTGTCGAGCCACTCTCCTGCATGTTTTAAGTGTTTCAGCTGCTCCAACACACCTGATTCAAATAAATTGGTCGTTATCAGGCTTCAGCAGAGCTTACTGACGAGCTGATCATTTGAATCAGGTGTGTTTGAGCAAGAAACATCTAAAATATGCAGGACAGTGGCTCCCAAGGACCAGGAGTGAGAAACCCTGATGTAAAATAACAATGATAACTTCCTACCTGCAGGTTCCTCCTCTGTGACGATGATTTGTCCGGTCCAGGGGGCAGAAGTTCCTAAAAGCAATCAAGTTAAATTAAACTAAGTGGAAATTAAAATGTTGTAACTATTTGTTATACATTGAAACGTAACAAAACACTGATAACATTTATAAAACCAAATCTTTCAACTCCATTATGCATCCATTATCATATGGCGGAATCATGAGTGTTGCATAAAGTGATCAAATAAATGGGTTCTTGAATTCATCTTGAAGCTGCTCCTCTAAAATCAATCTATAGATCCTGCAGAAGAGATAACATTTACCAGGGTCTTTGAATGCATCTCTGCATTGTCGCTGCAGTTTCCTACATGTAGATGATATTTGAATTAAAATATGTTCTTATTAAATTTTTATTACTATGAACTATCTTAATCAACAGTTCTCGTGGCACCTCTCAGATTGTGACCCTGTTTTTCGTACCCTGATTATCTCTGGCTTTAAGGAGCCAATCAGTCAACTAGTCATGTTTTTCTACTTCTGATAATCAAGCTTGTTAAATATGGACGTGAGACGGAAAGGCACCCACACTGCCAGGTTTTTATGTGGGGTGGAGTTCCTTAGACCCTTGCTTTGAATAAGGAACCAAAGGTACAGAGGATGTAGCTACAGATTATAAAGCCCACTGAGACAAAAACAGTAGTTCAGTTGTACCTCTCATGCGAGCTCGGTCTGCAGGGTCCATGGCAGCCACAGGCTCAGACACTCTGGACGGGTGACTCATGCCGCTCTTGTTGACGGCGCGCACACGGAAAGTATAAGAGCGACCCTCCACCAGACCGGTCACCGGGAAACGGGCGAACTTGACTGGAGTGTCATTGCACTGGACCCAATGAGTGGTGCCAACCTCACACCTGTGCGTATATCAGACATTTCAATCACATGTAGATGATTATTATTCAACAATACATATCACCATGAAACTGGGCGAGTGGATGCAGTGGATGAGCTCTCAATTAGGCCCAACCTGTTAAATGCAAGGCTTTAAACTCATATCCACCATGGGTAACATCGTGGTGGATTGACACTGACCTGTCCACAAAGTAGCCCAGGATGGAGTTTCCACCATCGACAGCTGGTTGCTTCCAAGTAACAATAATGTAGTCCTTGTTGACGTCCAGACAGCGAACATCCAAGGGAGCACCCGGTGCACCTTCAATCTCAGCATCAGAATCTAACACAAGCATTTAAAAACTCAGTTATTCATGTACACACAGAGTCTATTTCTATTGATTTGAGTGTGTTATGCCCTGTGTTGAACTGCGTAGCTACAGGGTTTGACGTCTTGGGTCCTTTGGTTAGTTTGAATTGTAATGTGTAGCTTTTGTTGTTTTTTTGTTGCTGATATTATTTTTGACTTTTCATGAACAAAAAATAACAATTTTGGTATGTTGTGTTCATTTGTAATCAGGTTATGTCAGGCAAAACTACCAGACCTGACTGAAGGAGCATGTGTGTGTATACAGTGGTAGCACAAGGGCAGGTAGGGACAGGAAGTGTTTGTATCAGTTTTAGCCTGTCAATGTTGTTTTAGAAGTAGAATTCTTAATAGAGTTGAAACTTTACTGTCTCACTTTACTAGCGCAATGTTGCTGTTGCCTCCATCCGTCCTGAGATAAGCATAAGAACAAGACTTCCTGTTGTTTCTCCTTATGTGCTTATGTGTCTCTCTTGAAATAGCAGTCAGGATCACATAATAGCTTAAAGGTGTTTTATGTAATAAATCTAAAGCAACTGGTCATAAAATCCTCCTAATATGTCACAGAGACTCAGGAATAATGTTCATATAACAAACTGAACTCACCAACAACAACAGTACAGACAAAATATTTGCATTAAAAAATATATTTTGCAGACTGCAAATCATGGTTATGTTTCGAAATCATGTTTTGGCATGTGGCGACACCTACTGCCGTCTACCAATCACTGCAGTCAGTAGAGTCTCTGCTGCCGAGCAACCACGGGTTGCCAGTTATGTCAGAAAACGAAACCTAAAAGACCTCGGTATTTTGAATTTGGATGTATTAACCGTTTTTGGCCACATTCTTACATATGGCAAGCAATGAACCATCAACATGGTTCCTCTGTATAAGCCTGAGCCTCAAAGGGCAGATTGTCTCTAAATGCAAATATAAGCATCACCAACAATCTTTTCAAAACAAATGCCACTGAGTTGCCACTTTGTTTTGTCTCTATTAGAGATATCCTATTTAAAGCCCCATCGCTCTCTCTCCCATTAAAGAAACACTTTGACCATTAAACGTGGTATGGTCATTAGGTGCCAGAGGACGTGCTGTTGTGCTGCTGACTTCAACCTCGGAGTGATGGCATCACTTTACACAAACAAAGCCAGGGACATCTGGTGGTATTTATCTACTGTGTTGACTGAGGGGGTGCATTTAGACCAGCTGTGTGGGCATACATAGGATTATTAAGAATTAAGGGGCTTGAGATCTTTCCTATACGTGCATGAAGTTGATTTACAACAATAGCATGACTGGATGAGTTCGAGTGAGAGGTTAGATGCCTTCAAAGGAGTCTCAGGCTTGGAGGCAAGTCACATTTATATTGTTGCACCTTCGTACAGAACTTGTTCCTAAATAATACTGTATGAATTAAAACTGTAGTGTGCAACTTTTAATTATCTGCTGCGACATGAGTCTGAAAAATATGAAGTTTATTTCACTTTTCACACTTTTTTAAATCTAAATTTCATGGGAAAGCAATCCCACATGTGTATGTGTACACGGTACATAAATGTCGGTGAATTGAAGCTGCATTTTAATATCATAGAACATACAAAGTTATGTCCCTGTTGGGACATTGAAGGGCCCACCTCTGACAAAGACATAGGCCGAGTAGGTTTCATATCCAGACTTGGTGGTGACGCGCAGAGTGTAAAGACCCTCGTCCTCCTTGTTGAGGTGTGTGAGCGTCAGTGTGGCCCTGTCTCCGCTCCAGTGCATGTTGTACCATTTGGATGGAGACAGCAGAACATCTAGAAAAAACAACATTAGCAATTTAACAAACAATAAGACAGCAAATAAAAGCTTATTTAAGTCAAGCATTGTCAACTAACCATCTTTGTACCACTGCACCTCTGGCTGGTAGCGATGCAGAGTAGGGTAGATGATGACTGTGCACCCCAGACTCATGGTCTCCCCCTCTCTTCCAAACGACACACCAAACCTATCGACGATGTGCGTCTGGAAGTTGATGCCATATTCAGACACTGGACCATCTACGACAAAGTCAAACGTTTGAAATGTGGCGTTATTGTGCAACATTAAATCTGGCAAATACAGTTTGGTTAAGGGGCGAAACTACGGTCTTCAATAAAGGGCAAATCAAATCATTTCACAAATCACATCAAAACGGAACGAGAACAACAGAGTTTTGCCACAGAAAAAACATCAAGCAAAAACACAGAGACGAAATCAAAGTGACTGTGACTACAGAACAGTGCTCACACAGTAAAATAACGTGTGTCCATGCATTGAACAGTGAAGCACAACAAACAGAAATAAACCATTTTTAAAATTACAAATATTATACGCCTTCTATGCCCTAAAGCATAAAAACCATCAACTGGCACTAAAAAGGCAGATAACCAAAAGCTGTAGCAAAGGACTGAAAACCAGTTCTTGAAGATCTTGCAACACAAATAACATGAAAACATAAGCACACAATGTTACACTTATACACTACACTTGTAACATTGTTGAGAATAACAGACGGTCGTTCTCTAACGGAGGACTAAAGACACAAGAGAAACACTGTGAACTTCACTGTGAGCGGCCATGCACAAACACACAGTGGAAGCATCAAGTTCACCAAAACGTGTGTTCACAAGTGTTTTCAAACCAGATCTCGATCTGTGAACCTGTTACCTTGATAAACGGCCCCTGCATTGTCGCCACGGAATCAAAGAGACAAGAAAGTTGTTAGTTGCAGAAGCACCCGCTGTTCCACCAGCCCTGCATCCCCCACCACCCACCACTAAACCAGTGGTTCTCAAAGTAGGGTCCAGGGACCACTATAGGGTCCATAAGCCCATAGCTTGGGGATCCATGAAAAAAAATTTGCAGTACATTATATTTATTATTTTTTTCTTGTAGTTAATAAGGAGATTGTGATCTTGAATCTCTTGTCCAGGACAATCTATGTTTTGTTGCATTACAGTGGATTTGGATTATTTAATTGTGGCAAGTAAACTAATGCTTAACCAGAGTAAGAATTATGCGAGGAGGATTTTCTCCGATGTAAGCATTCCCCCGGCCCCCAGAAACGATGAGAACCCCTGATATAAAACAACCCGAGATGGGTTAAAATAATTGTTAGTTATTTACAATGTACATTACAAATAAAGCAAAAGCGTTGCTTTAACTTGGAGTTAGCTTAAAAACTTGTAAAGCGAGCGTTATCACTGCTAATTCTACTGCCGTTAGGATTGCTGCAGCAGGAAAGCTAGCAGAGTTAGCATTTAGCGGTGGATGAAAGTTGAGCAGACTAAATGCACACACATTTTTTTTAAATCCTTTTTTCATAAAGACCAACAATGAGGAATAAAGCTAAAGCTATAAGCAGAATGGACTATGAACCACAGTGTCTGTCCACAGCAACTTCATTTGCTAACATGCTAGCAGCTAGGAGACATTAGTTAGCAACTTAATACACAATTAAACAGCATATTTACGTAAAACAACGCTGTGAATAAACACTTACGCCTCGGTGATGGCAGGTACTCATCAACTTCCCCTTTGAACCCTGTGGAAAGGGAAAAAACCTTCTCTTTATGTATGTTAATTAAAGAACATATTATAAAGCGAGTGTTGGACTGCAAAGTGTGAAAATCACGAGACATCACAGGTGGAGAATGTCGTTTGTTTTCTCGTGATTTGAGATATCGTAATGTTTGAGAATCAACACTGGGGAGTGAGGTTGGACCTACGTTTGACAACGACAGAGGCAAACGAAGAGAGCTCCCCTTTGGAGTTCATGGCAGAGGCGCGATACTGCGCCGTGTCATCGAAATCGCATCTGAAAGACGAGACGATCAGGTGATCAGTGTCCACGACACACACTGAATGTTCTCCTCAGGACTCATGAGTACTGAGCCGTTTCCCCCCCCCCCCCCCCCCACATTTCAACCTCAGCCCTTTCAAGCATGTAAATAATACTCGACGATGTGAGGACTGACTGTGAAGTCTTCCATAATTCCTGGCCAGGAATACTCCAGCAATAAATAGACACCAGTGGTGATGTCATCTAAACTACACAGTCTGCAGCTTAGTCCTGGGATATGACCTTTGCTGTGTTCCTGCAGGATTTTCAGCCATATTCCCTCATGTTTCTGGACCTTACCCTTCTGCCCATTGTTTTCATTGCTTCTCAACCCTGCATCGGTCTATTAAATTAGGGTTTTGCATGCACTCTTCCTAGAGTTGTGCCGTGCCCTTGGGTACACATTGCCACTTTGCAGTATCCCTGTAATCCTCCATTGAAACAGTCAATTAGATGCAGCTGTCCTGGTGACCAGTCCAACTGTGGAGTACACAACCAGCTGTTTTTATATTGCAATCGTCGTTCACTTCGGACCCTTGAATTGTGCCAAACTGATAGCAATTCCCTAGGATTTTTCCCAAAAATAATGAAAACTGAGGTCTGATGCTACTTCAAACTGTCAGGATGTACCTCTTCTAGACAGTCCATAATTGCTGTTTACAGGTGAGAATTCACTTTAAAAATATATATTTATTTATTTATTTATTTTCACAGCCTTAGAATAGTCCTTCTCTATGTTCTTATGTACTCGCCATCTTGCACTGCCATGTGCGAATGAACAATCTAGCCAGAGTGTGTGTTTCGCAGCAGATGCGTACTTCCTGGTATGCAACGGCCAATTTTCAGCCCATTGTCCTGCAGCATTAGTCTATTTAAAGGCAAGTTAGACATGGGAATTTTAGCGGAAGTCAGACTTACTTGTTGATCTCCAGTGAATGCACGCTGTATTTGCTCTCAAGGTTATACTTGCCAGGGTGGGTAAGAGGTTCAATTGGCACATTGTTTTTGTACCTTGTTGTTGGAATTAGAAAACACAGAAGAAGGAAGCAAAAGGTAAAGGGAGAAGAAAAGTGAAAGGGAGGAAAAAGATGAAGGAGCAAGAAATGAGCATGGTTTGTGTTGGTGACCTACCAGACGACCCGCGGCTCGGGCCAGCCGGTAACAGTGCAATGCAGCCGCACGCACTGCTTCTCCCACACTGTGTGGGAGCGAGGTTTAATCACGAACTCCGGGGCGTGCATCAGGCTGTCTTCGTTCATGCGCTTGAAGTGTTCCTCGTGTTCATGGAGCTGAAGATTGCAGAGTAAAAACATCAACTTTCTAATTCCAAACAATGTACTTTCACAGTGACAGTTCAGGCTTTTTGATCGTGTGAAGTTACCCACTGCAGTAGACCGCACTACACCACTAGTCAGTTTGTCACTGTTAACAGAAACCCTATTGTAATCCTTGGCGACTCAAATGTTTATCACCTAAAATCTACGCAACTCTATGACATCTAAAGCAGTGTTTCTCATTCCTGGTCTTCAGGACACACTGCCCGGCATGCTTAGATGTTTTCCTACTCAGATGTTTGCCTGCTCCAACACCTGATTCATATAAATGGTTCGTTACCAGGCTCTGCAAAAGTTTGGTAACGAATCATTTATATGAATCAGGTGTTGGAGCAGGCAAACGTCTAAGCATGCCAGGCAGTGGGTCCATAGGACCAGGATTGAGAAACACTGATCTAAAGACTATACTCGTAGAAACAAGGGTTCCAAAAGGGTTCTTCTACAAGGGCTGAGGTTCTACCTGGAACCATTTGCTTCTGAAAAACCCCTTTCCTGAAGAAAGGGGTTTTCAAGGGTTCTTGGTAACACTAATGGTTCCAGTAAGAACCATTTTGATCCAGAGAACCCTTTAAAACCCCTTTCCTGAATAAAGGGTTATTGGTGGAACCCTTCAAAAGGGTGGAGCCAAAAAGGGTTCTCCTATGAGGACAAGCCGAAGAACCTTATATGGTTATACGTAGCACTTTTATTTCTAATCTCCACCTCTATTTCTCACAATTAGACAACTTTTTCTGACTGGAAACTGAAGTTTGCGTCACTATTCACTCCTTGAATCAAAGTCCACAGAGAAAATCTGGGATTTTAAATCACGGCATACAGGAGTTGTTGATCCATGTTGATTCCGAATTACGAACGTTGACTTTATCTATAGACTTTGATGTAGGGGATATCATAGGCTCAAACAGGCATAGATTCGGTTAAATTATCCCTTTTCAATCAGATTTTTCAGCCATGTATTCTGTACCTCGCGTCAAAAACCTCAAATACCACATTAACAGCAAATGTAAAAACATATCTCCCAACAGGAATCCACAATGCACAATGTATATTAAGCCCAACAAACAGGATCTTTATTTGTTTGTTGTACACATGCAACGTGTATGGACTTTACAATTGCGACACGTGCTACGGTAACAGTGTGTTTTCATTGTGTCCTATGAATAGCTAGGGGGGGGTGATGAGGCCCCGACTGTCTCGTTGGGCGTCCTGTAACTCAGCACATAACATGACAACACTCCCGAGACGCGTCTTCCCTGTGTTCTCAAGAAACACGATCTCCTGAGGCATTTGTCGCCCAGTAATAAGACTTTTTGGCAGACGTACGACAGATACAGTGAGGGTGGTCACTGTGGCTTTTAATGGCGTTCAGTGAATGGCTGGGTACTTCATATAATCACTCAGACATAAATATCTCCCTTGTGTAAACATTAGTAGTAATAACACCCACTTACCCACAGGAATAAACAGCTATGCTGATGATCTAATTGGTTTTATAGCTGATAACATGTGAAATTAAGTCATACTCCAGACAGTGTATACTGTGACACCCTAAGTAGCAACAAATAACCAACCTAATATGTTGAAATTGTGATATGAAACTAATCCGTCTGATAAATTATGACCTTGAGAAAGCTTGTAACACCTTCACTGACCCTTTTGTTCAGAGAGATGCGGTCAGCTGATTCGCGTATGGCCTCCTTCCTGGAGATCTGTGACCTCTCCATCTCCACGCCACTGGTGAACAAATCCCTGCGAGCCATGTACGCAGCAGTGTCCCTCACCCTCGCTTCCTCTGTATTTGAAAGTCCTGTAGCAAACTCTTGACTGGGATCCAGCAGAGCAGAGCAGAGTAGAGCCATGTGGATTAATGTGGGGATTAAGAGATAGAGATGACTTTAAGAGAACAGCATTTTTTTTTTTCCACGGGTGAGGTATTTATTACCTGCCCCTGAAGATCGGCACCACGTAACCGATGATTTGGTTCTCTCTGTCCACAGCCAGGTAAGTTGGCTTTGCTCTCTTTGGTAAAGGACTCAGTCTGCTCAGTTCAAGCCCAGAGTGTGAGGACACTTTAAGTCTGAGACATACAGAATGTAATCAGCCTGGTATACTGCAATGATAGCATTATCATGTGGGGATAGGGTCGTGGGTAGATGAGTGCTTGTCAAGGGTTCAGTGGGAAGGAAGGAGGTGTAGATGGTTTAGTTTTGATTATAGTGTTTTTAAACCTTTTGTTTTTCAAAATCAGCAAATCATTACTGACTCATTAAAGCACCTAAACGATCCTCTATATAGTCTAGTTCAATGTGCGTTTCTACATCCAGAGTGCAACTGACGCTGATAATACAGCCCATTGGATTCTTGTTACATGACATATAATATGAATACATAATATGCAGCAAATCAAAGCCATGTTACACCATGTATTCACAGCTAACTAACGCGTCAAGACAAATTGCAAAAAGGTATCACCAGTATAGAAAGGTTTAAAGGCTCAGATAATCAAATCATTCTAAACCAGGAGGTCTTTGTTCAATCAACATTTTAATCTATGGTAGTTTCCCAGTCCGAGGCCTTTCCATGGAATTTGGGGATCTCTGGCAAAAGGAACCTGGATACCCCACATCTAACTCGACCAAATCCACCAAAACCACCCCAAACTGAAACCAGGATAGTTCAAACGTAAGTTATTCCATTGACAAAACAGTTATTCAAGTTAAATTTAATAGGGGATTCTCACACTATTTGTTGCTACAGATGAACTTAATCAACCAGTCTTAGGGGCACATATCAGTTTGGGCCAAAGGGCAATTGCCTGCTTTGCCTGTAATATTTCAATGCCCCTGTTCCCAGACTGTCTATTGGAGAAGATAGTTCAGACGCCACTCACTTGTTATTGTAGAGGAATGGGAAATGCTATCTGACACACTGGTGGATAGTTGGGGGGTGGAAGCACACAGGGTGTGAGATAACCAGAACATGATAAGGAGCCAGGGGCATGAGAGGGGTGAGAGGGCAGCTGCCCTCATTTTCCTCGTATTTATCTGGGTCAGTGTCCATTCAGCTCTGATCATTTACAAGATCAGAGTTTTAAAACCAGACCAGGTTATCCCACAGAACAGTGTCTGTGTCATATATTTAACAAGAGCATTATAAAAGCCACCCTGCCTGTTAAATCATCAGATCAGAGGAGACCTTGTTGCAGCACAGATTCAAAATGTGTCGGCTAGGGCGTAAAGGCAAAGATCAGATGGTGTTATTAAAACCTAAGCCCTATGACCCTGTTCACACTGTCCGAGCCAGCGTATTTAAAGACTTTCTGGACACTGTAATAGGAAAATGGCTGTTTTGTTATGTCTATATATGAGAATTTTTGTTGCTGCATGATTTCAGGTATGTAAACACCTCAACAAGAACCAGAAACATCTCAAAACCAACCACTGACAACTGTCCTCATGGGTATTTGCAGGCAGCAATAACGTTTTTAGTGTTTTAGATGTTTCCCTGCTCAAACTCACTTGACTCGATGGTTAGAGACCCATAGCAACGACCCATTTATTTGAATCAGACGTTTTGGAGAAGGGAAAACACCTAAAACATGCAGGACAGTGGCTCACCAGGACAATTAGTGAGAAACCCTGATCAGTGATCATGAACGTTCAGTCTTCAAGTCTGAGGAACTGTCACTTCTCATTAACTACCCCCAACACTGGTATGCACAGGTCAAGATTCTATTTCAGTCAGTGCTATATACTACAACTCAGCCATTACATAACAGCCTACGTAACAACGTTGCACCGTTATTGTTACAAGTAACCGTGTAGTTATTGTTGTATTAGTTAGTCGGCGTGCATCGAAGCACACAAGGGGCATCTCTGAGTCCACATGCCAAAACCTTCATGCAGGATTCAAGGCTGTTTTCAACCAAAGTGAAAGACAAACAGTGAAGCAGGATGGTTACTTGTTGTCATTATCAAGCAGTGAAGATGAACCCATGACTGTGATGATGCTGAACTTGATCAGTTGGATTGGAGGAGGTTAAGGGGGGGTCGGAGTGGGAGGGCAGTTTCCAAAGACATAGATTGATGAAGGTAAGACACATCCCTCCATCCTCTTCATTGCCCCCCCTCCTGCTTACCCTCGGCTCCTACTGCTGACAGAGGAGCTGCTACCAGCCATGTATCTGCTGCTGGCCTGGTACTGGCTCAACGTAGACTCCGTCTCCTTGCTACGGTAGCCACGGTCATAGTGGCGATGATGCTTCTGGTAGAACGGTATAGATCCGGACATGCTGCAGGCCGCTCTCTGTACGAGCCCTGAGTTTCCGAGTTTCTTTGCTTCCTACCTGTTTTTCTGTCTGGTTAGTTGATGTTCAAGAGCAGGTGAATTATTATCTTCATATACTGAATATCCCTTTATCTGAATTTTTTTTAAATTGTACCATTAAATACAGATGTGGATAAGAAAATACAATCCCATGATGGCAGTGTGAGTAAATAAAAAATATACTAACAGCCACAAATGCATATAATAACCTGCAACATCAGCTAGCAAGACAAGATTCAGGCAATAATACACATTCCCGTCATGCTTGGACAGACACATGAAACAAGTACAACCTGGCTTATCACATCGCGTCCTTGCACGACAGTAGCCACTTACCCCAGGCAACAAAAAAAAATCCTCAAACTTAAAGCGTTATGGCAAAATATGATCCAACTCCAGCCTTAAAGCTCGATATCCCAGCAGACCCTATACAGGTAGGTGCTTACAGGGCTGCGGTCTACACAACAAAAATAATATTGGCCCTTGCCACAGTGTCCAAGCAGGAGTTACAACCTTTTATGGTGAGGGTGGAGATAAATATAGCTGAGAGCAGAGCTGGGGGGCAAGGCAGCTCTGATAGTGAAGTGCATTTACATGTGCATGTCTCTGCCTATGCCTCTGCTGGTAAACATTGTTTGTTTGCAATGTTTGTCTTCTACAAATCTTTCAGTGTCATTTTCACATCTGAAATGTATATAATGTGTATATAATATACAGTATTACTGTTTGCATTTGTCATGTATAATAGAACTATATCTTAATAAGATACTACAGCAGGGGTGTCAAACTCATTTTCACTGAGGGCCACATCAGCATAATGGTTACCCTGGATGGGTAACAGGGCTGGATGAAACTGCAGAATAAATGTAACTAAATGTAACCAAATATAATGTCAAATAAAGGTAACTACTCTGTAACATATTGCTAAATAACTTTCTGTATTTATTACTTATTCAATTTCACTCGTCGCATGACGCATATACAATGATACACTGCTATCCAGTGGCGGTGCCGTCACTTTGAGGGTAACACAATTGCCATGCATTGTGGGAAATGTAGTTTATGGTCAACGCACGCCTTAAAGCAGCATAGACCTATTTTAACACAGATTTTTGCAGGGGTTCTCAAAATGTTGATACCTGAGGGCCAATTTAGGAACCCAACATTGGACTGAGGGCCACCAAAGGAAAAATAACAGAAAGAAATCCCATTTGTAATCATTTTAATGAGCAGATTGCAGTTCTACCGTTTACACTTATTGGTTTGTATCCAGTAATGTCCAATAAACCTTCAGCAAGCTTAGTAGCTCCTGGATTAAAACTATCAACTGTATTTCATTGCGGGCCGCCAGAAATGTTTCTGCGGGCCGCCATTGGCTCGTGGGCCGTACTTTGAGAACCAATGGACTAATGTGTTTAACTGAGCTCCAGTTTATTTCTGCATCTCAACTCAATTGTGACACCATTAGGTTCCCTGTAGCTTCTATTTCCTCCATGTATAACGCAGTAGCAGCTGTACAACCAGGCTTTGTGGGGTTGCGTAGCTTATAAACGACGAGCATTGATTGTTTGGCTAACCATGTTTTGGCTTACATGATGCGCTAGTGGTTAGCGCAACCACACAAAAGGACTCAAAATGTTACAAAGCGCTAGTTTTAATGCTATTTTTACTTAAATGTACTTTTTTTCTTTTATGTCCATCAAGACCTCGATGACTTATAAGCTGAGGTTTAACAACAACAGTCTCAGCTGTGGCTGCGGCTAACTTTAGCTATGCTATTGTTACTTGCTTCACATTCAGTGAATGCCGGTCACTATGTCTTTGTCACTCTCTCTTTCAGTCTCGATTATTATAATCCAGTAGCAGACTTTTTATTTAATGTGTGGGGGTGAAAGCTGCTGTGGATGAAACAGTGATGAAAAAACTATATATAACTATTGTTTTGAAATTGACAGCCTTTCAAACACCTGATAAGTTTCCGTGGGGTCAAAATATGTCCCTGAACCCTTCAGAGGCCTTTTTGGTCCCCACAGTCAGATCATCATGACAACATATCTGAGAGGTTATGGCAGCAGTCTGCAGCGTAAGCCCATAAAAAGGGATCAACAATGCAGGGGACATTAAGGTCACAGTGCTACATGATGTCTAATATCACATGGAGTCCACTGAAGATAATATGTGTCAGTGTCACAAGCCACAACACGATCACGCTGGAACAAAGAATGACACGAAGAGAAAGAGCAGAGACACTGTCGCAGCCAGGTTTAGATCAGTGATTCCCAAAGACTGGTTGGGGACCCACAGATGGGTCAAATTAGCAGAATTCTTTCCAGTCTTTAAGTTCAGTTCTATATCTATATGTTTTAAAGGAGCCATATGTAAGAATGTGGCCAAAATGTGGTTACTACATTCAAATTCAAAATACCAAGGTCTTTTAGGTGTAGTTTTCTGACGTAACTGGCAACCCGTGGTTGCTCGGCAGCTGAGACTCTACTGACTGCAATGATTGGCAGACGGCGGTAGGTGGCGCCACATGCCAAAACATGGTTTGCAGTCTGTAAAATATTTTTTTTAATGCAAATATTTTGGCTGTACTGTTGTCATTAGTGAGTTAAGTATGTTATATGAACATTATTCCTGAGTCTCTGTGACATATTAGGAGGATTTTATGGCCAGTTGCTTTAGATTTATTACATAATGCACCTTTAAATAATATACTTGAAATTATACTCAATAAAAATATGAATACACAAACTTGAAATGGTTAACAAAAAAAGAATGTCTTGATGTTTGCTCAGATTCTTGATGCATTTGTTTATGGAATGATTTGTTTTGCTCAAACCCAGTAGTCCAGTGTCACTTGGCCACTCCTATTGACTACAATCTGAGATTGAGTATTTCAACTCACAAGAGTCATGGAACATGGCAGAGTGGTGGTCAATATGTGTGACCAGTACACAGACACTCCTTATGGTCTGTTCAATAAAAGGGCACACCAAAATGTGGACTTTTTTCACTTGTCAATATGCCACAGATCAAAAGTTGTAAAAGTTGTACTGTTATTTTTGGATAGTTACTCCGTTTTGTCACATAACAATAACTACAAGTTTTCTTTGTGCGTTTATATTTTTGTTGAGTGTATGTTATCCCCATAAAGCTTGTGTGAACGTTTATGTCTTTAATCTGTTCTTTCTATCTTTTAGAAAACAAAAGCAGGTTCATCTTTCCATTATGTAATGTAATGTAATAATAAAGTCTCTTAATGACTTCATCCCATTGTATCCAGGAGTGTCACACGCTGCATAAATCTACATTACCACCAGTGCTTTACTATTCTTAGTTTGCAGTCTATAATTGACTGCAAACTATAGATATAATTATATTATATCACCTTAGATCTAGAATATTGACACCTATACTCTAATGTAGTAATGAATCTATGAGGCCTGCAACTCTCAGTTTTGTTGACACTGACAGTTTCAACACCCCCCCCCCCCCCATTCAGGCCGCAGTGGTTTGTTCCCACCTAAAGGTCTTCAGTGAATGTAATCAGTCTCTTCCAAGTTTTCCGTGTGTATCCACGTTCAGCTGTCCAAAAGAATTCCAGCTCCTGTACTCAGGTCTCAAGAGACCAATTATGACTATTTTAAATCTGGCTTTGTGTCATTTCCTTACACTGTTGTTATGTGAACTTTCAATTTCAACAGTTGTACACATGAAGAAATTCACAGAGATTAGGTAACAGGCTGAGACAAACTATCAAACCTCAAGAATTGCTCCAAATAACACTGCATAAATGAAACCTTTCCTATAAAACTAGCACACTCTAGTGGCTTAGAGCAACACTACAATTTCTAGGAACAGCTGTTGTGTTAATTCATTGAGGGATTCATGAATGGTTTGTTTTTATTTCAGTTTGTAAAGCTTTTAAAATAGAATCTTAGCCTTTAATAACACATATTTTATTTTCTATTCTAAACGGTCAGACTTCAATTGTATTTATTAACTGTGTACCTTTACTTCATTAAAGTATAGATGGTGTATTGATTATTGTATTGCACAAGGAAGGATGACAATGACGATATTATAAACCGTAAATCAAAAATGTGTTCTGTTACATACAGTATAGAATAACTATAAATAGCTCATGGCACATGTTCAGCTATTCTGTTGTCCTTGAAAGTGATAGGACAGCAGGACAAAAAGACACAGATGTGGCTTGTTTTAACCTGTGAGTCAACAGTTCTACATCTTGCTGGTAAAGCCCTGCAGCAGTCAGCCTCCCTCTACAGCAGTGACCTGAACAACTGTTGTCTGACTCGCGCTGCAATCTCAGTATCTATTATTACCCATCCCATCAACATATTTTCCCCTTTATTGTTTTAGTTTAGTGTATAAGGTTACTCTCATTTTTCTTTCTCTGTCTAATACAGGCTAATACAGCAGTCACATGCTACTATACTGTGATGCCCAGATAAACCAAAGTGAAAAGTAATACTCAAATAATTACTTTTACTACACAACATTTATTTGATAGCTTTAGATTTACACATGTAATGTATCTATGTTTATATATAGTATAGCCAACCAACAAATTATAATGCATAAATTGGGTAAGATAAGGTTTGACAGCCTTGATATATTTACAAACTACTAGTTTATAAAGGGATTTAATTGAGTCACACTTTTGGCAAATGCAGTACTTTATATGTGTCTGAAAAATATTGATGGAGCTGATAAAGCCTTTTTTTTTGCCTAATTTTTAAAAATCAATTACAACAAAATTCTAATAAGAAGCAAAACCTAGAGTATTAGAATTCCCAAATGGGAATTCTACGTCTAATAATTACTTGTATGTGACTGTGATGTTTTATTACAATAAAAACAATGTGGGGAAACCGTAGAAAAATATAATTATTATAATTAAATATTCAAATGTGCTTTCCTTAAACGCCTATTTGCTCCCATTTACCTTCCCTTAATTGTACAACGCCACTGAGGATGTGTTCTTTCTCTCCTTAAAAGGGCATATCCAGGAATGTCAAAGGAGCGATTGTGGAAGTTTCATGCAATTCACCGGGGGTGTGAACCTGAATTAGGTGCTTTATTATATCCAAAGCTGAAATACTTGGTTGCGTTTACGAAAATATTTTTGTGAATATGTCGTTGAATAGTATCCAGATACACACAAACCATTACTTGTGTTTTTTAAAAACATGTAATATTGGTTGTTTGGTTGACGAACGCCCCCATTTTTCACAATTGGTTTGCTCTCGTGTTCTGGACAGAACCCAACATTATTATGAGGAAGTGAAGGGCGGTGGTTGAGAAGCAGAGCAGCACCGGGCTAGCCAACATTACAGGTTCTCGTCAGGTAAGACTTTATTTTTGTGCTTTCATCGCTGTTTATACAGCAGTTAGCTGTATTTTAAACCACCTGCTACGAAGATACATCACTACTCTTGAACATGTAAAAGCTGTGTATGTTAATAACGAGCTATCGAGTCATTTTGACTGTTCGGTTGAAAGCCATAAAACACGGCTAACTGTTAGCCGCGGTGCTAACATATCGACAGCTGACGTTTGGTACTATAAACCGCATTGAGGTTGTATATTATTGTATATATAGTTGTTGGCTATTATAATCTGGTTTATATCGTTTCTTTTATCACGGTGTGCTGTGCACAGTGTAATACGCATGAATAATTTAATGTTGCTTAAAGTAGGCCGCGAACCATCCGGTCTAAAAAGTGCGTACTTTTACGTAATACAACGTTGTTGTGTTTGGACTACATTATACAACAAATAAGCATTGGAAGAAATTGGTTTTGTGTTATCGATACGTTTGTAAATTAAATAACAAGGGTAAGCGTATTCCGAATGTTATAAATGACTTAAATTAAAAAACAAAAACAAATATGAAATGCCTTTTAATTATGAGAAGCCTGAAACTTTCAAATTAGATTTGATCTTGCACTTAACAAAAAACATTTTAATTAATAATTGTGTTTAGCTGTTAGAACAATAGCTCATGTAATAAATAATTGGAAACGCATAACAATTTTAGCTTTTCAGTGTAAACGTCATAGGTTTGAACATTATAGTTCAACAAAAAGAAAGGTGGGTTAAATTTGGGAACAGTTCCTTTGGTGAATAATTATCCATTTCAATAAATGTATAGTTAAAAGTGGTCAATTGTAGCCCTAACTTATATTTCAACATGCATTGATCGTCAGTGTCCCTAAAAATATTGACCTTTTATTTGTATTGGCATAAGGCGTGACTCTTGTTGCTGTGAGAGGAGCAGCAATGTAGGTATCTGTGTCAACATGAAGAAGTGCCTGTTGGATAGTTTGAGTCTGCATTGAAGACATTGCCTAATAAGGGCATCTGTCCTCACATCAGTAATTTTTCTGACCTCCTGTGAAGGCTCTGCGATGAACAACCTAGAACGATGAGGGTCATTCCCATTTATAGCTCAGTGTGGGACACCACACTGGGGATTCACTGCCAGAGAATGAAACCTTGAGTTATCAGAACGGACGACTGTGACTGCATGATCCATTGAGCATTTGATAATTCTGTCTCCTGTTGCCAGGTTTACATGCTGGGGTTTTCCTCATGTTATGCTTGTTTCAATGAGGAACAAGTTAGCTCTGATTAAATGGGACAATGGCTAAATTATCTATTTATACATTTGCATCATCAAATCGCTTGTTTTGTTAGAATAATACTTTGAAATATGTCTCAATATGACGAGCCATCGACCCAGTAAAACTGCATGGTTATTTAAACATTATATGAACTACCTTTTACTGGATGGTTAGGCAACACCTGTATCACAAATTCTTTCCTTAAACGGATGCATTTATATCTGCTATATCACTCACTACTACTGTTGTTGTTGTAGTAGTAGTACTCTGAGTATGCCTCTGGCGGTTTGCACCAGGAAATATAGTCTGAGGTTTGTGAATTTTTCTTTGTTTTTTTAGGTTAAAACAAACAAACCGTCAACATGTCTAGCAAAAGGGCAAAGGGAAAGACCACAAAGAAGCGCCCTCAGCGCGCCACGTCCAATGTCTTCGCCATGTTTGACCAGTCCCAGATTCAGGAGTTCAAGGAGGCTTTCAACATGATCGACCAGAACCGTGACGGGTTTGTGGACAAAGAGGACCTCCACGACATGCTGGCCTCTCTGGGTGAGTGGAAGAAGCTCTGAAGATGAGGAGCTTCAAGGATGAGATGCAGTCAGATCACACGTATGTAATTGTGTTGCTGAAACGTAATATCTCCACCATAATTCATTTTCAGGTAAAAATCCAAATGATGACTACCTGGAGGCCATGATGATGGAAGCTCCTGGACCCATTAACTTCACCATGTTCCTTACCATGTTTGGAGAGAAACTGAATGGCACAGACCCAGAGGATGTGATCAGAAATGCATTTGCCTGCTTTGATGAGGAAGGCACAGGTAAAAAAAAATCACTAATCTGTAAACTTTTTAGTCTTGTGTTAATACATAAGTGACTAAACATATGTAGAGGAAATATTATTGTAGGAACCTTAAATGTTAGTATTATTATATTTTCTCCACTTTTTAAATATTTTCTGTCGATGTTGATATTAAGCTGTATTTTTGAAATGCATTATGCAGACACCTTGTTGTATCTTAAATAATCTAGCTATATAAAAACAGCTTGGTTTTTAAAAAAAGGTAGATATCATATCAATGCCAGCAAAAGAAAATTATTTCAGGAAATTATATTCTTTCTCATGAATTTCCCTCTCCAGGTTCCATCCAGGAAGATTACCTCAGAGAGCTGCTGACAACAATGGGCGACCGGTTTACAGATGAGGAGGTGGACGAGCTTTTCAGGGAGGCGCCCATTGACAAGAAAAGCAACTTCAACTATGTGGAGTTCACGCGCATTCTAAAGCATGGCGCCAAGGATAAGGACGATTAAAGAGCCACACCAGCACACAAGTCGTCTTCACCCTCCTTGCCTGTTCCATCAGCTAGATGACCGTGCTACATGTCTCAACTCACCAGTATACAACCCTTTTAAACAAGCCAAAGCAATAACTATCCACTCTTTGTTGTGAACTTCCACTTTACCTAAATGTACACATAAATCCAATACTGTTTGAAATGCTTTTTTCCTGTCATTTAAAAGTATACAGTGGCAGGACCATGGAAACTCTAGGGGGATGAGTCTTTGCAATTCATGTGATCGGGTATAGCTGAATTTTTACATTTTATAATATAAACTTTTTAAATAAAGCCCTCTATCAAGGTATATTGTGCTGTTTCCCTTCCATAAACTCCAACTGAAATAGGAATTGCATTACCCTGTCTTTTTCCTTGAGGGTCTAACTATTAGATGCTTAAGTTTTCTCCATTTAAGGAGCTTCAAGTCTTGACACGTATGCTCTCCCTCCTCACCAAATGTCTTTGGGCGAGTGCAGACGGGCACGAGCTGAATTCTTTCTTCAAAAAGGAAAGTTCACAGTTGATGTGAAAATGACTTTGGGATGCATTGTTACACCCAAGTTGAATAAAGTCCCTAAAAAGGAATTGCTGCTAATGGCTTTTTATGTGCATCATTAATTATGTCCTAGAAGATGTCATGTAGCGTAATAAAATCTTTAATCAGCAGCGTTGTTTTATCTTTAGGTCTTGGCCTGTGCAGGCACTTAACGTTTTGTAAACTGGTGGACAGTCTTCAGGTATTCTTTTTGGAATTACAGCGTAGTTGGATTATCTGAATTGTCAATGTAAACATGACACTGAAAATCCCCAATCTATTCACAGTATCAATAAAAATTTACGAGTGCTTAAAAGTTAGAATAGAGTTTTCAACAATTACAACTTTTATGCAAACACACTTCTCTGTTGTCATATATCAGTATCCACAAGGGGAGTAAATAGAATTATGTTGAAAACATGCCATTGATAATTTTTATTCATGGAGCTCCTGTTGAATAAATAAAATGGCTCTTAATATTGATGTAAATATACTATTAAATCGTCAACATACATGAATCCACACACAAGAACATAGTGGATAAAAACGGCTGTATAAACTGAAACAAACACTGTATAAAACCCCCATAGTATTAACCAATAAATAAAAGGACACACATAAGATTACATTAAAATATGGCTTCCTATGAAAGGAGCTGTATATGTTCTACATGTGGTGTGGTGCCTTCACGTTCAGACGAGGACGCTAACAGTCAGGGGATGGCAACACATACTTACTTGAACCTTGTGTCTCATGAAACCAGAACTGTAAAATATGTGGTTTGTTTAGTGGTTTTTGTTAAATATTTTACGCCCCTCTTCAAGTGATATTTTTGATGTACTTCCACTTGCATTATTATTCAAGGAAGTGTTTGATTTTTAGCATATCTTAGCAACTATCGATTGACAAATGTACGAGATGTCCGTGAACGCCTCGCTGTCGCGTACGGAAACGCGTTGGGTCGACTTCCCGTCTGTCAGTGGACCGGTTTGGTGGCGACCTTTCCACGATGTCCGGAAAGTCCAGGTCTGAATTTTGCCTGTTCTTGTGTTGTTTGCGTTTCATACTTGACTGTGTTAGTCATAACAGACGATAATAACCGGGAAATAAGCACGAATTATCGGGACTACCTGGTACGCTAATGGCTAAATAGCTAATGTTAGCTAACAGCAAGCCCATCAAGGTTGGCTGGTCGGCGATGAGAGAAGCACCGAAGGTTCTGTCTTCACTGATATTTTTGTTATATGCTATGTTGACATATGTTCGTCCTCATTTTGTTTTGATTTAGTTGGGTCTGAGCAGTCCTGGAGCAAGGGTCATGGCCCTGAAGATGATCCAGAAGGTCCCTCTGCTCTGGCAGATAGGGATTCACCGTGGCCCTCGTGTTACACCTGTGTGCCCCTTCGCCAGGCTCCTGAGAACTAACATCGCAGGTGAGCCCTCATGCGTCAGAAGACAGGGCTGCAAGAAGCCCCAGTCGGCCCATGGAGTTAGGAGCCTCACCACCATCGCCAGGGAGCCGTGCTTTGTCGCCAGCAGCTCCGTGGGACTCCACAAAGATTCTGTTCCACACCTCCGTTTGACGCAGCTGCATCGACCCACAGCTGCAGAGGAGCAGGAGTTCCAGCGGCGCATGGAGAGCTGCTCTTCCGCTCGTGAGGTCTTCAAATTGCTGCGCTCGGTGGAGATTTTATCCGACACCATGGCTGCTGCGGCGCTTCATCGGGTAGCCGACCTGGAGCAGGATGGACACTCACTGAAGGACCCAACAGTGCTGGAGGAAGACACTATCAGGGCCTTGTGCCTTCAGCTGGAGCAGGACTCTGGACGTCTGACAGATGCTGGGCTGGTATCAGCCCTGCTGGCCTGTACACGCCTTTTCTTGGATCCATGGAGCACTCTGATAGTGCGGCTGGTGTCTGAGAGCCAGGGTAGGCTTGACTGTGGGAATCTGAGCATACAGCAGCTGTGTACCTTAGGCCATGCAATGCTAGCCATAGAGGGTCCTGGTTGTGTTATACTGGAGCAGGTGATGGAGGACATCCAGAAGCAGGGCCCTGCCCAGTGGAGCCTCTCAGATCTCATATCTGTTTATAAGCTTCTGCAAGGTGGTGTGGGTGAGGATGGAAAGTACAGTGATCTGCTGAATGCCATGCACACCCACGCTCTGACAGTCACCTCCCGCATGGATTCTACTGCCGTCAGTGTGCTGCTTCATGCTCTTGTGACACTAAGACAGAATCAGGCCATGCCTCTCGTGATCAACCTGTGTAAGCAGGCTGTTCGGCATGTACCCCACTTTACTGATGAGGAGCTCACCCTTGTGGTTGGGGCGTTAATCCACTTTGGGCAGAGTGATCGTTACTTTGTCGAGGCACTGGAGAAGTACGTCCCTACTATGGCATTCACTTCCCACCCGGAGACGGTCACCAAGGTGATTCAGTTCTTTGGCAGGAGGAATGTTTTGTCCCCAACTGTGTTCGACACTGTTGCTGAGAGCTTTGTGTACCGAGCAGATAACTACAACACCAGCCAGGTGGCCAGGCAGATCATGGCTTTCGGGAAGCTGGGATATCTCCCGCCTAACGCAGCCCATGTGTTCAGGAAAGTTGAAAGCATCCTGCAAACGCGCTTTTCACAGTTCCAGCCTCGAACGCTGCTCGACCTGCTCCACGCCTGCATACTAGTGGAGAGGTTCCCTGTCAATTTTGTCTCCAAAGTCTTTGGCAGTTACTTCCTCGAGCAGCTGCAAGGTAAATTACCCTGGCAAGACACCTGCAGTATATAAGAATGTAAAAAAAAGATGTAATAATTGTCTCTTGTTGACATGCACGTTTGTGATTATGTTTGTACTAAAGAGCAAGACGCAAGAATGGATCGGGTTGTCCTGGCACAGCTGACTCAGCTCTACATGACGGTGAAGCTGGAGTGTCCTTTCTATCAGGTAAAATATTTATAACTACCCTGAAGGTTAAACATGACACAGAAGCTGGATGTCACACACTCTGATTTAAGATGACATCAGTTCACTTACCTGATAAAATACACTCAGTTTTGCTTCATTAAATTTTTCAAAACCTACAAAACCCTAGTTTTATTTCTCTTACATTTGAGATTAAACCAACACCTTTGACATATGACCCTTCACAGTGTCAAACTAATATGACACATTATTATGTATTCTACTTTCATTGAGCTGTTTTTATTTATACAAATACTATTACATTGTACAGTGTAACACTTCTTTGTACCCGGTGTATTTTTTAGCCTTAATGTAGGAGCCGAGCTGGAAATAACAAGATCAAATACAAATACAGTCTTGCCAAAATTCATGCCATATCCATGAACACAGCCAAAATTATTAAAAGACGAGACACACAACAGTCTCTAAGGGTGAAAGTTGTACTGCATAACTTATAAATGGCGAAGCAACAGCAGTATATTGTGGTAAAGTGTGCAAACAGGTTAGTGAATGATCACTCAGTCACGTCTGATGGTTTTCCTTGTCGAGCCAGTTTTCAGATGAGATGCAGCATAAAAATAATGTTACATCTTTTCTGTTCACAAAGACCAAACAGACGCAGAATAATAACATCAGCAACAATAAAAATCACCAAATGTTTCACAACGTCAGGTATCTCAGACTTGTAGACCCCTCTGTACTCTACTGATGAGTTTCTCCTGCCTCCTTTGTATGTCCCCCCTCCCCACCAGGGTCCCAAACTTCTTCCAAAGTATCGCGTCAAGTCTTTCCTTATTCCTGGACGCTCGATTGAGACGCTGGCAGACGGGCATCTGTACAACGCTGTGAAAACCGGACTGGTTGAATTGCTCGGGGCTCGTTTATACTTTGGATCCAAAGTTCTGACACCGTACTGCTACACGCTTGGTAACAGACTTCACAACAGACTTCACAACAGACTTCACAACAGCTCTTTAATGTTTCCTATGGTTTGCCTGGAAATGGCTTATCGTTTTTGTTTTGTTGTTGTAGATGTGGAGATAAAACTCGATGAAGACGGATTTGTGCTTCCTGCCAGTCAAAATGATGAGGTGTACAAGAGGTAAGCCGTGTTTTGATTTTTTTTTTTTTTTAAATACTATTTCTCTGTACCAGATGTAAAATCTCACTGATGTTTCCTTTAATTTACAGAATTGCTCTTTGCATTGATGGACAAAAGAGGTTCACGACAAACGTGAGGAAGCTGCTCGGGAAAGAGGCCATCAAGCAGCGACACCTGAGGCTTCTGGGATATGAAGTTGTTCAGGTTCGCCCCTCACGTTCACTCTGAACACTTGAAACATTCATGTTCCTGAGGGAGTTCTGTCACTGATCAATGTGTTTTCTCTTATTTTTTTGTCTTCTAGATTCCTTACTATGAATTTGAAAACCTGGAAACCATGAGCAGCATCGTAGAATATCTGCACAAAAAAATCTTCCCTCACACGTACAGGTTGAGTTGGTGATGATAAGATGTGACGCATCAGAAGATGTTGCCTGTTTTAGAGCATATTCTTACTTGGAGAAATCAGTATTTATTTTTGCTAAGATGTCGGTACCAAATAAATGTTTTTAAGTTATCAAGTATGCACTTTTCTTGAACAAATAATGACTTTAGTATATCACACCATGTGAAGTGTTGTTTGAAAAATATAATTTATTGTTGTTCTTGGCGAATGCAATGCTGAGAAGACTGTACAAAGATAAGGTAATCCCAATTCTCCCAAGTCACCCTAAGATATGTATGAAAAAGCTCACTCGTATAGAATAACCATAACTTTTAATTACAAAACCTGATAAGAAGTGATAGTTTTCCATCATTTGTTGGACAGTAGAAGCTTTGGTTTGCTAAGGCAGAAGGAGTGTCATTTTGGATAAATACAAAAAAAACGGTTAAAAAATTATCTAAAATTAGCACGAGTGCAGAAAAGAAGCACATGTTTATGTAGCAGGAATCTGAGGGAGACCGAACTCGTCCACGAGAACACCGTCCTGTGACACACAAGAAGAGATGTATGTTAATAAAGCTACTGAAAATGAATGATGACATTCATGTTAAACTGAAATGTCTTAAAATGGACAAGTACTCTGTTGGTTGACTTGTCGCCAGGGAGACCCTCTGGGATGGAAGGAGCTGTCGCGGCCTCATCCAGGTAGGAGCTGTCGTCATCCATCAGGAACTCATCTCCCAAAGCATCCAGCTCTGTGGACACAGCAGTTTAAGCTACCATGAAATTGTATGTATCACTGGACAAATATGCAACATATGATATATATCTACATATATATTATTAAATGTATACATTTTGGACTCATGGGGTTAAAGTTAAAGTAAAAACGGTGCTAATTTCCTGACCTGCTTCCAAGTCGTCATCATCAATTTCAGGTGTGCCATAACTTCGGCTCATGGCCTCCTGGATTTCGTTGGCGTCCTCCATCATGTCTTCAAGTTGATCATGCATATCCTAAATATCGAGAACCAAAGAGATGAGTTATTCTCCATCTGGCTGTCTTGTAAAACAATCGACAAAGAACTAAAAAATTGTCTGCTTTAAGCACAGGTCCATTACGTAAATTATTGTAGGACAATAATGCACAAGTTTAGTGTTCCCCACTCTCAATGAGAATTACATCCAGCTTCGGGTAATTTGCAAAAATTAAAAAAAAGTAAAATACCTCAATCTTATCGATTTTGACATCCTTGTATGCTTTCTTCATGTCTTTCAGGCCGACTTTCATGGCATCAACCTAAAAAAGAAAAACAAATGTGTGAGGAAAATCATATTTTTTTTCCCCCATCATACTCTTTGTTTATGTCTTCAAGTCATGCCCTCTTACTGTGGTTTTAGTGTCTTTAAGGTTCTGGATTGTGTAGTTAGTTTGTTCCATATTAAAGGACTGCTGCATCAGGTTATCTCTCTGGCCCTCGTACCTGGAGATGACGTAAAATTAGGCTTTAATAATAGTTGAAATGTGACTGGGACAGTTTAAAAACACAGAGGAGATTCAAAGTACTTACATTCGCTTCTGCTTCAGGACTCTCAAGGCCTTTTGCTTCACCATGTTCTAGAAGAAGCAAATGAATGACCGTGCAAAGTAAAAAACATGTTTGAAACCTACAGATCAAGACTTATATATATATATATTTTTTTAAGACAGAGCCCATTCTGTCCTTTGTTTCACAGCAGCTGTGGAGATAAAACACTCACCTTTGAAGGTCCATCTCTCATTTTTTTCATCTGGTCCTTGTACTTGACAAGTTCAGCATCTAGTCGAGCAATCTTCTTGTCAATGGACTCCGCTCGATTGTCAACCTGAGAGTAGGAAACAGACAACAGGACATCAGCTATTGAGAGGCGACGGATACCGAAAACATGCTCTCTGATTCAAGCTCCTTGAATGTGAAACAGTGAAGTGAATATCTTTGATTTGAGGACCAAAAACATGGTGGACATTGTCAATTTGGATTATCCTGTCTATTTTATGTATTGTTGATATGGAAAGCACTTTGTTCAATTCTGTTGATTTTAAATGTGCTATAGAAATGAATCTGATTGGTAATTGATAATTTTTTTATGATAACTTGCCCGATGCTCGTTTATGAAAATAATGTAATATTTAGTAACAGACCAGACAGAATAACTTTAATCTGAAAGTACAAAAGACTTTTATTGCCACTGCATTGGGAATACAACGGAAAATGTAATATACTACTTCCTCTCAGTCTGCTAACAATAGCAGCAGTCTGACTAAAACCTGTTTAACAGGTTGAATAGTGCTTTCTCACTGTAGAAATAAAATGGTTTCCATTGCGTGACTCAAATTCCGCAAATTTACATAACGCCGATTAAATATCTGAACACAGACTCGGTGTTTTACGATAATACGGTGAGTTATGGTCCACTAATGTTGTCACAACAGCATGTTAAATATGAACACCAGCTTGTACCACACTGCCTGCTGTTGATAATGTAACTTAATTTAACTGTGAGTGATAAAAGTTGGTTTTAATATCCAAATACGCCGGATAAAAGAAGGTAAAACTTGGCCTGGTTTCTGCTCATAAAGTCGGCTAACAGTTAGCTTACCCAGCTAAGAAGGGACCCATCTTTGTTTACTTTGTTTAAGACAGCGTTCAGAACTCGTTCTAACATTATACTTACACTTCCTATGCAGTCCGTGAGGTTCGGTGGCGGACCCTTGGGTTTTCCTTTGCCGAATATGCGGTTCATTTTGGCGGAATTACAACTCTAAGAAAGGAAAAACAATCGCTTTCGCTCGCTGACAACGTCCGACAGAGTGAACGCACCCGGAAAAGCCCTTTACTATGACGTCAGCGCGGTGCAATCACATGACCATGAGTCGTTCAGCCACGCCCTCCACGTACAGTGATTTAAAAAGCAGGTTCCCCAGTTAGTAAACGATGTTCCCATTTAGAGGAAAATAGACATTTTCTATTTTTATTCACACTATATCCATAGTTCTCAAATTGTGGCACATGTACCATCAGTGATAAGTGAGCTTCCTCTGCTTTTAACACATTATTCTTTGTCTGTTATTCTTTGCGCGCCCTCCCCTCTCGATAAATCTAATTGGAATCATCCACTTCCCGTTTGCCAGTGCGACCTTCCACACACGAGGCCAGCAGCAGCAAGAGGAGGAGGAGGACGAGGAGCAGCGGGGACAAACATGGTAACTGCTGCTTAAAAATGATCCACACATTTCTTAGATGTTCTGTTGATGCTCTGTTCACAGCTGTTGTTAACAACATCCGACCTGAGTGATCCGATCACAGGTGTTCAGATTACATCTGCTGCTGCTGCTAATGCTAATGCTAATGCTAATGTGACTGCTCCACAGTAAACACACACCTTTCATTTAATTTGTCTTCACAGACAACACATGATGTTGTTTTCTCTTATTTTATTTTTATATTCTTATCTCTTAATTATTTTTCTTTGTTTGGTTCCAGAAAATGTTTGAAGAATGTTTGATCAGTGTTTCCCAAACCTGGAAATGATGATTCTCATTTATTTATCCACAAACCAAAAACTATTCAGTTTTAATTATTTATTTGTTATAAGGAACAAAGAAATCAGAAAATGTTCAACATTAGTAATCATAAAAAGAAACAACAACAAAAAACAATTAATAGATTATTTAAGTATTTGACTATTCATTTAGTAATGGTTTAATAATGCGGTAATCATTGTATCCCTACTTGGTTTTATATTTTTTTTAAATTAATTATCATATACGATTAATCACGATATTTGCAATATCATATTTTGCGCTATTCTGACAGCGCTAGTGAAAGTGAGAACTTGGCACCATCTAGTGGACTGAAATGTTAATTTATTTAGTTATTTTTTAATGCCAATCCAAAAAAGTTTGACGTTTATTTGTAACATCAGTTAAAGAAATATAAAGAAAAAATATTAATACTTAATGTCTCAAAAGCGATATCATTTTGTCACATAAACTATCGCCATATTTCACTGTATTTGTTTTCCCCCCCACCACCACGACTAATAATACACTCAAACAGCGTCACATACTGTGTGCAACCATAGCAAGCACAACAACATTAGCTGTACGTAAAGTTGATATGAGAACATTATCATTTCCAGGTTTAACGAACCCTCATCAACATTTTCTGACATTTTCTGGACCAAACCATGAATCCAGACAATAATGGACAGTTTAATCCATTATGAAAACAATGGCTAGTTGTAGCCCCAGAACAAACACAAATGGTGTACATGTGTATTTGTTTATCGAGCAGTAAAGTAGGATTCACATGTGATTTCATCACCTCAGACGGACGTTAACAGCACTTGTCAACAGAGCCTCTGTTTAATGTGTCTGCATTGATTTTCATTGTTAACATGTGACTTTAGTGAAAACCACATTCACTTGTTGGCTCATTTTTCATGATTCAGACAGTCCAACTCACCTAAAGCTGTTTGGAGCTCCTCAGTGTTGGGATGTTAACACAAAAACTTCAGAAACACTCATTTTGGACAATAAACCTTCTTTATTCAAACTTTAGATGATCCATGTTTAGCTCACTGCACCTTCTAAATACCGTTATTGTTCACTACTTCACTAATGTTTCAGCCACTCCCACATTTGTACGAAACACAGACTAACAGCTGCAGTTATAGGAATAGTTTGGGCTTCACAAACCCCAAACTATCCCTTTAACTGCAGCTGTTATTGGGACTTTATTATAAATGTGGGAGTGGCTGAAACATTAGTTAAAGGTGCAGTGCAGTTCAAAAATGGTCAAAAAAATTGTAAAAAAAAAAGTCATGGTAAAGTATGTCCTCCAAAAATGGTCAAAAAAGTCATAGTATAGCATGTTGTCCAAAAATGGTCAAAAAAGTCATAGTATATTATGTCTTCCAAAAAGGTCATAGTATAGTATGTCGTCCAAAAATGGTCAGAAAAGTCATAGTATAATAGGTCATCCAAAAATGGTCAAAAAAGTCATAGTATAGTATGTGGTTCTTAAATGGTCAAAAAAGTCATAGTATAGTATGTCCTCCAAAAATTGTCAAAAAAGTCATAGTATAGTATGTCATCCAAAAATGGGCAAAATTGGTCAAAAAAGTCATAGATTAGTATGTCGTCCATAAATGGTCAAAAAAGTCATAGTATAGTATGTCGTCCAAAAAAGGTCAAAATTGGTCAAAAAAGTCACAGTATAGTATGTCGTCCAAAAATGGGCAAAAAAGTCATCGTATAGTATGTCGTCCAAAAATGGGCAAAATTGGTCAAAAAAGTCATAGATTAGTATGTCGTCCATAAATGGTCAAAAAAGTCATAGTATAGTATGTCGTCCAAAAATGGTCAAAAAAGTCATAGTATAGTATGTCGTCCAAAAATGGTCAAAAACGTCATAGTATAATATGTCGTCCAAAAATTTTCAAAAAAGACATAGATTAGTATGTCGTCCATAAATGGTCAAAAAAGTCATAGTATAGTATGTCGTCAAAAAAGTCATAGTATAATATGTCGTCCAAAAATGGTCAAAAAAGTCATAGTATAGTATGTCGTCCATAAATGGTCAAAAAAGTCATAGATTAGTATGTCGTCCATAAATGGTCAAAAAAGTCATAGTATAGTATGTCGTCCAAAAATTGTCAAAAAAGTCATAGTATAGTATGTCGTCCAAAAATGGTCAAAAACGTCATAGTATAATATGTCGTCCAAAAATTGTCAAAAAGACATAGTATAGCATGTCGTCCAAAAATGGTCAAAAAAGTTATAATATAGTATGTCGTCCAAAAAGTCATAGTATAGTATGTCGTCCAAAAATGGTCAAAAATTGTTAAAGTCATAGTATAGTATGTCATTCAAAAATGGTCAAAATTGGTCAAAAAAGTCACAGTATAGTATGTCGTCCAAAAATGGGCAAAAAAGTCATCGTATAGTATGTCGTCCAAAAAGTCATAGTATAGTATGTCGTCCAAAAATTGTCAAAAAAGTCATAGTATAGTATGTCATTCAAAAATGGTCAAAATTGGTCAAAAAAGTCACAGTATAGTATGTCGTCCAAAAATGGGCAAAAAAGTCATCGTATAGTATGTCGTCCAAAAATGGGCAAAATTGGTCAAAAAAGTCATAGATTAGTATGTCGTCCATAAATGGTCAAAAAAGTCATAGTATAGTATGTCGTCCAAAAATGGTCGAAAAAGTCATAGTATAGTATGTCGTCCGTAAATGGTTAAAAAAGACATAGTATAGTATGCCGTCCAAAAATGGTCAAAAAAGTAATAGTATAACATGTCGTCCAAAAATGGTCAATAAAGTCATAGTATAGCATGTCGTCCAAAAATGGTCAAAAAAGTCATAGTATAGCATGTCGTCCAAAAATGGGCAAAAAGGTCATCGTATAGTATGTCGTCTAAAAATGGGCAAAATTGGTCAAAAAAGTCATAGATTAGTATGTCGTCCATAAATGGTCAAAAAAGTCATAGTATAGCATGTCGTCCAAAAATGGTCAAAAAAGTCATAGTATAGTATGTCATCCAAAGATGGGCAAAATTGGTAAAAAAAGTCATAGATTAGTATGTCGTCCATAAATGGTCAAAAAAGTCATAGTATAGTATGTCCTCCAAAAATGGTCAAAATTGGTCAAAAAAGTCATAGTATAGTATGTCCTCCAAAAATGGTCAAAAAAGTCATAGATTAGTATGTCGTCCATAAATGGTCAAAAAAGTCATAGTATAGTATGTCGTCCAAAAATGGTCAAAAAAGTCATAGTATAGTATGTCGTCCAAAAATGGTCAAAAACGTCATAGTATAATATGTCGTCCAAAAATTTTCAAAAAAGACATAGATTAGTATGTCGTCCGTAAATGGTCAAAAAAGTCATAGTATAGTATGTCGTCAAAAAAGTCATAGTATAATATGTCGTCCAAAAATGGTCAAAAAAGTCATAGTATAGTATGTCGTCCATAAATGGTCAAAAAAGTCATAGATTAGTATGTCGTCCATAAATGGTCAAAAAAGTCATAGTATAGTATGTCGTCCAAAAATTGTCAAAAAAGTCATAGTATAGTATGTCGTCCAAAAATGGTCAAAAACGTCATAGTATAATATGTCGTCCAAAAATTGTCAAAAAAGACATAGTATAGCATGTCGTCCAAAAATGGTCAAAAAAGTTATAATATAGTATGTCGTCCAAAAAGTCATAGTATAGTATGTCGTCCAAAAATGGTCAAAAATTGTTAAAGTCATAGTATAGTATGTCATTCAAAAATGGTCAAAATTGGTCAAAAAAGTCACAGTATAGTATGTCGTCCAAAAATGGGCAAAAAAGTCATCGTATAGTATGTCGTCCAAAAAGTCATAGTATAGTATGTCGTCCAAAAATTGTCAAAAAAGTCATAGTATAGTATGTCATTCAAAAATGGTCAAAATTGGTCAAAAAAGTCACAGTATAGTATGTCGTCCAAAAATGGGCAAAAAAGTCATCGTATAGTATGTCGTCCAAAAATGGGCAAAATTGGTCAAAAAAGTCATAGATTAGTATGTCGTCCATAAATGGTCAAAAAAGTCATAGTATAGTATGTCGTCCAAAAATGGTCGAAAAAGTCATAGTATAGTATGTCGTCCGTAAATGGTTAAAAAAGACATAGTATAGTATGCCGTCCAAAAATGGTCAAAAAAGTAATAGTATAACATGTCGTCCAAAAATGGTCAATAAAGTCATAGTATAGCATGTCGTCCAAAAATGGTCAAAAAAGTCATAGTATAGCATGTCGTCCAAAAATGGGCAAAAAGGTCATCGTATAGTATGTCGTCTAAAAATGGGCAAAATTGGTCAAAAAAGTCATAGATTAGTATGTCGTCCATAAATGGTCAAAAAAGTCATAGTATAGCATGTCGTCCAAAAATGGTCAAAAAAGTCATAGTATAGTATGTCATCCAAAGATGGGCAAAATTGGTAAAAAAAGTCATAGATTAGTATGTCGTCCATAAATGGTCAAAAAAGTCATAGTATAGTATGTCCTCCAAAAATGGTCAAAATTGGTCAAAAAAGTCATAGTATAGTATGTCCTCCAAAAATGGTCAAAAAAGTCATAGTATAGTATGTCGTCCAAAAATGGTCAAAAAAGTCATAGTATAGTATGTGGTTCTTAAATGGTCAAAAAAGTCATAGTATAGTATGTCCTCCAAAAATGGTAAAAAAAAGTCATAGTATAGTAAGTCATCCAAAGATGGGCAAAATTGGTAAAAAAAGTCATAGATTAGTATGTCGTCCATAAATTGTCAAAAAAGTCATAGTATAATATGTGGTCCAAAAATGGTAAAAAAAGTCATAGTATAGCATGTTCTCCAAAAATGGTCAAAAAAGTCATAGTATATTATGTCGTCCAAAAAGGTCATAGATTAGTATGTCGTCCATAAATGGTCAAAAAAGTCATAGTATAGTATGTCGTCCAAAAATGGTCAAAAACGTCATAGTATAATATGTCGTCCAAAAATGGTCAAAAAAGACATAGTATAGCATGTCGTACAAAAATGGTCAAAAAAGTCATAGTATAGCATGTCGTCCAAAAATGGTCAAAAAAGTCATAGTATAGTATGTCGTCCAAAAATGGTCAAAAAAGTCATAGTATAGTATAGCATGTCGTCCAAAAATGGTCAAAAAAGTCATAGTATAGTAAGTCGTCCAAAAATGATCAATTTTTTTTTAAAAGTCATAGTATAGTACGTTGTCCAAAAATGGTAAAAAAAAAAAGTCATAGTATAGTATGTCGTCCAAAAAGTCATGGTATAGTATGTCGTCCAAAAATGGTCAAAAATTGTTAAAGTCATAGAATAGTATGTCATTCAAAAATGGTCAAAATTGGTCAAAAAAGTCACAGTATAGTATGTCGTCCAAAAATGGGCAAAAATGTCATCGTATAGTATGTCGTCCAAAAATGGGCAAAATTGGTCAAAAAAGTCATAGATTAGTATGTCGTCCATAAATGGTCGAAAAAGTCATAGTATAGCATGTCGTCCAAAAATGGTCAAAAAAGTCATAGTGTAGTATGTCATCCAAAAATGGGCAAAATTGGTAAAAAAAGTCATAGTATAGTATGTCGTCCATAAATGGTCAAAAAAGTCATAGTATAGTATGTCGTCCAAAAATGGTCAAAATTGGTCAAAAAAGTCATAGTATAATATGTCCTCCAAAAATGGTCAAAAAAGTCATAGTATAGTATGTCGTCCAAAAATGGTCAAAAAAGTCATAGTATAGTAGGTCGTCCAAAAATGGTCAAAAACGTCATAGTATAATATGTCGTCCCAAAATGGTCAAAAAGACATAGTATAGCATGTCGTCCAAAAATGGTCAAAAAAGTCATAGTATAGCATGTCGTCCAAAAATGGTCAAAAAAGTCATAGTATAGTATGTCATCCAAAAATGGGCAAAATTGGTAAAAAAAAGTCATAGATTAGTATGTCGTCCATAAATGGTCAAAAAAGTCATAGTATAGTATGTCCTCCAAAAATGGTCAAAAAAGTCATAGTATAGTATGTTCTCCAAAAATGATCAAAAAAGTCATAGTATAGTATGTCGTCCAAAAATGGTCAAAAAAGTCATAGTATAATATGTGGTCCAAAAATGGTCAAAAAAGTCATAGTATAGCTTGTCGTCCAAAAATGGTCAAAAAAGTCTTAATATAGTATGACGTCCAAAAATGGTAAAAAAAAGTCATAGATTTGTATGTCGTCCATAAATGGTCAGAAAAGTCATAGTATAGTATGTCGTCCAAAAATGGTCAAAAAAGTCATAGTATAGTATGTCGTCTAAAAAATTGGGCAAAAAAGTCATAGTATAATATGTCGTCCAAAAATGGTCAAAAAAGTCAAAGTATAGTATGTCGTCCAAAAATGGTCAAAAAAGTCATAGATTAGTATGTCGTCCATAAATGGTCAAAAAAGTCATAGTATAGTATGTCGTCCAAAAATGGTCAAAAACGTCATAGTATAATATGTCGTCCAAAAATGGTCAAAAAAGACATAGTATAGCATGTCGTACAAAAATGGTCAAAAAAGTCATAGTATAATATGTCGTCCAAAAATGGTCAAAAAAGACATAGTATAGCATGTCGTCCAAAAATGGTCAAAAAAGTCATAGTATAGTATGTCGTCCAAAAATGGTCAAAAAAGTCATAGTATAGTAAGTCGTCCAAAAGTGGTCAAAAAAGTCATAGTATAGCATGTCGTCCAAAAATGGTCAAAAAAGTCATAGTATAGTATGTCGTCCACAAATGGTCAAAAAAGTCATAGTATAGTAAGTCGTCCAAAAATGATCAAATTTTTTTTTAAAAGTCATAGTATAGTACGTTGTCCAAAAATGGTAAAAAAAAGAAAAAGTCATAGTATAGTATGTCGTCCAAAAAGTCATAGTATAGTATGTCGTCCAAAAATGGTCAAAAATGGTTAAAGTCATAGAATAGTATGTCATTCAAAAATGGTCAAAATTGGTCAAAAAAGTCACAGTATAGTATGTCGTCCAAAAATGGGCAAAAATGTCATCGTATAGTATGTCGTCCAAAAATGGGCAAAATTGGTCAAAAAAGTCATAGATTAGTATGTCGTCCATAAATGGTCAAAAAAGTCATAGTATAGTATGCCGTCCAAAAATGGGCAAAAAAGTAATAGTATAACATGTCGTCCAAAAATGGTCAAAAAAGTCATAGTATAGTAAGTCGTCCAAAAATGATCAATTTTTTTTTAAAAGTCATAGTATAGTACGTCGTCCAAAAATGGTCAAAAAAGTCATAGTATAGTATGTCATCCAAAAATGGGCAAAATTGGTAAAAAAAAGTCATAGATTAGTATGTCGTCCATAAATGGTCAAAAAAGTCATAGTATAGTATGTCCTCCAAAAATGGTCAAAAAAGTCATAGTATAGTATGTTCTCCAAAAATGATCAAAAAAGTCATAGTATAGTATGTCGTCCAAAAATGGTCAAAAAAGTCTTAATATAGTATGACGTCCAAAAATGGTAAAAAAAAGTCATAGATTTATGTCGTCCATAAATGGTCAGAAAAGTCATAGTATAGTATGTCGTCCAAAAATGGTCAAAAAAGTCATAGTATAGTATGTCGTCTAAAAAATTGGGCAAAAAAGTCATAGTATAATATGTCGTCCAAAAATGGTCAAAAAAGTCATAGATTAGTATGTCGTCCATAAATGGTCAAAAAAGTCATAGTATAGTATGTCGTCCAAAAATGGTCAAAAACGTCATAGTATAATATGTCGTCCAAAAATGGTCAAAAAAGACATAGTATAGCATGTCGTACAAAAATGGTCAAAAAAGTCATAGTATAATATGTCGTCCAAAAATGGTCAAAAAAGACATAGTATAGCATGTCGTCCAAAAATGGTCAAAAAAGTCATAGTATAGTATGTCGTCCAAAAATGGTCAAAAAAGTCATAGTATAGTAAGTCGTCCAAAAGTGGTCAAAAAAGTCATAGTATAGCATGTCGTCCAAAAATGGTCAAAAAAGTCATAGTATAGTATGTCGTCCACAAATGGTCAAAAAAGTCATAGTATAGTAAGTCGTCCAAAAATGATCAAATTTTTTTTTAAAAGTCATAGTATAGTACGTTGTCCAAAAATGGTAAAAAAAAAAAAAGTCATAGTATAGTATGTCGTCCAAAAAGTCATAGTATAGTATGTCGTCCAAAAATGGTCAAAAATGGTTAAAGTCATAGAATAGTATGTCATTCAAAAATGGTCAAAATTGGTCAAAAAAGTCACAGTATAGTTTGTCGTCCAAAAATGGGCAAAAATGTCATCGTATAGTATGTCGTCCAAAAATGGGCAAAATTGGTCAAAAAAGTCATAGATTAGTATGTCGTCCATAAATGGTCAAAAAAGTCATAGTATAGTATGCCGTCCAAAAATGGGCAAAAAAGTAATAGTATAACATGTCGTCCAAAAATGGTCAAAAAAGTCATAGTATAGTAAGTCGTCCAAAAATGATCAATTTTTTTTTAAAAGTCATAGTATAGTACGTTGTCCAAAAATGGTAAAAAATAAAAAAAGTCATAGTATAGTATGTCGTCCGAAAATGGTCAAAATTGGTTAAAAAAGTCACAGTATAGTATGTCGTCCAAAAATGTATGGATAAACATGGTCTATTGGTAAAAAATAAGTGTTTCTCAAGTTTCTATGTTAACATCCCAACACTGAAGAGCTCCAAACAGCTGCAGTTGAGTTGGACTGGCTTCAGCATGAAAAACGAGTGAATGTGTTTTTCACTAAAGTCATCTGTTAACAATTGAAGAATTATGTGCACGCATTAATCACCCAGAAGTCTAATTAATGTGCTGATGATTTTTAAGCAGCAGTTACTGGACACCTGGACCCCAACTGTCTGGTGGACTTTCCTGTCATTTTTTCTGTTTTTTTTTTAATGAATTTTTGTGCAAAAATTGTGAAATAAAATGTCATAACCCCCCCCTTTTATGTATCTGGGGGTCCGGGGGGACACAAGCCCAGCCCCGTTCTCCTACCTACACACCACCACATGCACATGCACCGCCACCTGTGAGTAATCTCTTGGGACTCCGAGGTGGAATCGAACCAGTCATCACCGGACTGGCACAACCTTGCGGTTGCGAACTAATCCACCGCGCCACACATCCCTGAGAGATTGGAGAGCTCTTAGTGCTTTTCACTGTTCACTTTAGCACCCTAACTGTTGAAGTATAAAGCAATTGAACTCGCAACATCAGCACCAGCACCTATGGGTAATCTCTTGGGACCACGAGGTGGAATCGAACCAGTCATCACCGGACTGGCACAACCTTGCGGTTGCGAACTAATCCACCACGCCACACATCCCTGAGAGATTGGAGAGCTCTTAGTGCTTTTCACTGTTCACTTTAGCACCTTAACTGTTGAAGTATAAAGCAATTGAACTCGCAACATCAGCACCTATGGGTAATCTCTTGGGACCACGAGGTGGAATCGAACCAGCCACCACCGGACTGGAACAACCTTGCGGTTGCGAACTAATCCACCACGCCACACATCCCTGAAAGATTTTGGAACTCTTGGTGGTTTTCAGTGTTCACTTTGGATGTGGAACCGTAACATTTTGAAGTATAAGGGAATTGAACTCTCAATATCAGGATTCGGGCATTGCGACAACTGCCAGCTCTTTAACCAGCTGAGCTAACTCCTTGGTCTTGTGTCAAATTTCGAACACCTATTTACTATTTTTCGTTGAGCATTATACTTAAAGAAATGATTTCTTACAAGATTCGAACCCTAGCCCACAGAAGTCTCAGGGACCAGAGTCATTCTCTTAGTCACATGAGCTATTTGTCCTTGCATGCTTTTTCCTGAAATTTGGAAGCCTTTTAATATTAGAACACACGACTTCAGAGTATTGAAATATTTAGGAATGTCAGTTCAGCACTGACAGCCAAACAGTTGGTGTAATAGCGTTCAAGCTGGGGAACAATCGTCCGTGTGAGAGGGGGAAGAGGAAAAGAGAAGAAAAAGAGGGAAAATATCAACATCTCGTCAACATATGATGTATTTCCAGCTGTTTGAAGACAATTTGGGATTTTTTTTATATTTTGAAGTGTTTTAGATTTGCCTAGGCCGGAATTCGAACCGTCAACTGTGGAGGGCAGTCACACTGTAACTGGGCAATAAATCAAAATGCAAATAAATCATCCAAATAACTGGTTTGAAGATTTGTACTTAACAGAAATTCTTAGTTACAATCTGCATATGAAGATAATTTTGTTATTCTTTGATAAATGCAGAAAGTTTTCTTGTATTCCACGTTACTGTTATTTCATGTTGTGATCACATCATTAAAACACCCACTTGTTTGACTGATGGACAAAAGAAACAAAGACATATATATATTTTTAAAGATTTATTTAGAACAGACCACAAAAAGTGCAACAAATAGAACAAAAATAGAGTTTTCACACAACTATTTACAGTAAACATACTCAAATAAACGACATTGGGGCAACAACTAAACTAAACTTTACAATGAAATCAACTATTTACAATAAATATAGAGAGTAATACAAGTAAAATAACACAAGTTATCAACCATAAAAACAACAATTCACAGCAAAGACACACTATAAATACTATAACTATTTATCAGGATTGGATAAAATCATCCAGAGGACAATGCACTCTGCCACGGTACTGACTGTGTCCAGTGTCAGCAGAAGTGAGCACACTGTTTACAGGTGTTTGCCTCCACTGTTCTCCTGTACGGCCTCTTTAAAGTAGTCCCTGTCTCCTCTGTAGTGCTGGACTCACTAGTTTGTGGGCTGGTGCCCTGAACTGGGGGAGGAAGGACGACTTGAACCAGACCCAGAGTTTTTGTCAAGTTTTGGACCAAAATAAGGTCTTCCAAAAAAAATGGTCAGATTTTGGACGACATAGTATAGTATGTCGTTTTTGTCAAATTTTGGACCAAATGTTTTTTTCAAAAAAAGGTCACATTTTGGACGACATAGTATAGCATGACGTACTACATAATAAAGTATGACGTTTTTGTCAAGTTTTGGACCAAAAAAAGGTCTTTCAAAAAAATGGTCAGATTTTGGACGACATAGTATAGTACGCCATTTTTGTCAAAATTTGGACCAAATTATTTTTTCAAAAAATGGTCAAAATTTGGACGACATAGTATAATATGACGTACTACATAGTATGGTATGACGATTTTGTCAAGTTTTGGACCAAAAAAAGGTCTTTCAAAAAAATGGTCAGATTTTGGACGACATAGTATAGTATGTCGTTTTTGTCAAATTTTGGACCAAATTATTTTTTTCAAAAAATTGTCAAAATTTGGACATCATAGTATAATATGACGTACTACATAGTATGGTATAACGTTTTATCAAGTTTTGGACCAAAGTTTTGGACCAAAAAAAGGTCTTTCAAAAAAATGGTCAGATTTTGGACGACATAGTATAGTATGTCGTTTTTGTCAAATTTTGGACCAAATGTTTTTTTTCAAAAAATTGTCAAAATTTGGACGACATAGTATAATATGACGTACTACATAGTATGGTATAACGTTTTATCAAGTTTTGGACCAAAAAAAGGTATTTCAAAAAAATGGTCAGATTTTGGACGACATAGTCTATAGTATGTCGTTTTTGTCAAATTTTGGACCAAATGTTTTTTTCAAAAAAAGGTCACATTTTGGACGACATAGTATAGTATGACGTACTACATAGTATAGTATGACGTTTTTGTCAAGTTTTGGACCAAAAAAAGGTCTTTCAAAAAAATGGTCAGATTTTGGACGACATAGTATAGTATGTCGTTTTTGGCAAATTTTGGACCAAATAATTTTTTCGAAAAATTGTCAAAATTTGGACGACATAGTATAATATGACGTACTACATAGTATAGTATAACGTTTTTATCAAGTTTTGGACCAAAAAAAGGTCTTTCAAAAAAATGGTCAGATTTTGGACGACATAGTATAGTATGTCGTTTTTGTCAAATTTTGGACCAAATGTTTTTTTCAAAAAATTGTCACATTTTGGACGACAAAGTATAGCATGACGTACTACATAGTATAGTATGACGTTTTTGACAAGTTTTGGACCAAAAAAAGGTCTTTCAAAAAATGGTCAGATTTTGGACGACATAGTATAGTATGCCATTTTTTTCAAATTTTGGACCAAATTACTTTTTTCAAAAAATTGTCACATTTTGGACGACATAGTATAGCATGATGTACTACATAGTATAGTATGACGTTTTTGTCAAGTTTTGGACCAAAAAAAGGTCTTTCAAAAAAATGGTCAGATTTTGGACGACATAGTATAGTATGCCATTTTTGTCAAATTTTGGACCAAATTATTTTTTCAAAAAATTGTCACATTTTGGACGACATAGTAAAGTATGACGTACTACATAGTAAAGTATGACGATTTTGTCAAGTTTTGGACCAAAAAAAGGTCTTTCAAAAAAATGGTCAGATTTTGGACGACATAATTTGGACGACATAGTATAATATGACGTACTACATAGTATAGTATAACGTTTTTATCAAGTTTTGGACCAAATAATTTTTTCAAAAAATTGTCAAAATTTGGACGACATAGTATAATATGACGTACTACATAGTATGGTATAACGTTTTATCAAGTTTTGGACCAAAAAAAGGTCTTTCAAAAAAATGGTCAGATTTTGGACGACATAGTATATAGTATGTCGTTTTTGTCAAATTTTGGACCAAATGTTTTTTTCAAAAAAAGGTCACATTTTGGACGACATAGTATAGTATGACGTACTACATAGTATAGTATGACGTTTTTGTCAAGTTTTGGACCAAAAAAGGTCTTTCAAAAAAATGGTCAGATTTTGGACGACATAGTATAAGTATGTCGTTTTTGGCAAATTTTGGACCAAATAATTTTTTTAAAAAATGGTCAAAATTTGGACGACATAGTATAATATGACGTACTACATAGTATAGTATAACGTTTTTATCAAGTTTTGGACCAAAAAAAGGTCTTTCAAAAAAATGGTCAGATTTTGGGCGACATGGTATAGTATGCCATTTTTGTCAAATTTTGGACCAAATTACTTTTTTCAAAAAATTGTCACATTTTGGACGACATAGTATAGCATGACGTACTACATAGTATAGTATGACGTTTTTGTCAAGTTTTGGACCAAAAAAAGGTCTTTCAAAAAAATGGTCAGATTTTGGACGACATAGTATAGTATGCCATTTTTGTCAAATTTTGGACCAAATTATTTTTTCAAAAAATTGTCACATTTTGGACGACATAGTAAAGTATGACGTACTACATAGTAAAGTATGACGATTTTGTCAAGTTTTGGACCAAAAAAAGGTCTTTCAAAAAAATGGTCAGACTTTGGACGACATAGTATAGTATGTCGTTTTTGGCAAATTTTGGACCAAATAATTTTTTCAAAAAATGGTCAAAATTTGGACGACATAGTATAATATGACGTACTACATAGTATAGTATAACGTTTTTATCAAGTTTTGGACCAAAAAAAGGTCTTTCAAAAAAATGGTCAGATTTTGGACGACATAGTATAGTATGTCGTTTTTGTCAAATTTTGGAACAAATGTTTTTTTCAAAAAAAGGTCACATTTTGGACGACATAGTAAAGTATGACATACTACATAGTAAAGTATGACGTTTTTGTCAAGTTTTGGACCAAAAAAAGGTCTTTCAAAAAAATGGTCAGATTTTGGACGACATAGTATAGTATGTCGTTTTTGTCAAATTTTGGACCAAATGTTTTTTTCAAAAAATTGTCACATTTTGGACGACAAAGTATAGTATGACGTACTACATCGTATAGTATGTCGTTTTTGTCAAGTATTGGACCAAAAAAAGGTCTTTCAATAAAATTGTCAGATTTTGGACGACATAGTATAGTATGTTGTTTTTGTCAAATTTTGGACCAAATGTTTTTTTCAAAAAATTGTCACATTTTGGACGACATAGTATAGCATGACGTACTACATAGTATAGTATGACGTTTTTGTCAAGTTTTGGACCAAAAAAAGGTCTTTCAAAAAAATGGTCAGATTTTGGACGACACAGTATAGTATGCCATTTTTGTCAAATTTTGGACCAAATTTTTTTTCAAAAAATTGTCACATTTTGGACGACATAGTATAGCATGACGTACTACATAGTATAGTAAGACGTTTTTGTCAAGTTTTGGACCAAAAAAAGGTCTTTCAAAAAAATGGTCAGATTTTGGACGACATAGTAGAGTATGCCATTTTTGTCAAATTTTGGACCAAATTATTTTTTCAAAAAAAGGTCACATTTTGGACGACATAGTATAGTATGACGTACTACATAGTATAGTATGACGTTTTTATCAAGTTTTGGACCAAAAAAAGGTCTTTCAAAAAAAATTTTTTTTTTCAAAAAATTGTCACATTTTGGACGACAAAGTATAGTATGACGTACTACATAGTATGTATGACGTTTTTGTCAAGTTTTGGACCAAAAAAAGGTCTTTCAAAAAAATGGTCAGATTTTGGACGACATAGTATAGTATGTCGTTTTTTGCAAATTTTGGACTAAAATATTTTTTCCAAAAATGGTCGAGATTTGGATGACATAGTATAGTATGACGTACTACATATTATAGTATGACGTTTTTATCAAGTTTTGGACCAAAAAAAGGTCTTTCAAAAAAATGGTCGGATTTTGGACGACATAGTATAGTATGTCGTTTTTGTCAAATTTTGGACCAAATGTTTTTTTCAAAAAATTGTCACATTTTGGACGACATAGTATAGCATGACGTACTACATAGTATAGTATGACGTTTTTGTCAAGTTTTGGACCAAAGAAAGGTCTTTCATAAAAATGGTCAGATTTTGGACGACATAGTATAGTATGTCGTTTTTGTCAAATTTTGGACCAAATGTTTTTTTTCAAAAAATGGTCACATTTTGGACGACATAGTATAGCATGACGTACTACATAGTATAGTATGACGTTTTTGTCAAGTTTTGGACCAAAAAAAGGTCTTTCAAAAAAATGGTCAGATTTTGGACGACATAGTATAGTATGCCATTTTTGTCAAATTTTGGACCAAATTATTTTAAAAAAAAAAAGGTCACATTTTGGACGACATAGTATAGTATGACGTTTTTATCAAGTTTTGGACCAAAAAAAGGTCTTTCAAAAAAATGGTCAGATTTTGGACGACATAGTATAGTATGTCGTTTTTGTCAAATTTTGGACCAAATTTTTTTTCAAAAAATTGTCACATTTTGGACAACATAGTATAGCATGACGTACTACATAGTATAGTATGACGTTTTTATCAAGTTTTGGACCAAAAAAAGGTCTTTCAAAAAAATGGTCAGATTTTGGACGACATAGTATAGTATGTCGTTTTTGTCAAATTTTGGACCAAATGTTTTTTTCAAAAAATTGTCACATTTTGGACGACATAGTATAGCATGACGTACTACATCGTATAGTATGACGTTTTTGTCAAGTTTTGGACCAAAAAAAAGTCTTTCAATAAAATGGTCAGATTTTGGACGACATAGTATAGTATGACGTACTACATAGTATAGTATGACGTTTTTATCAAGTTTTGGACCAAAAAAAGGTCTTTCAAAAAAATGGTCAGATTTTGGACGACATAGTATAGTATGTCGTTTTTGGCAAATTTTGGACCAAATTTTTTTTTCAAAAAATTGTCACATTTTGAACACATAGTATAGCATGACGTACTACATAGTATAGTATGACGTTTTTGTCAAGTTTTGGACCAAAAAAAGGTCTTTCAAAAAAATGGTCAGATTTTGGACGATATAGTATGTCGTCTTCGTCAAATTTTGGACCAAATTTTTTTTTCAAAAAATTGTCACATTTTGGACGACATAGTATAGCATGACGTACTACATAGTATAGTATGACGTTTTTGTCAAGTTTTGGACCAAAAAAAGGTCTTTCAAAAAAATGGTCAGATTTTGGACGACATAGTATAGTATGCCATTTTTGTCAAATTTTGGACCAAATTATTTTTTCAAAAAAAGGTCACATTTTGGACGACATAGTATAGTATGACGTACTACATAGTATAGTATGACGTTTTTATCAAGTTTTGGACCAAAAAAAGGTCTTTCAAAAAAATGGTCAGATTTTGGACGACATAGTATAGTATGTCGTTTTTGTCAAATTTTGGACCAAATGTTTTTTTCAAAAAATTGTCACATTTTGGACGACAAAGTATAGTATGACGTACTACATAGTATAGTATGACGTTTTTATCAAGTTTTGGACCAAAAAAAGGTCTTTCAAAAAAATGGTCAGATTTTGGACGACATAGTATAGTATGTCGTTTTTGTCAAATTTTGGACCAAATTTTTTTTCAAAAAATTGTCACATTTTGGACGACATAGTATAGCATGACGTACTACATAGTATAGTATGACGTTTTTGTCAAGTTTTGGACCAAAAAAAGGTATTTCAATAAAATGGTCAGATTTTGGACGACATAGTATAGTATGTCGTTTTTGGCAAATTTTGGAATAAATTATTTTTTCCAAAAATGGTCAAAATTTGGACGACATAGTATAGTATGACGTACTACATAGTATAGTATGACGTTTTTATCAAGTTTTGGACCAAAAAAAGGTCTTTCAAAAAAATGGTCAGATTTTGGACGACATAGTATAGTATGTCGTTTTTGGCAAATTTTGGACCAAATTTTTTTTTCAAAAAATTATCACATTTTGAACACATAGTATAGCATGACGTACTACATAGTATAGTATGACGTTTTTGTCAAGTTTTGGACCAAAAAAAGGTCTTTCAAAAAAATGGTCAGATTTTGGACGACATAGTATAGTATGTCGTTTTTGTCAAATTTTGGACCAAATGTTTTTTTCAAAAAATTGTCACATTTTGGACGACATAGTATAGCATGACGTACTACATAGTATAGTATGACGTTTTTGTCAAGTTTTGGACCAAAAAAAGGTCTTTCAAAAAAATGGTCAGATTTTGGACGACAAAGTATAGTATGTCGTTTTCGTCAAATTTTGGACCAAATTTTTTTTCCAAAAAATTGTCACATTTTGGACGACATAGTATAGCATGACGTACTACATAGTATAGTATGACGTTTTTGTCAAGTTTTGGACCAAAAAAAGGTCTTTCAAAAAAATGGTCAGATTTTGGACGACATAGTATAGTATGCCATTTTTGTCAAATTTTGGACCAAATTATTTTTTCAAAAAAAGGTCACATTTTGGACGACATAGTATAGTATGACGTACTACATAGTATAGTATGACGTTTTTATCAAGTTTTGGACCAAAAAAAGGTCTTTCAAAAAAATGGTCAGATTTTGGACGACATAGTATAGTATGTCGTTTTTGTCAAATTTTGGACCAAATGTTTTTTTCAAAAAATTGTCACATTTTGGACGACAAAGTATAGTATGACGTACTACATAGTATAGTATGACGTTTTTGTCAAGTTTTGGACCAAAAAAAGGTCTTTCAAAAAAATGGTCAGATTTTGGACGACATAGTATAGTATGTCGTTTTTGGCAAATTTTGGACTAAATTATTTTTTCAAAAAAAGGTCACATTTTGGACGACATAGTATAGTATGACGTACTACATAGTATAGTATGACGTTTTTGTCAAGTTTTGGACCAAAAAAGGTCTTTCAAAAAAATGGTCAGATTTTGGACGACATAGTATAGTATGTCGTTTTTGTCAAATTTTGGACCAAATTTTTTTTCAAAAAATTGTCACATTTTGGACGACATAGTATAGCATGACGTACTACATAGTATAGTATGACGTTTTTGTCAAGTTTTGGACCAAAAAAAGGTATTTCAATAAAATGGTCAGATTTTGGACGACATAGTATAGTATGTCGTTTTTGGCAAATTTTGGAATAAATTATTTTTTCCAAAAATGGTCAGATTTTGGACGACATAGTATAGTATGTCGTTTTTGTCAAATTTTGGACCAAATGTTTTTTTCAAAAAATTGTCACATTTTGGACGACATAGTATAGCATGACGTACTACATAGTATAGTATGACGTTTTTGTCAAGTTTTGGACCAAAAAAAGGTCTTTCAAAAAAATGGTCAGATTTTGGACGACAAAGTATAGTATGTCGTTTTCGTCAAATTTTGGACCAAATTTTTTTTCCAAAAAATTGTCACATTTTGGACGACATAGTATAGCATGACGTACTACATAGTATAGTATGACGTTTTTGTCAAGTTTTGGACCAAAAAAAGGTCTTTCAAAAAAATGGTCAGATTTTGGACGACATAGTATAGTATGCCATTTTTGTCAAATTTTGGACCAAATTATTTTTTCAAAAAAAGGTCACATTTTGGACGACATAGTATAGTATGACGTACTACATAGTATAGTATGACGTTTTTATCAAGTTTTGGACCAAAAAAAGGTCTTTCAAAAAAATGGTCAGATTTTGGACGACATAGTATAGTATGTCGTTTTTGTCAAATTTTGGACCAAATGTTTTTTTCAAAAAATTGTCACATTTTGGACGACAAAGTATAGTATGACGTACTACATAGTATAGTATGACGTTTTTGTCAAGTTTTGGACCAAAAAAAGGTCTTTCAAAAAAATGGTCAGATTTTGGACGACATAGTATAGTATGTCGTTTTTGGCAAATTTTGGACTAAATTATTTTTTCAAAAAAAGGTCACATTTTGGACGACATAGTATAGTATGACGTACTACATAGTATAGTATGACGTTTTTGTCAAGTTTTGGACCAAAAAAAGGTCTTTCAAAAAAATGGTCAGATTTTGGACGACATAGTATAGTATGTCGTTTTTGTCAAATTTTGGACCAAATTTTTTTTCAAAAAATTGTCACATTTTGGACGACATAGTATAGCATGACGTACTACATAGTATAGTATGACGTTTTTGTCAAGTTTTGGACCAAAAAAAGGTATTTCAATAAAATGGTCAGATTTTGGACGACATAGTATAGTATGTCGTTTTTGGCAAATTTTGGAATAAATTATTTTTTCCAAAAATGGTCAAAATTTGGACGACATAGTATAGTATGACGTACTACATAGTATAGTATGACGTTTTTATCAAGTTTTGGACCAAAAAAAGGTCTTTCAAAAAAATGGTCAGATTTTGGACGACATAGTATAGTATGCCATTTTTGTCAAATTTTGGACCAAATTATTTTTTCAAAAAAAGGTCACATTTTGGACGACATAGTATAGTATGACGTACTACATAGTATAGTATGACGTTTTTATCAAGTTTTGGAACAAAAAAAGGTCTTTCAAAAAAATGGTCAGATTTTGGACGACATAGTATAGTTTGTCGTTTTTGTCAAATTTTGGACCAAATGTTTTTTTCAAAAAATTGTCACATTTTGGACGACAAAGTATAGTATGACGTACTACATAGTATAGTATGACGTTTTTGTCAAGTTTTGGACCAAAAAAAGGTCTTTCAAAAAAATGGTCAGATTTTGGACGACATAGTATAGTATGTCGTTTTTGGCAAATTTTGGACTAAATTATTTTTTCAAAAAAAGGTCACATTTTGGACGACATAGTATAGTATGACGTACTACATAGTATAGTATGACGTTTTTATCAAGTTTTGGACCAAAAAAAGGTCTTTCAAAAAAATGGTCAGATTTTGGACGACATAGTATAGTATGTCGTTTTTGTCAAATTTTGGACCAAATTTTTTTTCAAAAAATTGTCACATTTTGGACGACATAGTATAGCATGACGTACTACATAGTATAGTATGACGTTTTTGTCAAGTTTTGGACCAAAAAAAGGTTTTTCAATAAAATGGTCAGATTTTGGACGACATAGTATAGTATGTCGTTTTTGGCAAATTTTGGAATAAATTATTTTTTCCAAAAATGGTCAAAATTTGGACGACATAGTATAGTATGACGTACTACATAGTATAGTATGACGTTTTTATCAAGTTTTGGACCAAAAAAAGGTCTTTCAAAAAAAATGGTCAGATTTTGGACGACATAGTATAGTATGTCGTTTTTGTCAAATTTTGGACCAAATGTTTTTTTCAAAAAATTGTCACATTTTGGACGACATAGTATAGCGTGACGTACTACATCGTATAGTATGACGTTTTTGTCAAGTTTTGGACCAAAAAAAGGTCTTTCAATAAAATGGTCAGATTTTGGACGACATAGTATAGTATGTCGTTTTTGGCAAATTTTGGACTAAATTATTTTTTCAAAAAATGGTCAAAATTTGGACGACATAGTATTGCATGACGTACTACATAGTATAGTATGACGTTTTTGTCAAGTGTTGGACCAAAAAAAGGTCTTTCAAAAAAATGGTCAGATTTTGGACGACATAGTATAGTATGTCATTTTTGTCAAATTTTGGACCAAATTATTTTTTCAAAAAAAGGTCACATTTTGGACGACATAGTATAGTATGACGTACTACATAGTATAGTATGACGTTTTAATCAAGTTTTGGACCAAAAAAAGGTCTTTCAAAAAAATGGTCAGATTTTGGACGACATAGTATAGTATGTCGTTTTTTTCAAATTTTGGACCAAATGTTTTTTTCAAAAAATTGTCACATTTTGGACGACATAGTATAGTATGACGTACAACATAGTATAGTATGGCGTTTTTGTCAAGTTTTGGACCAAAAAAAGGTCTTTCAAAAAAATGGTCAGATTTTGGACGACATAGTATAGTATGACGTACTACATAGTATAGTATGACGATTTTTTCAAGTTTTGGACCAAAAAAAGGTTTTTCAAAAAAATGGTCAGATTTTGGACGACATAGTATAGTATGACGTACTACATAGTATAGTATGACGATTTTGTCAAGTTTTGGACCAAAAAAAGGTTTTTCAAAAAAATGGTCAGATTTTGGACGACATAGTATAGTATGTCGTTTTTGTCAAATTTTGGACCAAATTTTTTTTTCAAAAAATGGTCACATTTTGGACGACATAGTATAGTATGACTTTATTGACCATTTTTGGACGACATACTATACTATGATTTTTTTGACCAATTTGGACAACATACTATTATGTCTTTTTTTTACCATTTTTGGTCGACATACTATACTATGACTTTTTTGACAAATTTGAACAACATATTATAATGTCTTTTTTGACCATATTTGGACGACATACTAAACTATCACTTTTTCGGCCAATTTGGACCGTTTTTGGACGACATACTATACTATAACTTTCTAGGTCACTACACCTTCTAAATATTTTTCACAACTTCACTAATGTTTCAGCCACTTCCACATTTATAATAAAGACCCACTAACAGCTGCAGTTAAAGAGATAGTTTTGGGTTTTGTGAAGCCCAAACAATCCCTTTAACTGCAGCTGTTAGTCTGTGTTTCGTGCAAATGTGGGAGTGGCTGAAACATTAGTGAAGTACAAATACTAAATTAACTAATAAATTATTGTTACAAATAAACATGAATTGGCATTAAAAAATAACTAAATGAATGAACATTTCAGTCCACTAGATGGTGCCAAGTGCTCACTTTCACTAGCGCTGTCAATATATCGCAATATATGATTTTGCAAATATCGTGATAAATCGTATGATAATTTTTCTTTAAAAAATATAAAACAAGTAGGGATACAACAATTACCGCATTATTAAACCATTACTAAATTAATTGTCAAATACTTAAATAATCTATTAATTGTTTTTTGTTGTTTTTTATTTTTTATGATTACTAATGTTGAACATTTTCTTGTTTCTTTGTTCCTTATAATAAATAAATAATAATAATAAAAAAATAAAAAAAGACAATTGAGAATCATCATTTCCAGGTTTGAGAAACACTGATCAACATTTTTTTTGGACCAAACAAAGAAAATAATAAATAACATTAACATTTCCTGGATTCTTTGTCTTTGTGTAACAAAGAGAAAACAACAATGTGTTGTTTGTGAAGACAAATTAAATGAAAGGTGTGTGTTTACTGTGGAGCAGTCACATTAGCAGTAGGTTTAATCTGAACACCTGTGATCAGATCACTCAGGTCGGATGTTGTTAACAACAGATGTGAACAGAGCGTCAACAGAACATCTAAGAAATGTGTGGCTCATTTTTAAGCAGCAGTTACCACATGTTTGTCCCCGCTGCTCCACGTCCTCCTCCTGCTGCTGCTGCTGGCTCCTTGTGTGAGGTCCCACTGGCAAACAGGAAGTGGATGATTCCAATTAGATTTATAGAGAGGGGAGTACGCGGACTGCACTATGCTGGAGTTCCTCCGGTTTTCAGTTCTCTGAGTCTTTCAAAAATCTTGGTCCACATGTTTTACCTCTAAACTCTTACTGACAAACAAAACAAAGAAAAGTTTTGACATTTTGACATTTTACTAAAAATGGAAACATCACACACACACACCACAGTGTAAAGGATTATACTATGTCACAAAAGTGACATTTTAGTGGGATGGGCAATACTTCTAACATATTTATATTGGCTGTTTTAATATAAATATTTCAAATACATATTTAAAATATAAAATATTATTTTGTAATTTGTATTTTTTGAGATTTGAAATATTTTCGTAATATTATTAATATTAGCAATATTGTGTAATTGTGTAATAAAAACTCCTACTTAATCCAAACTCCCTTCCTAGTGATTAAAAAAATAAAATAATGGTAAGCAAGTTAACATTATATTTATGTAAGTGGCAAGTTAAGGTATGCAGCCTTAATCACATTATCTCACATGTTTGTAGTAATGTCATTTTTTGTCCACTGGAGGGAGCTGCTGACCAACAGTTTGAAATGTAATCCTGCAGAAGAACTCATTCTCCAAATACATATCAGAAAATGATGTAACAAAACAAAGACAGAAGCTCTTTTTGAAATGAGAGGTGTAAAAAAAAGAAAAAAAGAAATGCAAACGTGGCAGCAGCTACAGAACGTTTAGAAATTCAAACCGACATCAAGATGAGCTTGTCACCGTCAGAGAAGAGAACCGACATGGATTCGCTGAACTGGCTTTAATATGGAACACTTCACACACAAGATGATTTGATCAATACATTTTCTGCTTGGTTGATGACAGCAAAGACTATTATACATTAGCAGGTTGAACCAGTTAATCAAAATAAAACCTCATAATGACGCCCTGCTCTTCTGTGCTTTAAAACCACAAAGCTCGGATGAGTTTCTCCTCTAATGATGTAGATGTGTTTATTCCATGATTAAATATCATGTTAATATAATACATAATCTATTTGTAGTACATTCAAAAATAACAGCACAGTCCATCGAGCATAACGACTGCTGATGTTTCACTATCATAGCAATGGTTACCGACATGCTACATGTGCAAATATGTTCTTTTTAATGTATCGTATACATCATATATAACACTGTACATTTGACAGAATATACCGTATTTAACCGTGTGCACAATGCCATGAGCTGCTTAATCGATGTTTTTCAGATTGCGCTGACAGAGTATTTCTATACAACAATAGCATGAGCTTTTCAATAGAACAATATGCAAAGCTATACACAGCACACGTGATGCATACATTATATACAATATATTTAACAACTTACGAATCTGGACACAACTCCAGAGTCAAAGCTGATAAAGAGCCCTCTGTCAATTTTTAAATGCACATTCAAGTCCAGGATTCACACTTTAACTTCTCGCAATGACACTGAATTTGATGCAAATTAGTGTTGCTTTTTTTCAAACCTAAAATGATGCAAATGTCACAATCAAGCACAATCAAAACTCATCACCCGAAAGGAAATGCTTTTCAGCACACGTTTGCCGTCTGGGGTTTATATAGCAACCACTCAGATACAAAAAAAACAAACAAAGTATTCTTCATCTCCGCTGCAAACATGTGTCATCCTGGACTATTAAAGGCACACGTGGCAATGGAAGAGAAATCAAGAGGGGAAATGACTTGGGAAATGAAAGAGAGCACAGTTAAAAGAAGACAGTATTGACTCCTTCAATTTCCTATTTCAGTAAACTCTATGTAATAAGTTTTGGACATTTGGATCAATTTTTTTGTTGTTGTTAATTTACCACTCATACGTGGGTTTGATAATATTCTTGGTTTATTGTTCTCAGGAAAAACAAAACAAAAGTGTGCCTTCAAATAAGTATTTTTTTCTTCTTTTTTTTAAACCCTCAGTCCAAAACTAATAAAGACATAGAATTCATATATTTACAATACCTTTCAAAAGTTTGGGGTCACTTAGAAATGTCCTTATTTTTGAAGGAAACTCACTTTTTTTCAATGAATATAACATTAAATGAATCAGAAATATACTCTATACATTGTTAATGTGGTAAACCACTATTCTAGCTGCAAAGTCTGGTTTTTAATGGAATATGTACATAGGTGTATAGAGGCCCATTTCCAGTGTTCTAATGGTACATTGTGTTTGCTAATGGCGTTAAAAGGCTATTGGATGATTAGAAAACCCTTGAAAACCCTGATGTGTGCAACGGCTGGTTCTTTATTTTGAATAAAAAATCATTATTTCTAACCTTGTCAATGTCTTGACTATATTTTCTATTCATTTTGTAACTCTTCTGATGAATAAAAGGGTGACTTTTAATGGAAAACACAAAAAATTTGTGGTGGTGACCCCAAACTTTTGAACGGTAGTGTATGGGTTATATGTTCTGGATGGCTATCATTGTTGCCTCACAGCAAGAAGGTTGCTGGCTCACATCCCACGTGTTAAGTGGACACTCTCAGTTGCCCCCGTAGGTGTGAGTGTGAGTGAATGTTCGTCTCTGGTCTGATGACCTTTTCAGGGCGTGACCCCGGCTGGCACCAGCAGCGGAGGATAAAGTGGTAGAAGATGGATGGATGTTCTGGATGTGTGTAAAAAAATATTGGTAGAACTGGTTTCCAGTAGTGAACTCTTCACATATAGACGTACGGACTCTCATTCATCCAGGTTTTCATCCAGCTTCTACTGATTCTATGACGTGACGGACTATTTTAAAGTTTTACTCTCTAAACTCTGTCTCAGTTACTTGAGCTTTATAATTGTTCCCTCGAAAAAGAGATCCTGTTCTCAACGAGACCGCCTGACTTAATAAAGATAAGGTTAAAAATGTTTGAGAGACCGGATCCACTGACTGAATAATTGATTAATCATCTCGGTGTGGTAGTTCTACACTCCATATACTTGGACTTGGGAAAGAAAATATCTTTAATCACGTTTGGTCTTTAACTGATAACAACACAATCGTTTAACTTCCACAGGGGAAAATCAGTTGATCAGAGAAGCAGAAGCCACAGCAGATAGTCGGAGGATGACATTATTCTCACTGGTGTTTTTGATTCGGTGTGGATTTACGATAAAGAATACAATTTATGGTGAGTCATTTTTTTTATCTGATCTCTGAAATGAAACTGCCAGAACTTGAAAGGATAACAATAAATCCTCTGCAGTCAACCTCTGCAGTAGAGTCTACATTGTCGATGTGACGTGAGTTAAGCCCAGGTCGTGTGAGTCTTCTTTTCCGATATGGGAGATTGAAGACAGTTCCACTGCTAGTCATGTGGGTTTACTAGTCCCGTCTGGGTTCTCCAGTGGAACAGCAGCCTCCCGCGCGGCGCTGGGGGCCTTTTTGCTCCCCGACGCCTTCTCCCCTTTCAGTTTGGCCGAGAGGCAGAAGTCTTTGAAACACCGTTTGAAGTTCTCGTCCAGAAAGGCGTAGAGCACGGGGTTGAGGCTGCTGTTGGTGTAGCCCAGGGCCACGCAGAAGAAGTACGCGGCCATGATGGCGGTGGTCTCGGGCACGCTCGCCAGCGCCTTGATCAGGATGAAGATGTGTATGGGCGTCCAGCAGACCACGAACACGGCCACCACCACCACCACCAGCCTGGTGATCCGCCGCAGGTTGCGGTCCTTCTCGCGCGAGCCGGACAAAATGCGGACGCTCTTCAGCCTCAGGACCATGAGGGAGTAGCACACGGTGATGATGAGCACGGGCACGACGAAGGCAAAGACAAACACACATACCTTCATCAGCGTGTCCCAGTACACGTACGGCTCTGGGAACTGTAAGGCACACTCCGTAATGCCTGCAGGAGGAAAAAAGAGAGACAAATTAAAATGCGAACAAAGTGATGAAGTGCACTTGTACTTTATTATAAATGAAACGCCACTCTGTGCCTTTTTTTGTTATCTGTTTAACAAGCTGTTATGGAGCAGCTAATCTGCTCCAGAGGGAACATTGTGCTCTAAAGTACATTTTTCTTGCATGGCAGTGTGACTAATGGAAAACTGATGGATGGACTTGACAGAATACGTCTCTGCTTTTAACCTATTACTATTAATACATGCTTGAATGTGATGAATATTGGCAGAATCATTTAAGCGTTAAAGGCCGGGGCGGTGAAAGCACCGCTTCCTCACCGCTGTTTGTCTGCGTGCCGCCCAGGACGAAAGCGGGAATCCCCGCGGCCGACGACAGGATCCAGATGCACACGTTGATCATCTTGGCCTTGATCGGCGTGCGGAAGTCCAGGGCTTTTACCGGGTGGCACACGGCCACGTAGCGGTCCACGCTCATCATGGTGAGCGTGAAGATGCTGGTGAACATGTTGTAGTAGTCGATGGAGATGAAGACCTTGCAGACCACCTCGCCGAAGGGCCAGGTGTTGAGCAGGTAGTCGGTGCTCTGGAAGGGCATGGTGGTGGTGACGAGGGCGTCGGCGAGCGCCAGGTTGAAGATGTAAATGTTGGTGGCCGTCTTCATCTTGGTGTACCTGTTCAACATGCACAACACGCGGTCGTTCACCTTAAATCGAACAATGTTCAGAGCCGGCCCATCCATCCCAGCTGCTGCCATGGCAGCCGCACATTACTTGACTGGCTGTAGAAAGACTTTCTGCCTGACTAGTTATGAATTAAACATTGTCCATCACTGCCTCCTTGAATAAGTAATGTAATTTTTGCCAGTATGCTGCTGATTGCCGGCCATGTGTAATCAACTTGTTTTCACTCCATTACATTAAGGGAGCATTAAAGCTCCAAGAGATGAGTTGCACAGAGTCTTAGGTTTTAATTTGAAGTTTTAATTGTTGCAATTTGAGGGGGATATCTGTAGCAGCCGAGATAGAATTGGGTATTAAAAGAAATGTGTAGTTCTGATTCACAGAAGAACACAAAACTGTCACGGCTCACGGGAAGTGATGTCTTTTATTTTAGTATGAACAGAATCGCGGATAAAACCCTGAAAAGGTTCAGCTTATAGCATTGAGGACGATGAAATGATGTTGTTTTGGCCATGTCCATATTAATCAAAGAAGAATGAGGAAGTGGCAGAGGGATTATAAAAGTTGTACGAGTGTTTTCATCTTTTCTGGTACGCAAAGGCCTCCACAGTTTCTTGTTATGAGGCAGCGGGGACTGTCGGATTCCTCCATTTCTCACCACTAGATGTCACTAATTCTCACACACCAAACCTTTAATTCTGTGCGAGAAGTTATTCCATTACAGATTCCACGTTTTTCTAAAATTCCAGAAGGCTGACAATAACTTTTCAATCATTGAAATAGAAGCTGCAGCGAGCGAGCGAGCGGCCCATTAGCTTAAATTATCATAATGGAGGGGAAAAAAAGCAGTAACTGTATAAAAAAAAAAATGGACTTGGTCTCCGAGAATGGAGTGCCTGAAACCTGCATTATCTTAAATGGTCATCATGAAAGCCGCTCTACTGGCTGCAAAAATCCATTTGTATGTTAAGTCTATGAGAAAATGAGCCTATGGATGCACCTTTTTCCAATATGGTTTCTTCTGGTTCCAATAAAAAACAACATAGTGCACATAAAAGTAGAAACTTCAAAATGTGACACATCTAATGTTTGTTTTAATAAAAATCTAATATCTCACATGTTTAATATGTGGAAAGAAGTTGCTCTGTTGTTCCTGATGCAGTTTGTCAATAACTTTTGATTTAGCCACTTGGAGGAACCACAACAACAGACATGGAACGATGTTATTTTTATGTTGTCAATTCATTTGGACAACTCCCTCTTGTCCCAGTATACAAGCACGAGCGGGGAATCGTTTTTACTGAATGAAGTGTGTCCACCTCCACCTCCACCCCCATTTAGCTGGAGTTGTTAGCACGTCGAGGGCGATAAAAAAAGAGCGTAATAGAGCATAAAATTGATAGAGCATAAAAGTGGTCTCCTCATCAATCCAGAAAAAGATGTATTGACCTGAATTTAGCCATGTTTTTGTTGCCTTTTCTATCATTTCCAGGTATTAGCCAGGGGCGGGGACTGAGGCGAGTCCAACTGAATCGTCAACTATTTCGATCATCGATTCATCGGTTTTGTTCTCTTTTTTTCCAGATAATTAAAACAACAGCTCCTTTAATGTGAATATTTTCTTTGCTCCAAAGATAAATCATTAAAACGGAACACTTTTGGTTTCTTCGGTCACTTCCTTGGCCTTTGATGCAGTGTGAGCTGTTGGCTATTTGCAGAAACTGCTGTTTTGTCTGTTTTTAATAACCTTGTGAATGTGAGATGTTGTGTTTTACTGAGTATTTAATGTTATTTTAATGTTTAATGTTACTGAACAGCACTTTGGGCAACTGTGTTGTTGTTTTTAGGGGATTGGATTGTGGACAAAACAAGACATTTAAGTTTGACTTCATAATTTCAAAGTTTGGTAAACACCAATCAATATCTTTCAAGATTTCCTGATGGAGTACTCGATTCTTTGAGAAAAGAATTGACTGATAATGAATTGATTATGAAAATAATCAGTAATTGCAGTTTTTCTTACGTTTATGTAAAAGTACTGAAAGTGTTAAGTCTGTTTGGGTCTCCACCACTCTTTACATCAGGTATATATATGTTAACTCTTTAAGGTACGCACTAAGAATAAAGCAAAGCAAAAATTATTTCTTTGCATTTTTTATTATTTCATTTTATTTACTTACGATAACAATAATGACAATCAATTTTTTTTTTTTTTTTTATTAGACCCTACAATATTTCAGATATAGGCCGCTACCAAACGGTTGAGACGTCTGTTGATAATGAACCTGGTTTGCATAATTCATAAAGCACATAAAGTCACATTAATTTAGTGTTAGAGTTAGAGTTCAGCTTGATGCATTTTTCAATGCGATATAGTGACTTAAAGTGTGGTCGACCAAATGGTTGAGTTGTACCTTAAAGGGTTAATCTGCTGCAGTGGGTACAGCATTTGCATCAGAGTCCGTCCTTAAATCAAAACTAGCAGCTGAAAGTTGCTAAAATGCTCTGCGGACAGATTTATTACCATACACTAAGTCATTTCTATTGTTACAGGTGACAATAAAATTGCTCGGAGCAATTTTTACATAACGATTGCAGGGTAATTGGTGTCATTTCCGGTAAAATATAACGACAGGCCGTAATGGCTCGACGTTTCAGCGCGAACTCCGCGGCCTGTTTTGAGTAAGTGTGATAGTCGCTGAGAGTAATTTCACTTTAATCAACACGAAACCATCTTCTTCCTCGAGTTAAATGACTCTCGGCGGAGCAACTCGACAGCCAAACCTACAGTAATTCCTGGAAGTTAAGTAATAGAATTGGCTTCTGCCGACAGACGACGCAATCTGTCTGATTTGAGGTAATTGTTGTCCGTGGATCGCTGCGTCGTGCATTGGCACTGCTGCATTTCACCTCACATCAGAGATTTGTTGCTCTCACGCACCATAAATAACACCCAATGAGCAGCAGGCTTTTGGCTTGATAAACACACTACTGGTTTTAACCATAATAAATAGGCTACCACGTTCCCGCCAGAGAGTGAGCTTGATTTACTCTGTATTGTCGTAATATTTGTGAGGTCTTGAGGGAAATTTGGCAACTTGGATGATTCCAGGCACTTTTTTTTAAGCCACCAAAAGGAGGCAGAAATCGATTCTATCCTGCGACGTTTGACGAGTTCAATGTCGGATGACGAATGGTGGCATTAATCTGGAGCCTTCCTCGAGTCAGAATGGCAAGGTTTATTTACTTCAGATGTTCTTTTAAGTGTTTTTCCCCGGGAGAGGATGATATCAGAGCAGCAGCTCCCGTTTCTGTGAAGGAAGTGCATTCATGAATTTCTCCACAGGCAACAGCATTATATTACAATATTTTTGCATTTGCAAGTACAGTGTAGAGCCCAGTCGGTGCTCAAGCTCTTGCCCTTTTGCCCTCTGACCCAGTAGAGGCCCATTTGGACATTAAGACCATTAAGACCATTTTTATTCATAAATTCAATCTGGTGATTTCGTTGCCTTTGGTGAAGTCTATGTTTATTGAAATGAAGACAAATTAAAGTTGTCACTGTAACGTTATTTATTTGTTTATTTTTTCAATGAATAATTATGATGTGAGTCCCTGCCCCCCCTTGCATGTCTCTACTGATATATTTTGCATTTCCTCTCAAGCTGTTTTTTTAAATGCCTTTTCTACTTGAAAACCACAGCAAGGATATGAATGAATCTGCATGTTTACGCACAGAAAAAAACACCCCAAAAAATATTGGCATTGACTTAAATGTCGACCTCACCTGATGATGACATACATGACGAGGCAGTTGCCCAGCAAACCGACCACAAACACCACAGAGTAGACGGCGGTGATGATGGGGATGATGGGAGACATGCCCTCCGTCTCCCAGCTGACGTCCTGGCTCACATTGCGGCTCTCGGAGTATCCGGACATCCAAGCTGAAGCATTGGACGCACAGTCCTCCAGCGGCGGCGCAGAGAGGCACTTATTATCTGCTTTGAAAATCTCAACCGGGGTGTTCTCCATCTTCACACGTGTGTCCGTGCAGGGCTGCGTGGAAGTGGGATGAAAAAAAAGAGGAGAAGGGGAGAATGTGAAATGACTTGATATTCAGCGGTGACAACAACGTGGACAGGATCAGGATGGATGGCACTGGTGCGTCGGAGTCACAGTGGCGCGCGTAAAAATCAGGGGAGAAAAAAAAAAGAATAATCATGATTTTGTGTGAGTAAAAATAGACAAAGTTCACATGGAAAAGCACGCGCTCGCATGTTACTCACCTTTGTCAGCGCGCCCTTTAAGATGTATTTGTTTCCAGATGGAGAGGAAAATAAACCCGCCGTGCGCTCCTGGTTTTTTGTTGAGCCGATTTTCAGCTTTGTTTTGTCGGTGTTCAGATTTCAGCTCATCAAAGTTCGTGGACGGTGCTGCGCGCCTGGAGAGGAGAGCAGTCAAGTCAACAGCTTTGCGGACACTCGTGCACCCGCACTGATGGAGAGGTGGCGCGCAAACAGGCTGGTGCCTGCCACACACACACACACACGCCTGCGCAGCTGTTATTATTGCATTGATTTCCATTCATTTGGACCGAAAATGTACTGTTTGACCCCCGAACCTGAACCCAACCACTCCACGTCTCTGCTCTAGAAATGTGATTATGCAAGAAAAGATAAGACGCACACACACTTTGCGCAGCATTCTTGGTGAGGACACACACAGACATAATGCATTCCTTAACACTCAAAACTAAAACCCTGAAAAAACGACTTTAAGGGGTGACAGAATGTCCTCAGTCCCTGTGGTTTATGTGTTGGTCCTCACAAAGATACCCATACAGGAACAAAGACTCACACAAATTCATTCTTCAGCATCTCAGTGAGGACCCTCATTGACACAATACATTCGCAAGATCCTTTACCTTAACCTTAACCATCACAAATAAATGCCTAAACTTAACCCTTAACGAGGACTCAAAACCCAGCTCTAATCCTAGTCCTAAAACCCAAGTCTTAACCCTGAAAAAGCCCTTTAACACACACAAACACACACACTCTGGTTTTGCATTCTTTATGTGGACACAGGATTCTAACCCTAAAACCAGGTCTTAATCTTTAAAAACCTGTTAAAGTTCTAGGGATGAATAGCCAAATAAACCTATCTATTTGAGGACATTTAGGACACACACACACACACACACACACACACACACACACACACACACACACACACACACACACACACACACACACACACACACACACACACACACACACACACACACACACACACACACACACGCACACACACGTCTGTGCTGCATTCATAGCAAGGACCATCATAGACATAATGCATGCCCTAGCCTCTTACCTTAACCTTAACCATCACAACATAACCGTTACCCTAACACTAAAAGATTTTAACCCCCTAAAAGCCCTTTAAAGAAGTGAACAAAATCGCCTCACTTTGCCAAAATATTGATTGCTGGTCCTCATAAAGCCACACATACATGAACACACACACACACACACACACATACACACACCCACCTGCCAAGCCTCAGCCAGAATATGAGACGACAGAGCAATGACAATTACCTGCAGGCGGACACAGAGCTTCCCACAGTCTCTTGTCACTTTGTAGTAAAAATTGTTCAGCATCATTGACGGAGACATGTATAATAATAACGTGTCCACCCCCCAAACAAACATGGTATGTCCACATCACAGCAGCTCTCCGCTGTTGTTTTTATGGCTGTTTTTCTTTTTTTAAAAGAGAATTTGTAGAAAATGTACTCGTTTTTTGCCATTTTATATTCGACAGAGCGGGATATGACAGATAGGAGAGATAATCCTGGTGATATTCAGCCCCGGGTGTTTTTTCCCCCCCTGTGACAGGGTCATAACCAACTCAGCAGCGCACATTCGAGGGAATTTCATTTTCTCAGCAGACACAGTAAAAGCAGTTCAGGGACAGAAGAGAGAGAGAGGCGATATCAAGGTCCAACACACACACACAGCCATTTTTCAGTCACTACAAAACACAAAAGTTGACACAAGATTTTACTGGGTAATTAATATGCAAATAGCCCTGTTTTGATCCTGTGAACTAAAGTGTTATAGTAGCTCAGGGAGTGTGTTAAAGGACCAATGCGAGGTGAGAGAACAGCAAACGTGAACAATCAAACCACCTCAGATCAGCGTGGAAAAGATAACAGTGAAATATAATGAGGCGTAAATTAGATCCAAACAGTGCATACACGAGAGGCAGATTAAATGTGTCTTGAACAAACTGCATTAAAGGGCTATGAAGTTGAAAACGAATGAATGATTCAGATCTGGCCCTCTAAATATAACCTTAACCATACTCATCATGCCTTCATCATGTTTTTTAATGTACATGGTCTATATTTATATAGTGTTTTTGACCACTCAAGGCTGCTTTACACTGCATTCACCCATCCATCTATAGTACGTCATTCATAGCTGCCAGCACAGCCATCAAGGAGCAACGTGGGGGTTCAGTGTCTCGCCCCTAGGTTGGAGGTTGCGGGAATCGAACCCACAAAAAGACGACTCGCTCTACCACTGAGCTACCGTGATTTGAATGAAAAGTATTTCTTCATCATAATGCTGACAAATTGATCGATTGAGTCGCAGGGTTTGCGTGTTCTTGTTACCTCTCATCAGGACTCGAAACCTGGTCCCAATGAGGCAGGACCTCATTTCTGAGGAACTGGTTAAGGTGAGTTATCATGCTTTTACACTGTCTAAACAAACTGAAGTCAATGCAGAGTCCTAATAAAAACATTTTTGCACAAGCCTGTGTGTTTTTTTCGAGTATAAATACACAAATAATCCAAATGTAGATCAAAGCCTGATCCTAATGAGGCAGAAACATCATTTCTGAGGCTCTGGTTAAGGTTAGAGGAACAGGAAAACATAACTCCGACTTTGCAAGAAGTGAAAGAAACAACAATGAAAAAGGTTTTTTCCTGAGGTACTTTTTGATCTTTCTTGGTGCTTTTTATTTACCTCATCAACAAGCGCTTCCTTATCCCTCTTCTGTGGTGACCTGTACTCCTGCATCACCGACTGTGCTTATCTCTGCCAGTGGATGGAAACAATACATTTTACTACATACATACAGATTTTTACATGGGAAGAATTAAAGCAATGCTTTTTTTTAGTGTTATAATAAAGCAGCAGTGATTTACAGCGGGTCACGATGTGAGTCATAGCCAGCATGTCATCATTCGACCAAGTCGATGTTGCTTAAGTGCGGCGAATGTCTGAGGATATTAAAAGGTCTCCTTTTGTCGAGTCCTGGAGGCAGCGGAGAAACTACGGATCTGTGCGCTTTCCGTCAGTAATTACGGCGAATATCAGGATGAAAAGAAATGAAAAATCATAACTCATTATGGCAGAGAGAGCGAAACAAAGGGGGAAAAAGGTATTAAAACACTAAATGAGCTCATTTCTGGTGCTCCAGTGTCTTCACAGTTGGGGGTTTCTCTGGGTAACATTCAGGTCAAGTTATTTCAGATATGAAAAAGAGCTCGCGGATATATTCTATAATTTCCTCCACGATAAATCAAGTTTTTGAGCAGGTAAGTGTGCAGATATGGATTGAAAAAAAAAAAATCCACAGAGCTACAAACTTGTGAGATTACACTAGAATGTGCTGAATGTTTTATGACAGCACTTCATTTTAAAAGAAGGGACAGTTCAGAATTTGCCCCCTCGTGGCTCCATAAGTCAAAACTTCATTTGTCCTCCACAAAGCGACTGGCTTTCTATCAAACTCGCTGACTTTCTCTGTGATTTCTAGCCCTCGGGTAACAAGTTCACCCGCTGCACCGCTCCGCACTGTCTTAAGGCGAAGATGCAATCTTTCCTGACAACAACAAACTAAAAAAAAAACCTCCTACAAGAAAGAATGAAAAACAGAGTGACAGACAGGCTGAAAGCAGAGAGAAAATCTAATCAGAGATCTGGTCATATGAAAAAAGCTTCTGTCAAAAGGACGGAAACATCCCAAAAGTCACTGTGCAGTAAATGTTATTATAGAGGAATGTTTCATCTAAATTTACTCACACTGTAGTTTGACTAGAAAATAGCTGCTGCTCAGGGCTAAACGCCCTTAAATTGTTTAAAATTACCCTTGAAATTTCATGACGGGGAATTAAAATAACGAATACGTTCTTTTGTATACAAAATACTTAAGTTTCGCTCCGTCACACAGAAAAGCAAGTTGTTTTTTTAATTACCTCGACATGTGTCGACCACTTCCGGGGGGTCTTCCTCAGAACGGTCACGTGGCGTTACATGTGTCGTGCCATGCTTCCTGTTTTATACAGGTTTGTCAGGGGGTGACTGCGCCCCCTGCTGTCTGATACCATCCCAGGTGTGTGATAGGATGTAGTAGCAGGTTTCTACCAAGTGGAACTGTCCGGTATTGTATTATGCCTTGTTTTTGCGTTTCCATTAGGAATAAAACCAAAATAACTATTTGTTTGCACCCTCCTCTACGGTACGGTATAGGTGGAGTCAGACCCCATGACAGTCAGCTGATTTGGGTGACAGAAAAGCATCACTCTCTTGCGACCGGCGTTTCTTCAACGCCTGCAGTTTACTCTCATACAAAACCTGACGTCTTGTCGGGACAAACGGACACAAATCGAGCTGCTGGATGACCTCCTTTGTTGTCCATTGTGTTGCGTTCAATGTCGTTGCCACGCTATGTCTCTCACAGACTTGGCCATCCCAGTTGATGGTTCTCGGGGCACATTTCCAGATCTCAGTGGCCTCCCTGATCCAGCGGTGGGGTTTGTTACTTTCAGAGTGCTAAGTAAATTACCCTGAAGACAGTATGAGGTTTGGTATTTAAAAGCTCTAGAAAGTCGGTCGCCCTGGAAATCATCCCAAAAGGCTTTTTCAGCCTCCTGCTCCCTTCATCGAGTTTCCCTCTGTTGCATAAATATCTCGTCACTCGTGCTGACTCAGAAGACTTCACACTCTTTCACAGAGCCTTTCACACCTCAGATCCACTGAAAGTGTAAGTTTGAAAATGTCCCCGATCACCACAGTGAGAGAGACGAATGAGCTGTGGGCTTGAAATCACTCCTCCTGTGGCTCAAAATGGATGCACTCCATGTTTGTTGTGGCAGCCTGGGCTGGAAATAGGCACTGTGCACCTGTGCGATAACAGACGGGAAATAAATGCAAAATACATATTTATTTATTTTCTCATTTCATTCGTGTGCACATTTTTGGCTGAGTTACTGCAGAAAATACAAGAAAGGAGATTTGAGTGGCTTTGAATCTGGCTATTGGTGCTGGTCTGAGTGTTTCAGAAACTGCTGGTACAACTAAAAAAGTGGCCAATGAGTGTCTCCTTTGATTATCTATCTATCTATCTAGAAATTCATGTGCATTTATGTAAGATATTGATTCAATGTTGCTGTGGAAAAAGGTCTTTCCTTCAGATCTGCTCTAATCCTCTGTGCACATCTGTCCACTTACCAAAGCGATGGTGACAAGAAAGAAAATCCAGTGCGACCAAACCATCCCGCTACAGTGTCCTTGAACGCATCATTAAATCACCACCACCTCTACAAGCTGGAAACTGGCCCTGACCTCTGACCTCTAATGTACACGAGCAAACCTCTTCTTTTCAGGCGTCTATACAACGGCAAATTTCTATTGTAATCATGTCCCCTCTTAAACACCATGTAGACCAGGGGCCAGCAAGTCAATTTGGCCAATTTCCATTCTAAGCGGTTGAATGCTGGACCAAAACATGATAACTTTCCCCTCCTCTCGTTTACGCCAATCAGTCGAGTCAGATGTTTGTACAGTTCTGTCAGAGATTTCTTCCTGTTAAAGGGGAGTTCTTTCTTATTGTGTTCCTGACCGGGTTTCTCTACAATAATTGTAAGGTGCATTTTCATAATTTATGTTAAGAATTGGTGCTGTACTACGGTGGCCCTGAAGTGCAACTGACATTAAAGGTGCTATATGTAAGAAAGTGGCCAAAAACAGTTACTACATTCAAATTCAAAATACCAAGGTCTTTTAGGTTTAGTTTTTTTTAAAAAAACTGGCAACCCGTGGTTGCTCTGCAGATGAGACTCTACTGACTGCAATGATTGGTAGATGGCGGTAGGTGGCGCCACATGCCAAAACATGATTTCAAAACATAAACATGATTTGCAGTCTGCAAAATATTTTTTTTAATGCAAATATTTTGTCTGTACTGTTGTTGTTGGTGAGTTCAGTTTGTTATATGAACATTATTCCTGAGTCTCTGTGACATATTAGGAGGATTTTACGGCCAGTTGCTTTTGATTTATTACATAATGCACCTTTAACTGAAACACACACCCCCAAAAGCTGAAAAAACAACGAGGGCCATCGTACTATACAAATAAATAAAAATTTCATCGGGCAAATCTTATTTTTTACTACTAACCAAATGTATAAATGGCAAATGTATGCGTTGGTTCATCATAAAAATGCACTGAATTCTGCAAGACTTTGTGTCATTTCTGGATAAGCAAATTATTTGAACAAAATCGGATTTTTGCCACCACTTGCTGACCACTGATGTCGACTCTGCTGAGCTTTAAGAACGTGTGGACACACACTGTGTTTCTCTAAGAGTTTCCAGTGTAGATATCCAGAGAGTTTACTTTGAAAATCTGTGTCTGCGCCTGCATCCTACACAACAACAGGTCATATCTGAATAAAAACGGGATTATTGATCCTTTACTAATGTCTTTCTAACGTGATCACAAACGCAGTGGCCTTTGACAGAAGGGCTCGGTTGATGTTGTTTGTTCGCGAACGCGCAGCACCGATGATGACATTCACGGGTTTGCTCATACTTTGCAGCTTTTCTGAAAGATGTGTGGGAGGGCCCAGAATGGAATATATATCTTTCCCCGGCTTTGTCTGAACTGAAGAGGACAGATGGACGACATCACGTGTTCAACTCACCACCTGCGAGTTGGTCAGAGAGGAACGTCTGATCTAATTCAAGTTCTTCAGAGCGATGACTTTCTCGTCGTTTCTGAGTCAGACTGGAGTTAAAAAAACATGGAAGCACAAACTCTAACTCAACGACCACAAAGAGACAGAGTTCAGGTTGTTTGAGATACTGACTCCAGTTTTAAGTCTGAGGAACCGCACAACCTTCTGCGCGGTCGGTAACGTCACTTAAGAGAGAGAGAGAGACTTTTACGTTATTGATATTTTAGCGCTTCCTGTGTCAAAAACTCACATTCACATTCCAACCACGTCTGAGACCGACTGTCCAGATTCAGGGTGCATTCACGCCAGCTCCTGCTTGGAAAGTCTGGTTCGTTTAGGGTTAGGTGTGAATGCACAACCGAACTCTGCTGTACACCACAGAACCAATAAATGAGCAAGATTTTTTTTGATCGTCGTTTGTCTTCTCCTTCAGTAATTATTGACGCAGCGCCGCCTCAGGCGAGGAGGGGAATACATTATTAAAAAGGTTGCTCTCTCTATGTCAACTTAAATCTACACTCTTAGAAATAAAAGTGCAAACTTTTGTTGAACCATATAAGGTTCTTCGGCTTGTCCTCAGGAGAACCCTATTGGATTCCACCAAGAACCCTTTTAAAACCCTTTATTCAGGAAAGGGATTTTAAAGGGTTCTCTGGATCAAAATGGTTCTTACTGGAACCATTAGTGTTACCAAGAACCCTTGAAAAACCCTTTCTTTGGTAAAGGGTTTTTCAGAAGCAAATGGTTCCAGGTAGAACCTCAGCCCTTGTAGAAGAACCCTTTTGGAACCCTTATATCTAAGAGCGTAGACATGATTATTCTCAATTTTTCTTTTGTTTAATCTCGTCATGTTTTGAGTTTAATCTCCGTCGCACATATCTCAGGCTCTGACGATGTAACCACCTCATCCAACTACACCTGGGGTAGCCCACAGACAAGAGGAAAGGAATTGGACCCGTCTATTCAAATCCTGGGAAGGGCCAAGTGCTGTCCTCTGCCCCTGTGGGTTAAACGCAGATGTCAAATTCACTATAGCAAATTGGTGTGTGTGCAAAAACAACTACTTCACCTTAATTAACCAGAATTTGTGATGTATTTTCGCCTGCTTTGAATCCTCCCTGTTGAACTGCAGTTTTGTGTCCAGCATGCATCTCTTCCTTGTGAGATTAGATTAGCCGGAATGTGAATGTAAGTATTTGGCCCTGAGATCTCAGTGTAGTCCCCAAAGTCAGTTGGGATTGGCTGCTGGGGAACCCCCAACGGAAACAGTGCAGATAATAGATGAAGCAGCTGAAATAAAGGGAACACAACTCCTTGGGCGCCAGCACCTGCAGACGCTGATTTTGTCTTCTGACCAGGAGCAGCATAGCAGAGGTCATGACTGTAACGCACCACTAAATCAGTTTTCTGTGTGTACATGGCTGTGCGGCGTACGTACTGTGCTGTGTGAGTAAGTACCTCTCTGTGTAACAGGAGGTAGAAAGGTGGAGATGAGGAAAATGTGTAGGTTCAGAGCAGAGAGAGCAGCTGCAGGCGCTCCCTGTTGGATACACTCACTGTTATGTGGGATATTGACTGTTGTTCTGCCTTTTCTTGTTCTCCTACAACGGAGGAGAAAGAAGTAATGCATTGTTGTGTTTAAAAAAAAAAAAAAAAAAAAGTAATACATGGTAACTGAGGCTGAAATAAAACGAACCAGGGAGAATCTTTATGGGGATGTAAGACACTGTTTTGTCATTAAGTGGACTGAAGCGCCATGGGAAATGTGTGTTGTCGTCATTCCCAAGTCTGAACTATACATCGCATATAAAAACGTGGCGGCGTCTGCTCGTTAAGGCAGAACCACGGAGCACAAAACAGCCACCAGGGGGCCACTGTGGTCATTTCGATGAGAAAACGAGCTTCTGCTTCTCACTTGATTTAGAACAATAGTCAGTGAACACTTTTCCCGAGGAGTTCCTCTTCTCAGATCTTCTCTTATCGAACCTGGTGTCGATTTTGCAAATATGAAAATAGATGATAAAGTATGTGAGTAGACACCAGTTTGATTGACAGCTGCTCTCATCCAAGAGGCAGGTCAACGTGCGAATTTCGAGGCCTCAAAGTGAGATTTCACCTGGTTACCACTAAGAAATCTGATCAATTATCATCCTCACAATAGGATTGTGCATTTACCCCACAAATTATACATGTAAAAACAATTAAAAACTACATATAAGGTCATTTTTGGAGCGATATTAACAGCAGTGGCCAATATTATGGTTTGCAATAACCCTGGAAGTGCAGACCATTATTACAAAAATGTGACATTTTTGAAAACCAATTTAACAAAACATGAACACTCACACAAAACCCAAAACAAACCTATTTCTTATCCTTTAAGATCACGTTCGACAATACTACTTTGCACTTCTGGGCCACCGTAGGAGGCAAAGTAACTGAAGCTCTGTTAAGAAGAAGAAGAAAAAGCGGCGACACACAGATCAATCAAAAATGTGTTTTCATAATTGACGAATCATGTCCGTTGTCGTTCAAGCAGAAAGAGCTTTTCAAACGAATCAATAAAAACAGACCCGTGACGATCAGGTCATGAGGAGATAATGTGACGCTTTTATTTCTAACGCTCGAGTCCGATAGATTTGTATCTGAAAGACACGTATTCTTGTACTCTTTGCAGACAGTTTTCAGTAAATAAAGTCAACTGAAAACAATTCAGCGTATTATAGGAGTCTGGAGTGAGTGGGGGCACAACCTCTAAAATGTGACTTATTATTATTTCTCAATGGATATTGATGATGTATATAATATATACATATATATGTATATATTAATACATTATAATTGTATTATTTTGGCGTTTTTCTAATCATACATAGAAAAAAAAAGAAAGATCCCCCATGATACTCATCCGTACCGCAGTTGTTTACTATAATGTGATCCTCCCTGAGGCGAGGAGCCCGTTTTCTGATCTATGACCCGAGAGGAACAGCTGATCATCTCAGAAAATGCTGAATGTGGACAGCGAGACAGCGGGGACATTTACAATCAATGGTGGAGGGGATGGGGGCTGCGCACCGACGGACCCGCTATATCAAAGCGGGAGATGGAGAAAGTTTTATAGGAATTTATGGGGCCGGTGTTGTGAAAAAGTTGGGAGAAGGAGGCAAGAAGTAATGGACGATGTGGACAGAGGCCAGGAATGATGAGGCAGGTGAGGACAAAAGTCTTTCCCTGACAGATGTGTCCTTATCTATTAAAGTATGTGGCTGTTTTTTCCAGAAGAGCCAACATTTAAGTTGTTGTGATTGCACTTACAGCATAACAACATCACATTACAACATCTATCTATCTTTATTATGTAAAAATCTACTCCTTATTTCCCCTAACACATCTCTGTTTCTACACTTATTAGAATAAAGCTTCATTAAAAACATTTTTGACACAACGTTCATGATTTTATGTGCATGCTCCACATCTCCTCCTCCATTTTTGGCAGGAATTATAGCGCCACATACAGGACTTTGTACTACAATATTTCTACGGTTTTAATAGGAAAGTTCTGTTTTTTTCCCGCATGGACAAGGCTTTGGCTTTGTTTGGAACACACATAAGTTACAGAGCAGGCCGACAACTACTACTACACAACCAAATACACATTTACTAATAACATATATATCCTCACATCAGACATTTGACACTTTAATTGACTTTTACCACATTTCGCACACATATAACCAATGGAAAATATTCCCAGAATGAACTAAATATTCCAAGAAAGTCAGAATTTGGTAAAACTGCTTTCTCCTTATATTCCACTGCAGAAGCTGCCTTCTTCAAACACATTCAAAGTTGCTGTATGGACGGCATGAAAGCAACGTTTAGCCTTTTCGAGGTTTCGGCTAAAAGGATGTTGTTGGTATCTTGTTTATTCTCTTTTAATGAACCTCCTTTTAACTTTCATATTATAATAATGCTGTTTTGTCTCATTTCTGTAACTATCTGTATCATCTATGCTGCCATCTTGAGCGAGACTCCCTGGAAGAAGAGATCTTGTATCTCAGTGGGACACTTCCTGGTTAAATAAATGACAAATAAATACAAATACAGAAGAAAAATGCTCATATTTGGCTTGTGATTTGAAGACGTATACTCCATCGTTGCATCACACAACGAATAAGTAGCTAAAACGGGCTTAAAAGATTCCAGTGTGTATAAGGATTAGTGTCATCTACTGGTGAAATCCAGTCGATCCCCCTTTCCCAAGCACACCAGGGAACTACGGTGGCCTTCAAGGACCTCAAAGTCCATAAGCAGTATATATTTCTGAGTGATTGGCTGAAAAGGACCGGCGGTGACCTGTCAAGGACCTGTCCTGCAATACATTCAGTATTAAAGGGTTGAATATGATTTGAAGTTCAACATGTCAGACATTTCAAATACATTACATTCAGGTACTTTTTTTTTTTTTACCTCTGCAGGCTAAAACAATGAGGGCAGCAGCTTTCTCAGATGCAAAGCACCCAGAACATTTCTGACACAAAAATCAACCTTTTCTTGTTTTTTTCGCCGCCTCGAAATACTTAAATAGACTTTTCATCAAGCCGAACGAGAAGTAATATCAATATGGTACGCCGTTATATAAAAATCCAATCAAGACGCAGCTCACGGAGCCACTGGAGCTCGATGTTAGACGCAGCAGTCAAACACCGGCGCTGTGGAAAATCTCTCTCCATCTCATGCGCGTCAGACGTACTTTCTGCTCTGAGCTCGTCGAGGCGTCAGCGGGCCTGAGCAGAAGCTCCCTGCAGATCACAGATCCACACACGCGGATTAAAGTCTGATTCCGTTCTGCGAGTGAAAGATTGTTTCTGTGTTTGATAAAGTGCAACGTGTCCCACCTGCATCTGCATGTCGCCCCATGGGTATAAGTATAAATACACACGCAGTACAAGCTCCTCACACAAGAGTCATCGTCAGGGGAACCGCTTACTTTCTTGACGGACGCCTGCAAACCGAGAGCCGTCGATAGACCGAATCAATAAGCAAGCATTTTTTTTTATAGTAGATTCAGACTTGTGAAGCAAAGCCGGCCCACGTGCACATGCATGCACGCATTAACATGTACGAGTCCTGACCTCGACCACTGCAAAACAGAACACAGCGGCAGACGTACACAGTATGTAAGCAACTACGTTTGCCAGCAGGTGTTTCAACTGCTACTTGCATGTTAGGACTGAGTTTTATAAAAGGAAGGGTAACACTTTAGATTAGGGAATATATAAGTAGCATACTAGCTCTTTATTAGTAAATATTAAGCACGTATTAACACCGTACGTAGGAAAAATCTTAATTCATGTCGTAATAGAGGTAGAATAAGGTGTTAATGCATGCTTAATGATTACTAATAAAGGACTAGTATGCGACATTAGTAAGCACTGAGTTACTGGTGAATATGTGTTCCCTAATCTAAAGTGTTACCAAAGGAATATATAGAAATTGACTTTTCTAAACATCACCCTGTTCACGTTTCAGTTTCTCATAATGACAAGGATATATTATTGTCTTTCTGTGTGATAAACTATAGAGTTCAGCCATTTTTCTTTTTTCTTTTTTAATTAGTGATTTTGTTGGATTAAAATGTGTGAATTATTATTATGGTGTGTCGTTTCTACACTCTTAGAAATAATGGTTCCAAAAGGGTCCTTCTACAAGGGCTGAGGTTCTACCTGGAACCAAGCAAATGGGTTCTTGGTAACACTAATGGTTCCATTTTGATCCACAGAACCCTTTAAAACCCCTTTTCTGAATAAAAAGTTTTAAAAGGGTTCTTGGTGGAACCTTTATAAAAAGGTTCTACCTGGAGCCAAAAAGGGTTCTCCTATGAGGACAAGCCGAAGAACCTTATATGGTTCTACTTAGCACTTTTATTTCTAAGAGTGTAATATATAACCAAACACAAAAATCATATCATGTCACTGCAGAGAAAAACATGTAATTATATTTTATGTATATATAAATATATATATATATACACGTGTGTGGGAGGATGTGATGAACCGTTAAGCATGATGTGAAGTTTCCATGTTGCATCACGTGCATATGTTATGTTTGTTTGAGAGCTCATTGACAGGAGCAGATGGTGGAACCAAGAGAAAAAAACCCTCTATTTCATGTTTTGTTACGATGTTTTCCGGCTCCACTCTGCAGAGAAATGAAATGAACTCACCCTCTTTTGCATTAATCCTGTTTGTCGGGTAATTGTTTTGGACGAACATCAAAGCGAGGACAGTGCGCTTGGACAAACACACGTCTGAAACTTTCCGTCGCTAAATCTGAAGTAGTTTTGCTATCATTTCGACACGAATCACAACTGGCGACTGTTAATTGTTTCGGTGATTGCTTTAATACGATTACACATCATTAGACACTGCTGCACTAAAAAAAGACAGGAGTGAGTTGTGGCCTCTAGGATTATGAATCAAATTAAAAGGCACTTTCATTTTATATAGCGATTAAATTAAAAACAGCTGAAAACGAGCGATAATTTAGACGACGAAATGATGAAACAAACACATGTTGTTGCTGAAGACAACCATCTGCTTTTCAAACCATCACATCTTTTATTTTCAAAGCTCCAGTGTGGAAACATCTGTCCCCCTGCCGGAGCGTCTACTTACCGTATGCCTGTGGTGATCTTGAACCTGCCTGAAACAACCAGGGGCGCGTCTCTACGTTTGCTGTGCTTTCTCCACCTGGACTCAAGTCGCTTCTGAATGTTTCCGTGAGACGACAAAACTGTAGTGAGAGACACAGGAAGAGTGGTTTGTCGGCATCGGTATGAACTCATTAATCGATAGTCTGATCATAACAAACATGGGCTGTAAAGTACTTCACATGACAAGAAATCCTCATTTTAGGAACTTTTATGCATGTTCTCCCCATGTGTGTGTTTTTTCTGCGGATTCTCCGGTTTCCTCCCACAGTCCAAAAACATCCAGATTAGACAAAATTGGACACTCTAAATTGACCGTAGGTGTGAGTGGATTAATGTTTGGTGACCCGTCCTGGATGGTCTGCAACCTAAACCTAACATCTAACCCTATGTTACCTGGGATTGGCACCATTTACCCTCATGTGGAGGATCAAGCGGTAGGAGATGAGTGGATGGAGTCAGACAGTATGACAACACACACCTATAGACCATATAATACATTAGAAAGAAAGAGACAAAGAAAAAACAACAACTGTTGATTATATTGTCTTTTAAAAGACGACTCATCGTGGACACCCTCATTTGTATGGACGCCGAAGTCCCACATGGATGGACGGATGGACAGATTAGGAGTGAAGGGACTCGTGCACACCCCACCCTTCCAATTTGTTTATCAGTCAGACGGCAATGTCTTTTTTACAGAACGCCTGTCTGCATCAGATCAGCGGCCTCCCTCGTCTGCAGACGAAGGGCACTCAGTCGCTGACACGGCAGACAGATGGAGGCAGTGATGTGGTCCGCCGAGCGTGGAGTGAATCACCCGCCGCTCAGTTGCGTCCCCACGTCTCCACAGCAACCGCGCAGGCTGCAAGTCACACTGGAGCGAGCGGTGACCTTTACGCGGTGGGACTTGTGCGTCGCATTCGTTGCAGCGAAATTTTGGGGGGGAGAATGTGAGTAAATGAAGCGTGTGTGAATGTGTGAAGGAGAGGAGCAGAAGTAAAAGACACGGGCGGAGCAAAAACAAGCCTCATGAATCAAAAACAAATCTGAGATAGGACCGCTCGTAGGACTCAGTCATGATAGGGCCCTCACCCCACGCAAACAGAAATTTCATTTCAAAAAGTGTTCCTGCCATTTTAACGTCAACTTTGTCGGAGCGCTGAGGCCACGGCTTTTGACAAAGAGAAAAGCCTTTGACGACTTTTACTCATTAACTTGTCTAGAACATATGGACTGAGTTTGACGTGGCTAGCTCAAACGTGCTAGGACAAGTTGGTTCAATTGTGTAGACTAGCCATTATTGTTTTTCCAAAATGGCTGACTTCTGGGTGGGCGGAGCTAATGGAAGTATATTGGAAATTTGTTTGGAATCATGAGAACAACAAAAGTACCAAGTTTGGTCAAAATCGGAACATCTGTGTGCGACTAAGACATGAATGAAAAAATTAAAAAATGTTGCATTTAATGCAATTTTGGCCTCTTGCTTCAAAAAAACCCCCCAAAAATTCCTCAAGAAACCAAATTTCCCGATTCGATGAAATTTTTCTGACCATGACCTGACTTCTGGGGGCGCTATAGAGCCCTGGGGCTACAAACTGGTTCATGCCCTATTCCACTATCGCATTTGCCACCGACCTGACCTCCGTGCCAAATTTCAAGAGTTTTTATGCACGTTAACCCCCTCAAAAATAACAGGTCAGGCCTTAACAAGTGCGACTGAAATACGAGACTCGCCTTGTTTACATAGGCTGTGCCATAGTTATCATTTTATGAATAATTAACATTCGATCACATGCTTTAAATGTGACTGCGTGTTTGCTGTCGTCGTTCCCTCGCGAAACAAATTCCCCCGTCAGTGGAGTTAATGTGACAAATCACCCTCCGATGCAGAGCTTTATAAAGGCTGCGGGCCAAGTTTTCTCCAATCTGCACATAATAACACACGGTTGGAGTAACACTCATTTCATTCGACTTTATATTTTATAATAGAGGCGCGGAGGCTAATGCCGCTGCATTAGGCCAAAGGGAATACGTGATTAGCCTGAAAAGCTTTTTGTGCTGCAACGTTATTAACGTGGCTTAATCAACACCGCTGCTGATGCGCCGACGCCCCGGGGGCTATTCAAGACGCATATTAATGAGAGTGTAGCATAATATGTTAATGTTCGCATTTTTAAAAAAATGTTTTAATGTCAGTTACCTTCAAATTAATTTATGTGATTTAAATACCTGTCCAGACACATTCCAGAACCCAAGGACGACGTTTGGTGCAGATATTGACAATGTCAGCAGGTTTCAATGCCAAGTTTGACCTTTTCCCCTATTTCTAACCTAATTAGTGACATCGAATGTTGAGACGGCAACAAAAATCCTTCACTCACCTTTCTCTTTCTCAAGCACATCAGTGGCCTTCACACACCAGAATGGACGCCGCTTTCCTTTGTCTGCGTAAGTCCGTCTGTTTGGGCTGCTGTAGAAACACGGTGGCATGTGATGGACTCTTCTGTGTGTCTGTGAAGGTTCTCAGTCTTCTTCTGTAGTTTGCTGTAGGCGACTGGACTTGACTTAGAGCATTGGACAGGACTCTGGACGCTGTCCACCGATATCTAAAAAAAGGACAAGGGGAGGAGAATGTTAGCATTTTGGCCAGAGAAGACAGATTGGATGGATTGAAAGAGGAGTGAAGGAAGCATCTAGGTGAACCTGGAGGAACCATCACTCAACAGGAGGACGTGGACTAATAAGACGCCAAATATCAGCCGCCTACAATCCTGTCCTGCAAGAATCCACAGAACAAGTCCAACACAGAGACAACAGCAGACACTGAGGTCGTCCACACGGATGTTTTAGGGCACAGGAAACGGTATTTTACTGAAAAAACAAGGTTTTTCTCACCCGTTAGTTAGAAATGAAGAAGCCTCTTGGACGAGAGATGAAAACCTCAACTCAAGCAAGACTTGTCTGAAACACATGAAAATGCACATAAAAAAACAACAAAAAAAAACGACTTTAAAGAAATCACACACTTTTACAAATATAGTTCCAATTTCTGCTAATAAAGCAATTTAAATGTAAAACAGCTTGGTCAACGTGAAAGTCCTCTGGTCAAATCACCAATATGACGGTGGTGGAGAAGTTTACCGTGGAAGACTTTCTGCGAGAAGACAGGTAAACCCCCCCCCCCCCACCCCACACACACACACGCACACACACATTCACATGGTGTCCTCACCACCTGAGGCCTCTCTCTCTCTCTCTCTCTCTCTCTCTCTCTCTCTCTCTCTCTCTCTCTCAGGTCGTCCTCCCTCAACAGTTGAGGCACAAGAATGATTGCTTTATCTCGTTTGACAATTAACAGGTGAAGTTTGCATGTTTTATTAATATGTTGCTCCAAGGGAGAGAATTAGCATAGCGTTGTCACGTATGGTTAATAATGGTTAGGCCGTTCCCATGGAAACGTGCCGGTCCTGTATCTGGTTGCCACTAAAAAAAAAAAAAAAAAAAAAAAAAAGGACAAACACCACAACAACAAAAACACTAAAAACTAAGGCGACCCCTAAAGGGAGAAGACAAAATAAGAAGATCTTTATTTTAATACACATTGAGGGTTAGGGTTCTTTCTTTGTCATAAAACAATAGCGGTAACAAGAAGTAGCCGCACTTTTGCACATGCATACAACAAATCAGGTGTCAAGTGGAGTTTGCAGAGACACAAAATAATGAACTTCATCGATTTGATTGCACTTTCCAGTTTGTAATGATCCAAAACAAGTCTGGATTTATTTATGTCGCGTCAAACCACATCACACATCACCTCACAGCCCCTTAACTGAGACAAAACTTTGCTCTGAACTACACATTTGTGCCGAGTCACTGCAAAGACATAATTCTCTACCTGTGTCACGAATATCGTTCTCCCAAAAAAAGAAGAAATAAACAGCTCAAACATGACTCAGCAAAACTGCTTTTGCTGATTTTAATTGCAAGTTTACAGTCTGTGCAAATCTGTATCTGTCCAATATCCAATCCAGTGATTTTGATCAGTATCGGACCAATACTGACTGATACCGATTCCCATCCAGGGCAGAAGTTTTAGTTTGTAGTAAAACTGCAAAGTTTAAAAGCCAACTTTAAATGTAATTGTGTTTCTTTTTCCAGACACAAACATACGTTAATGATCTCTTGGCTTTTACCGCCATCAACGTTCCGAGTTAAAACACATAATGACGCACAACTAATGACGCGCGTCCTCATGTTCAGCACTAATGATTCAACTCAACTCAGTTTTTTTCAGGCTTTTTTTTTTACATTCCTATAGGACGACAAACTGTTATTTTTGAATATTATCCTTATAGCTGCATTTGAGGAAAAAACTGATAAACAGGCACGTGATGATAAATTTATCAGCTCAGAGAAAGGAAATGCATTTCTATTAAGTCCCGTCAGTCGCATCCAAATTACCAGAGCATAAACTGGGCAGGGGAGAACTGTGAGTGCCGGTTTGGCATCATGTAGCTAAAGAGCCAGGCGTCATTTAAAATCAGAGCACAGGAGTACGACTTCAATGATTTTCCATATGGAAAGAGGCACAGCAGGAGAGGAAGCACTGTATTAGATGTAAATTGTGACATGAATGAAAAAGAATGGCCAGTAACAGCCATATACAGAACTGCAAGTGGGATAAAGCGCTTACATCACTCTCACCAATTAAAGTGTAACTTACAGTACAAACAGGCTGGTAAATGTGGAGTTGTCATATTAAGTTTGAACGAGAACAAACTTCTCACCCCAGGACCTGAAAGCTTTGATCCTGAAAAGTCTGCAAATGGTTATTTTAATTATTAAAACACAGCACATGAAGGCCAGAAAATACTAACCAGGAGAAACTAGGTACAAGCTGTTTTAAATTTCATTATTATAATAATAATATATATATATATATATTTTTAAATAGAGCAATATGTTCTTGTTTTGGATCCCTCTTTCTGAATTTAACAGTGCTAAATGTTACCAAACCTAAAAAGCCCCACTTCCCCTCTCAAAAACATCTAGATCAGAGGAGATTTAAATATACATACACAAAATGTGCAAATATATATATATATATATATATATATATATATATATATATATACATATATATATATATATATATATATATTAAAGGTGCCATATGTAAGAATGTGGCCAAAAACGGTTACTACATTCAAATTCAAAATACTGAGGCCTTTAAGGTTTCGTTTTCTGACGGCAGCTGAGACTCTACTGACTGCAATGATTGGTAGACGGCGGTAGGTGGCGCCACATGCCAAAACATGATTTCAAAACATAAACATGATTTGCAGTCTGCAAAAGATTCTTTTTTAATGCATTATTTCTGAGTCTCTGTGACATATTAGGAGGATTTTATGGCCAGTTGCTTTAGATTTATTACATAATGCACCTTTAAATATAGGCCAACAAAAGGGAAAATCATGTACACGCTGGTTTTGTTCTCAGTAGAAGAAAAAACATCACTAGGACCTTTGGGCCGTTTTACGTCTCACATCAACTGCACTTGAATCACAGCTGAACAGAGAAGATTCAACACGGCGCCGTTTCAAATCCTCCGCCGCGGGGCTGTTCCAGCCAAAACCCAATTTGAGGCCCTTTTCTGCCCTTTTTCTTTTTCTTTTTTTTTTAACCCCCTTCACATTCTCATAATCCTCCGTCTGAGCTCCGTATATGAAACGGATAGCTCAACGTGAACTGCTCCTGTCACAGAGAGACAAATTAAGGCGACGGTGTCATCACATGCTCTGACCTCAGCGCTGTGGATCAACCTGATCAGCCACTTAACCTAAAGTCCGACAAGGACACCAGCACTTCAATTACAAGCAGTGAAATTAGGTGAATATCTGTCTTCATTATACCCTTTGTGCAGCTCGCCATATCTTACATTCCCTACAGGTGTTTTTTCCTTTTTATATAGCAAAACTTAGAAGATTAGATCATAAGTCATGTATTAGAGAGCGAATATTACTGTCGTGGCAAAGGTTTCGAGATGACTGATGACCTGCAGGATGCACAGTGTGCAGCACAAACAACATCAGGGCACTTTTCTCTTAAATTATTCACACCACACCACTGTGCAAATACAACAAGACATACAACAGGTTTCCCGGGGTCAGGATGGAGAGAGATCCGGTGTTTTTCCTACCACGCTTGTTCAGTTTACGCACAAGGGATGAAATCAGTGTTTTCAGAGGAAAATTACTCACTTTATTTCAACTGTTTTGAACCACATACAGTGAAACACAATAGAGAGATTTAACAGTGTTGCATTCAAACTGTCGTCAAATGTCAGATCTCCTGTTGCCTGGTGACATTCCCGCGCTGCACACAGGAAGTGATTTACTGTATGTCGAGACAGACATGGAGGCAACAGCAACAAAGCAGCTGCAAGCAGAGTTCGAGTTTGACTGAAAACATAAAGATGTGTCGACGAAATGTCCCCACCCGTCCCTGCGCTGCCACTGTATACACACAAACTCAGTCAGGTCTGATAGTATTGCCTCGCTTAGAGGCTAAACAAAGGCAGCCTAAACGTATATTTTAGAAATCTTTTAAAAAACGTGTTTAAAACTAAAACATTTTTATATTCAAATTTGAGCCGACCCACAGGTCAGAAATAATCAAGCATAAAATTCAACTAAATAACTATTATTTGACATTTTAATCAATAATAATCAATCAATAAGCTTTACTAACCGTTTTTTCTGGGGGTTTTGTGATACAGTAAATTTGAAAACTTCTACATAATTGGGGTACAGAAACATGAGCTGTTCATTTAGAGGCGTTGGGTGTATATATACATATAGGTATATAATCTACATATACAGTACATATATATATATATACACACATACACATATATACACACATAAATATATATATATACATATATACACACATATATATATACACATATATACACACATACATATATACACATATATACACACATACATATATACACATATATACACACATACATATATATATATATATATATACACATACATATATACATATATACACACATACATATACACATATATACACACATACATATATACACACATACATATATACACATATACATATATACACACATAAATATATATATACATATATACACATACATATTTATACATATATACACACATACATATATATACATATATACACACAAACATATACACACACACATATAATATATATACACATATATATATACACAGTATATATAATTCTCATACTCTTACACATTCTTATATGATCTGTTTTCCATCACCTGTTTAACAGCTCAAATATGGAAACAGGTGCAGAATTATTTAAAGGCTGTGGCGCATTAACCTCGTCAACTGACAGGTGTCGGGAGACGACGAGGAGAAAAAAGAAAATGATCATCGCCTTGTAAAATAATCTTTGATCTTTCCACAGAAGGATGAAGCACAGGCCTCGTGGGATCCTCCACAACACTGTCCTACACATGGATTTCGTCAGAGAGAGTGGGCGATGTGAGAGTTTTACACAATGATGCTTATTTTTACCCCGGCGTTGCCTCGAGGATTTGAAGTTAAAGTGTCGTTTTGGGTCCTGACAGATGAAATCAGATCATAATGGATCACATGATATGATAAATCACACTGTGAAGGCCAACAGAGGGATCATCATGGCCCCCCCCCCTTTGTGTGCGCGTCGCTTCCAGGCATAATGGCTATTTGGAGGCAGCGCGGCGCTCATTTGCAATCAAGTCTGGAATATTTGGAGTCATTTTCCTGCACAATGTGTCTCTCTGAGAGCCCAGCTGCTCCGACAATTAAATCTGAACACGGATTTGACACATCAGCTGCATCGGACACGCGGCAGTGAGGACTCTGGCTCCGACAGTCCTGGCGCTGGTCTGAAAATGCTGCTGGGAGCTGTAAATGGCCTCAGAGTGCTTCAGGAGGAATAATGACAGGATACAGAGCGAGTGTGAGCAGAAAAGACTTGATGCATTAGTGTGTGTGTGTGTGTGTGAAGGGGGGAGGGGGGGTGTATATGTGACAAACGTGACATTAAAACTTGACCTTAAAACTAAATGTGAGATAAAATGTTCAAAGTCTAAAAGGCTGGTCTTGTGGCTGTGGCAGTTATTTATAAACCCATTTGTGGCATTTATGCCCCCGCCATGTTTTCACCGCTCGTCAACGCAAACATGGAATTGGACCGATCGAGCGGCAGAGAAAAGCAACAGAAACTCACAAAAAGAGTTTAGTCGAGCTACAGGTGTGTCATTGGATTAGCAGGAAATTAGTTTGGCGACTGAAGTGCGTCCACCTCCGCTACACTAGGTGGCGACGTGCCCCCTTTCGGACAGTTGGTTTTCCAGGCACTTTACATGGTGACTAAAAAAGTCTCTCTCAAGTCATTCAACCATCTATTAACTTTAAATTGACTTATTTAGACTTATTTTAACCATAAAGTGTCCAGAAAATGTCCTGTGACTAAGTGCTTTTGCCCATTTTTTCCAGATAACTATCAATATCTATTTACTTTATGCTAAATAGTGTATTAACAATTTAAAATGAAGAAAAAAAAAACTGTATAGTTGTACATCAGACATGAATCACCAGATTTTGCATGTTAAATTTGACAAAATTGGCGACAAAGACGCTGATTCGCTGGCTTCCTACAACAGCGCGAGTGAAGTTACCGTAATAACCACACGATGGCTTTGACGGGCAACTTCTCAGCTTTCAGAAACCGCTGGAATGTTTCCGATAGCACAAACCGCCGCGGAACTGTGGTAATGCAAAATGCACTTGCGCAAACACATCGTATGTTATACACTCGGTGTTAAAGGGATGGAGCAAAAATGTGGTTTTACCCATCTGTGCAAAAAGGCACAATTTTGGATTTGACCACGCTTTTTTTCATGTACTGACTTCCCCTATGGGTCACAGCCGTGGGGATGGAAAGACGGCCCAGATCAGTTGATTCAGACTAAGCATCTGTGGATATGTTAGTCTGACTATGAGAAAGAACAAGTCTGTTTTAGCATTCTATATTTTTTCCCAACGTCATACAAATGTACTGAGTAAATATTAAAATAACCACTCGATGCAACCCAGGTTTACAGAGGTCTGTGACTGCACAAACACATCAAACCTTGAAGCAGATGGTACATTCTGTATAGGTGTCCCCTGTACTGTAATGAAGCAGCAGGTGAAGGAATCCGTTTCTATTTATTTTGCCAGGTTTACTTTGTGCCGCTGCGGCGCACAAACACACTGCGTGCGGCTGAAGGACTGCGAGACTTCAAGGCATGAAATCCATCAGAAGGACTTGGATGTGAATCAGTATCGAGTTTCTCTCCGGCTCCTGCTGTTTGTGTTTTTACAAGCCCAATATCGCAGCTGTACGCTCACAAACGCTTTTTGACAGGTTATCTCGTGAAGTTCCTCGAGATAACGCCGCGACGAAGCTCCATAAAACTTGACTAATTAACTGCCTCGATGTGACTGATTACACGAACAACTAAAAATACACTTCATGGTCATTGAACGTGGCACACACTGACAGAAATAACACTTCCCTCTCAGCCATTTTGGTATAATGAGAAGACTGGAATCACTGATGGGGGGGGGGGGCTAAAATGTCTCTAATTAAATTTAAGGGAGGGTTAAATGGTAGAACTTTAATACACCACTGATTCATCATAGAATCACTTTAAAATAAAAATGGTTTGGTTTCCGTAGCCTAAAGTTATTTGCATACCCTAACCCTAACCTTAGGGTTGGACGCCTTGCAACAGCATCTTCTCCTGACCATGAAGGCCACTCTAGTTTCCCTGATGCACTGAGGGAAACAGAGAAGTGAGCAGACCGGTCCACTTTGCCAGCTCACCCCTACAAATTCGGACACACTTGACCTTCAACCCCTTCCACGTGCCTCTCTGCTGGTGACTTCTAATTAAGGCCACAGTTGAAAACCTCACCAAAGATCGACCCGCTCGCTCCTGCTGAGCTTGATTGCACTGATAAAAAAAACCTCATCATCATTAAGCTGTTAAGAAAAAAATAAACAACCACTGAATTACCAAATATTGAACACACATTGATTGAACACAATGAAGTGGTGTTAAATGGTCACCTCTGAGGGATCAATTCCTGCTTGACTTATGTAAAACAGCCTCATTATTGAGACCAATTATCAGTGCTATAAATTAACCAGTGTTTATATGAGAAAAGGTCAATTAAAGGTCCAGAGTGTAATAGTTCAGAATATCCTACCTTAAAGTATGTTTGTGTAAGTGTACAATCAAATAGTTTGGTTTGAGTCAACCTTAAAATATCACAAATATTATCTCAGATTGACATTAAAAATGACAGCAACACATCAACATGTTGTTTTTCTACGTATTCTGTAAATGTAAAAAGCCTTTTATTCTGTTTTTCAATCCAAAAGGATCACGTTGACTTGACCGCGAGAGAGTCTGGGCAATTATCCGAGTAACGCTGGAACTGCGAGGACAAAATGATTCGTGCTCATTTTGTCATTAGTCATCAACAAAAATGGTTTAACAGTTGACTTTATCAACGCCGTTAAAAATGTTCCCGACTCGTGAGAGAGAACATCCGTAAACACGGAAACCGCCGTGATGCAGTTTCTGTCCATTATAGAAACTCCAGTCTTTCACATTATTTAATCATCAATGCTCACATTTCTTCAAATCTACATAAAAATATACATTCCATCCTGCTTAAAGTTTTACCCTTAAAGCAGTGAGAAGGCTGTTGAATAAAATATGACCGACACTACCAATGCTACCATCTCAAATCTATAGGAGGATATTCTGCTTCTACTGTACCTATACGAATGTACTTTCAGTGGAGATAGAACAATATGAATACTAAGGCAGCACGTAACACTGAATTGTATTACTTGATCCGAAATAGACTGAAATGGAAGTGGAAGTGGATAAGTCAAGGCGATCGATGGCGAGCGGGTATTTTTGATATTTTACATTTTTCACATTTTGCTTTGGCGGATAGCCCCTCGAATAAAAGTGTCCAAGAGAGTGAAGCCGAGCGCCGCCCCCCCGATTTCTGGTGGTATGGCTCGTTATGCACGAAAACGCCCCTAACTTTTTGTATCTGACTGTCCTAGTGCAATCTGACGGCGTTTGTCAGAATTATAGTAACAAAATATTTATATATGTTTTATTTTCAGGCCTGTTTATGCTCTATGCAAAAGACGGAGCCATACTTTGCGTTGATTTCCGTCATTGTGCGCCAACGACGACGCGGACACGCGTACTTCCTGTGTTCCAGTAGGTAGCGACAACGACTGGCTTATCAGGGGGGTCGTACCTATGTTCCCCGGGTCCTATGTTCCCCATTTTTCCCAAAAAAGGTTCACTTTGTATGTGACAGGGGAACATAGGACCCTTATTTTGAAAAAGGGTAGGGTTAGGATTAGGGTTAGAGAAAGGGTCCTATGTTCCCCGGTCACATACAAAGTGGGGAACATAGGACCCGGGGAACATAGGACCTGGGGAACATAGCACCCGAGGAACATAGGACCCGGGGAACATAGGACCCGGGGAACATAGGTACGGTCCCCTTATCAGGTCATCGTCGAGGACCAAAAAGAAAACGAAAAAAAGAGCGTAGACGGGGCTTGCTTTTGGACACTTACTACCATGATCCACAGTAACCGACATAGAGATCAAAGGAACATGAGGGTGGTGATGGTATATAAAAAGTGTTTTGGGATTTTTACTAGAATTCTGGCAAAAGTCATTAGTTTGCACTAGCGCTGTCAGATTTTCCTGATGCACACAATATGTTAGTTTTCCTGTATAACAAGGCTCTCAAAAGTGCACTAAAATGGCAAGTCTGTGAAAAATGAATTACAGCAGTTACAAAAGGACATTTGCACCTATACTTGTTGATTCTGAGCATCGGGGCGTAGATGTGAGAGTGAATCAGGCTGAGCAAAACTCCAGATGTGGCTCATTAGAACAACAAGCCACACCTGGAGTTCGCCTCAGCGCTGATATCACACCTGAAAGCATCAAAATGTGATCTATTTTGTCAATTAATGTGTTTGTGTTGAGCTGAAGAGCCACCAGGTGCAAAGCCTGTAAGAAGATGTTTCAAAACTATTTCCTGGTTTAAAAGTTAAGGTAAAAAAATAAATAAAAAAAAAGTACACTTGATACGTGACAGGGTTATAAAAGGTGGGAATTCATCTTTATTCAGCTTTGATGGAGTCGTGTTAAGTCAAATTATTGGTTCGTACCGAAGCTTTCAACCTGACGAAAACGTATTTGCATAAAAGTGGCTTTTAAGTCAGTTTGGTGTCATATTTTTTCCAGGGCATTTCACCGTGCGGTGGCAAATTTACATCAACGTTAATGCATTTGTCCTCGCATATTTGTACAGCAACATGAAATGTCACTCACAATTACCTTATAATGTGAAAAAATACATCAAAATATTGACTGGATTTTTCGTGCTTCTTATATTTGAAATAAAGATATAATAAAAAATATGGGATACTTCTTTACAGGTTGTGAATTTTCCTATTCCTATAGCTATTATGGACTCCTTTTATTACAGGGAATACAGAAATACAATTATTAATCCAATAAAATGTTATTCTCTGGCTTTTTATAAGCATTTTCACTCATTTTTGAACTGCTTTGTTCTTTTGACACTCAACCAATTTCTTTATATTATGTAAATATGAAACCCAAAGCTGTTTAATAAGGTTTCAGTAGTGGTGGATTTATGCACATTCAGCTACAAGTCAAGGTCACATGAGTTTGGATGTGACCCAACTCTATAATGTTGATTTAAAACAGGGGAAATAGTATTGCCTTGGGGGAGAAATTAAGCACAAGTTCATTACAGAGAGAGAAGCCCAGATGGGCTGGCTTATTCAAAGATCTCAGGTGATTTTGTTGGGGTTTATATCCCGGCCAATAAAACATTTTATCGCTATTTTTCAGCAAGGAAAAAGCAAATGTGTTTTCGAGCCTAAAATAAAAACGCTGCTTTTGTTTAAAACTTCAGTTTAAAATATGCTACTACTATACTTTCTCTGTAATTATTAAAAGATAATAATAAAGTTGTTATATTGAGGGCAACAGATGGTCTTCACACATCTACCAGCAGGCGTCACACACTTTGGAAAAACAAACCAAATCAGCACCGATACAGCGACACACACACACAAGCAGAGGTGGCGTCCACACAGCAGGCATTACTCTTACTAATAAGCCCTGTCAAAGACGTGGAACACTGTGCATCCATCACACAACAACACAACTGTCTACCTTGAGCGTCAACACGCTGGCTGATGCCCGGTTTTATCGCCAACACTGAGGTAAAATGAATGGTCCTTCAAGAAAGGAAGTGTCTCTTAATTAGCGCCGGAGGGAAGAGCGGTGGACTGAGGATCCTGTGATACTTAAACTGTTGCATCACTTGAACTTCACTTGACTTCAATCTGAACACTGAGCTGACTTTTTCAAACTCATTCACATTCACAAACGGGCCTGAGCTCCACATCACTCTGTAGCCTGATGTGAGTCATTACCATGGCAACTTTGAATCCCTAACAGTGTTTGTGGAAATGGAATGTGCCTCAATTTACTTTTTTTGGACTATGCATTTTTATGTGAAAATGTTTTCCATATTTCTGTGCATCATTTCATGTTATGACAGTTTTATATTCTTTTCATTATAACAAAAATAAAAAGCTGCTGTGCACTCTGTCTCTCGCTCCGAGAGACGGAGTGGAGAGAGCCAACTGTGTTTGCACTGACGGCGCATTCCATTTTTCATCAAAAGCCAGGTGTCAGAACTGGGAGCGGGTGTCATGGTGGATCGTATCTCGGGCTAGCCGCTGTTAGCAATACCTCGTTGATAACAATGATCTACACAACATAGTGACACGTCTACCAACATAAATTAAACAGCAATTTGTGTGCGACTGACTTTGGTTTGTTCATGTTAAAGGTGCTTTATGTAATAAATCTAAAGCAACTGGCCATAAAATCCTCCTAATATGTCACAGAGACTCAGGAATAATGTTCATATAACAAACTGAACTCACCAACAACAACAGTACAGCCAAAATATTTGCATTAAAAAAAATATTTTGCAGACTGCAAATCATGTTCATGTTTTGAAATCATGTTTTGGCATGTGGCGCCACCTACCGCCGTCTACCAATCATTGCAGTCAGTAGAGTCTCACCTGCCGAGCAACCACGGGTTGCCAGTTACGTCAGAAAACTAAACCTCGGTATTTTGAATTTGAGTGTAGTAACCGTTTTTGGCCACATTCTTACATATGTCACCTTTAATGAGAAAGTTAATTATGGAGTTCCACAGGGCTCCGTGCTTGGGCCACTAATTTTTTACCCTGTACGTGCTTTTATATTGGGAACATTATTAGAAAGCACAATATTTTGCACTTCCATTGTTATGCAGATGACACACATGTCTATTCAAGTCCTGGATGACCTGTAACTTTTGACTTTGTTTGCTCCAACTTTGAGTTGTAAATCGGACCCGAGAGGACATTTCAATTGACTTTATGCATGGAGCGTCCCTTACAATATCTCCCCATACAGCTGTCATTAAAGTAATGCTACGTCTGCATTGTCTTTCGGTTGTTGTTATATTAGTTGGCCCTGAGGGATTCATGGCCTAAAATTAAATAGCAAATCGAGAGCATTGCTGGGCTTGATTGCAGGAACTGTCTGAAACTGTTCTCTGCCTCAGTCCCGTGTGGATTTTGAGGAAAGCCCTTAGACAAATAGCTGGTCATTGTGTGTCATTTGCTCGTTGATGTAACCTATGTTCGTTTGCACACATGCACTGTAAATAAAAACACTGTTATAGCATTTCAGTTGAACGTTATTATTGCCTTTTCTTGTTCAGCCTACCACAAATACTCAGGCTTATGGAAAACCAGGAGGAGACTGTGCATATAGTCAGTTCTTCTTCCTACTTCCTACTACAACAGCCACACGTTAAATAAACACACCACGATTCCTGGGTGAGATGTGATCTTCGGACACAAACAGAGGATGCAGATGACTGACGCTTGAAAGGATATCGACTTGTTAACATCAATTTCAGGCAGGAACCCATGCAAATCACCTGCTGTTTGAAAAAAAAAAAACAATAATTGTGCAGAAAATTCATCTAGAATGCTGTCAGAACCAGACAGATAGACAAGTGTCTTGTCAGTGAGAAAAAAAAAATTAAAAAACATCAATAATTATGCTAATATTCTTCTCACGCACGCATGCCTCAGTGACTGGATCTTTAAATGCATTCATATGTATTAAACCACAGAGTTTTTGCTCCCTTGAACGACTCGTTGTTTATCGATTTGTCGTGATACGAATTCTTATTATTTCTGTCAAGCAGACACAGCAAGGTTCAATAATTCAGGGCGTGAAGGACTATATTATTCAATGTCAACCACCGGCTTCATATTTTGTCAAGACCTTTCGGGGGCCCCTCATGCTCCAGAGAACGGCCCTCTCGGCCTCGCAGAGGCGACACCCGGCGAGTACAAGGGTACTAATGGTCATCAGTGTGACAGGCGACCGCTAATGAGCGCTCTTCCTCCTCCAGAAACTCCAGTGACCTTACAAACGTGCTCTAAACGACACACCCCGGGGCAATTACAGGACGGTTATCATTTCGCCCAGTGTGCATCTGAAAAACGTTCATCATGCCGCAGACGCACTTCCAACTCCTCAGGCGGACACATGAGAGTCACTTATGGATTCAGATCCGCGTGAGCGATCATCTATAACAGCCTCATTGATCTAATAGCCAACATGTCTGGGACAGTGACATCATTCATTCAGACGAAACTTTATTTGGCTGATCTCAGTCCACCGCGTCGCATGGAAACAGTTCGCCTCCAAAGAAGATGTCACCGCAGAACAGTTTTTATCACCACACAGTGCCACTATATTGTGATTTTATCTCTGTTGGCTTTTTACACCACACTGAAAAGTCCCTTTTTTTTTTTTAATCTCATCCCTTTGAACCATGTTATCCCTCAATGTCAGAGTGTTTGGACGAGGGACCGGAACTTTATTGGGCTGTAAGGAAACGACGAACAAACACAAATCGCTGAGAAAGGTCAACACAATTCAGCAGCACAAGCAAAAACTATGCAGGGCGAGTAGATAAGTGGTTAAGTTTGCCCTTTAGCCTCTATGCCACATGAAATAAAAATATATTAATGCCATTGTGACCAAATCCACAGGATCAGATAATGAGGAAAAATCCAATTGGATGCGTAAAATATTATTCTTCAATAATCCATAAGCGCTTCAAAGCCGTAGAAGAAAAGAATGAATGTGAGTGAGATCTGCAACTCTGCCACACTTCAGCCGTCATGTCAACCGTGTGGATTTATTCTAAGATGCAACAACAGAAGGAGAGATAAGAGCTGGGTTTTATGACGGGGGGGGATGTGCATCAGTCAGTCTGTGCGGTGATATTGCAGATTGGTTTGGAGCTGGAGCTAAAAAGGGAGTACAGATATAAATGGATCTAAAAACGTATATATCCATTTGTATATAGGGCAAAAGGTGGGGTACACTTGTAGGGTAGGGTATAGGTGTACTAGGGTGTCCACTTTAGAGTGTCCAATTTACATAATCCTCAAGTCTGCATGTTTTTGGACTGTGGGAGGAAACCCGGAGAACCTGGATTTCCAACTTCCGTGATATTTGGTAAATCAGTCATACACAAATGTTTACTTTTTAACCGTAGACGTGTTGCTACCGTTTGTGTGCGCACAATAAGACGTAGTTTTAAGGACTTATCTTGGAGCAAAATCATCCGAGAAAAAAAAATCCCAGACCTGCTTAATAACGTAAGGATCATGGTCATGTGTTCACCATACAAATAAGGGTTCCAAAAGGGTTCCTCTACAAGGGCTGAGGTTCTACCTGGAACCATTTGCTTCTGAAAAACCCTTTCCCAAAGAAAGGGTTTTTCAAGGGTTCTTGGTAACACTAATGGTTCCAACCTTTATTAAAAGGTTCTACCTGGAGCCAAAAGGGTTCTCCTATGATGACAAGCCAAAGAACCTTATATGGTTCTACTTAGCACTTTTATTTCTAAGAGTGTAGGGTTGCCAACTTCCTGTTAAGAAAATAAGGAATAATGCGCTTTACACACATTGGACAATGGTAAATGATGCAGTTTTGCCGTTTTTACAATAGTATTTCTATGTATGAACAAAAGAGAGTTTCTCCATTGCAATGACACACGGGTCTCACAGTGTGTGTCCATGATTCGTTGGATAGTAATGAACGACAGATGGGGAGATCTTCATTAGTGGACTAATCTGTCATTTTCCTGTCACGCTTTTGCACTGCCTTCCGTCAATAACCAATAATAAGGAACAGAGTGCATTCCATATCTGCTCAATACGAAACAAGTCTTTTATCTTTCAAATATGGAACAAATCCTCTTTTTTTTTTCCAACCATTAGTTGACTGTTACGTCATGAACGCTGTTGACGTGCACGGCAAAGCAAAGCGTCTTCTTTTGTGGAATGAAAGAGAGGAGGGGATGTCGGCGTGAAGACTGCAATCCCTTCAATAGACCTCATCATCATCTCCCACAGGATGTCAGGAGCGTTTTCAGAAAGGTTAATTAGACGCTCTTTTGTCTTAATCTAAAAGTCTTTTTTTTTTTTTTTAAAGACAACTCTTTGATGTCACTCATTTCATCACATAAATCCCACAAACTGTGACGGAGGCCGCTCCTTTTGAAGAATTAACGAGCTGATTTCACATCAGATAGAAACCACATGCAGCGAGGAGACCTGCGATGATGGGCTTTTCAAAATAAAAGCTGGACACGCGCGTGTTGTTCATCTCATCAGGTTAGAATGTGCCGCAGTAAAGAGTTGAGACTGAGGTTTTCTGTGCATTTCGAACATCGTGTTCTCACAGACTGAGGTGAATTATTTTCAGTCCGGTGTGTGCTGCACACTTCACTCGCTCGAGGGCAAGTTATTTGAAAAAGGAGCAAAATATAGACATAATAGACACGTGCACGGTGAGGTTAGATCTGTGTTCAGCTGCTGAAACACATTTCTGTGCAACAGGTAATTGTATCGTATATAATAAGCCAGATAACTTTTGGAATACATGAGCAATCTTATTAATAGTCCAGTGTGAAACAGTAAATATGTTTATTTACCCGATTATGTGCTTCAAAATAAAACTGTTTTTGTCGCCTTTTGTGTGTATAGTATTTCAGTTTTCTCCCTCCAGCCATCTGGAGGCAACAATACACGGAATTGACATCGGGAGGGGGAGGGGGGGACAAGTCTATTTTTGAATGGAAATCAACATTTTCCTGGTGAATTAATGGCCCAAATCCCTTGTTTTAGGTCTTTGTCAATAGAAGATGATGTCAAGCGAGAAGAAGAGTCATTTTCCCATAGACTTCCATTTAAACATTTAAGGAGTCGCCCACTTGGGGCCATTGGGTATATTCTTATTTCCAGGTAGGTTATATTATTTATAGCTTTTTCCAGCTACGTTTAGGTGATAAAGGATGATACCGTGTCTCGTTTATGACTTTAACAGAGAATACTTTAAATTGTATGTTTTCATATTTCTGCATTTTATTACATGCTTTGCATTTTTGCACTTCACACTCTTATTTATCGTTTCCTGAACCGGTCAGCAGACTTATGCTTGACCAACGTTGGCAAAAGACTTGACTTGTGTAAAATTACTCAAAATGACCTATGGAATATCTATATTTAGCCTTGCGTACAAACCTGGCAACCGAGCGACACCAACACGACCACCACGTGAAATTTAATCCCATAAAGGTTTCTATGTTAATCTAAACATTAGTTAACGTGTTGGTGGGTCAGAAGCTGGTTATGATTAGTGCACAAACATGTTTTTTAGACTAATATCAAATTCATCTCCACGGCCTAATGTCAGTATTCTTTACATTTTAAGTCATTTATTATACATTTTGTGTTTTTCAGGCATATTTAAATGTGGATTATCTGGGAAATCATCTTCTTTATTTATAAGACTTGACTTGTAACTTTAATTTAAAGCAGAGACTCGACTTGATGTGCTCGGTTCTTCACGTGAGGTGTGAAGGTTAAGATTTGCATACTGGTATGTGTGACTTTTTCCCATCTCTGATAACAAATGTGTTATTAATAAGAGCAGTGGTAGCAGGATCTTGTTGTGAAAAGCTTTCTGGTGTTAATCTGGTTTAGTTTCAGGGTCTTTGTGTAAAATAAAGCCCCGCTAAAGAAGTGTTGCCGATTTGAATGACTCAGCGGGTTTGTGCTCCTCATCCTGTCATCGATAAACACACTCACTCCCAGGTGGTTTAATCACTAAACCAGGATTTACACATGGAGTCATAACAGTAAAACACCGTGCTGTGATCCCACACGTCAGTTACAAACCCAGTTTGGTGACAGTTCAAGATTTCGTAGCGTTTCACCTCGTCACAGCCCACATACTCACACACTCTCTTCCTCCACTTCCAACTCCAACACATCATGTGTGAAGTCTGCTTTTCACCCATTTGTCTTCTTCCTTGTCGTCTGCTTATACTCCCTCCCTCACACACACACACACACACAACACCATGAATGAGCTCTGGAGACGCTCATTCACATCGTTCTGCCCAAAAATGCCAAAGAACCAAAACAAACACGGACAGAAGTTGCGATGTCTCTGTGGGGAAAATGTAGTTTCTACAATAAACGGCCTGTTTTCTAGTCTTGATGACTTTCTTCACACTTGCATTCGCGAGCATCCAGCACAGCTATCTCACCCGTGGGGGACATAACTCGGATAACTCGGATGCAGAGAAGACGAGAAGTTTAAAAAATCCAAACATTTAGCAGGCTAGGCAGTCATTAAGAATACAATGGCCTCAGTCTTCAGCTTACGGAACAATCGGTACTTTTACAGGTGTGTTAAAAGTCTGATTTTAGTCAGACTAAGCCAATCATTCGGTTTTCTTAATGTCACGTAAACAAATAAGTCCAACTCGTATCGAGGTAGTCTTAGTCGGACAAACATACCTGGATAATGTGGTTCATAGTCCGATAAATAAAAACGGGTCAAATTTAATCTGACTTTGTCATAGAATGTGAATTAAACAACAAAAAATGGGTAAAACTTAAAGATTTTCAGGTGTTTAAGTCGACACACTCAGATGTTACACTCTTAGAAATGTGCTAAGTAGAACCATATAAGGTTATTCGGCTTGTCCTCATAGGAGAACCCTTTTGGCTCCAGGTAGAAGTTTTTTATAAAAGGTTCCACCTGGAACCCTTTTGGAGGGTTCCACCAAGAACCCTTTTAAAACCCTTTATTCAGGAAAGGGGTTTTAAAATGTTCTCTGGATCAAAATGGATCTTACTGGAACCATTAGTGTTACCAGAGAACCCTTGAAAAACTATTTCCAGGTAGAACCTCAGCCCTTGTAGAAGGACCCTTTTGGAACCCTTATATCTAAGAGTGTAGTTGTATGGATTAAACACACTACTCACACATACAAGCAGTGTTAAAGAATGTGTCTGTGAACTGTGAAAGTCTCAGTCTCAGTCTAACATAGACTATTATCCCCCCTTTTGTTATTACTCTCTTCAAACTAAGAGCAGTAAAATCATTTGCAGGGTCTACCCACCAACATCGGGGGCTGTTGTTGCTATTTTTAGACCGTGTTCACAATGCATCGGGTGATTTGACACTCATCACACCTGATCTGCTCCGACAGCTTCACAGGTGTGTCGCGTCTATTCCGGGGAGATTTGGCTCCGTCGCGTCGCTCACACTTTGCTTCTGTGTTCAGGGGAAAGCGTACTGTAAGTGTGCATCAGCCGATACGAGGATTTTTACTGAAAGGGAATAAACGAGGACAATTAAAGGGAACGACGGCCGTTAAGTTTAATCACTCCTTTTTGCACGAGACCTACAGAAAAGTTCTCAAAAACTTAGTAATGTATCGTTCTTTCTTGTCTTTTTTTTTTTTGCAGTTTTCTCATCTTCTTCTGTTTCAGTGAATTTTCATTTGATTGCGCTGCGTTTTCCATTTCTTTTCTTTCCCCCCGAATTATAGTTATTGCACAGAAACGACAAAATGTGTTTCCAGATGATAAAACAACCACTGACTTGAGAAGAATCCAGGACAATAATGAGGAGAGGAAGGGCCGGGGGGGGGGCGGGGGCTTTTATATGCATCCAGCGAGCTATTCTTGAAAATATTTTCATAATAAAAGCATGGAACGACATCCATTATTATTTCTGTAACGTGTCTTGACCTTTTCAATGTCCATTGTTTAACCTAAAAAAGCCTCAGGAGACTTCTCAAAAAAGTCTCAACCTGACGAGAAGAAAAACAAGAGTGTTCAGTGGAGATGTGTTCAAATACTGATATTTTTCTGGTTTAGCAAAACGCAGAAGTAAGATTTTTGTAGGCTTTAGACTGACACTATTCTGAAAGTAATCACCGGATCCAATGGTTCTAGAAGCGTTTTGCATTCACCATTCAGGGTCTGTTTTAACAAGATTTTGTAGGGGGTTGGATCAGTTTTTCTGAGATAGTTCAATTTAATTCAGTTTTACTTTGCGGTGGTTTTGAGTCTTTGGGAGATTCTCTTGTCTTTAAGTAATATTGATGGAATTGCTATTAGGTTGTCGACTTTGCGGATGTTCGGACGGAAAGAACTCTTTTTGATTGCAATGTTTCTTCAAGATTCATGGATATAAAACGAAGCACTTGAAATGCATACAGGCCGGTTACGCCGTGAGGTTGCGCCACAGGAAACAATCAGGAGATTGTTAAAAATACTGGATCCTCGGGGATACACAGATCCTGTGTCTGTTTTATCCTTTGTTTGTATCTCTTAAAGGTATTTTGAGAAGCACATTTTTATTTATCGCTGATGTACGGCACTTTGTTGACCTTTGCCAAGGAGGTATATGTTTTTCGCCAGAGTTTGTACGTCTGTCTGTCCGTCTGTTAGCAACGTAACTCGAAAAAGTCACGGACAGATTTGGATGAAAATTTTCAGGAAATGTCTGCAATGGGGCCAGGAAATAGTGATTAAATTTTGGGTTGTTGTTGCTTTTGCTGTCCTCATGGGGGACGTTCCAGTAAGTCGCAAATTTGACAGAGTTAGGCATGCGACGTTACGCATCTTGCAACAATGAACGCGCTCCTCCTGGAAATCGCACGAAATAAACTCCAAAATGTTTCCTTTCTATAGATTTAATTGCAAACTAAAACTGTTTTGTAAGTTAAATATGTGTTTGTTATGTATGTTTGCTGAAGTGGCGATAAGGTCTTCAAATATTTTGGTAGGTAGGAAGGTATTGATATCAACTTCCGGATTCCTGCATAAACCCTGTTGAAGTCACACCATTAAGATTAAAATACAGTGGTGTGAATTATAATCTGAGCAAAGTCAGCTACGTACTTTTCATAGGAGGCAGATTTTTTCGATTTATAGTATTTCTGATTTACCACCAGAGGATGTTTGCGTACCACTGGTGGCCCACGTGCCACAGTTTGTACTCTCCTCCATGTGCAATTGGACAAATACAAACAAACAAAAACATGTCTGGCGCCAATGTGAATCACAGCGGCTGAATCTTTTATCACACTGTAGTGCACTCCCAGGCAAACAGATCAACACACTGTGGAAGTAAATGCCAAAATAAAATCATGTAGTTGAACAAAAGCTGCCACAGTTTTCTTTATTTTTTATTTTTCCACCGTGGACTGGTTCTATATTTTATAAGCTATATAGCTTTCATAACACAACAGTAGTATATTTGGAAAATATAGTCTACAGTTGGGTTATTTTTTTAAGTTAAATCGACAATCTATCAACATCTCTACACGTTCCTGAGTGAGTGACCCATTTTGACTGATACATTATGTTTACATATTGTATTTTTTTTTTAATAATTTTTAGTTTGCCTTTAATTAAAAACAAAAGAAAGTAGCTTTTAAAAAGGTAAAAAACAGATCATTTAAAATAAGCTCGAATAATAACTTCCATCACACAAAGACAACCAATCCGGAGGAGCTTTATTTTATTTTTTATTTTAGTAACATTTTAAACGCTACTTTTTTACTTGTACGTGAATACATTTTTAGACCAGTACTTTCACTTGTAATTCAGTAAAACTATATCAAAAAGAGTGGTACTTTTACTTGAGTAGAATATTCAATATTCTTTCCACCTCTACTCTAGAGTAAGACAGTGTCTTCCGACTCTGGGTCCGACTCCGGGTCAAAGGTCGTAAAAGGGACTGCGGCGGGGAGTCGTGACAAAACTATTTTTAAACACTGTTAAATCAATGTTTTGATAATGAGTAGCAGTGCATCCACCGCTCCAGAGGGGGGAGCTGCGCTTCTGATAGCTGGTGTGCTAATTACGTCACTTCCAGGTATTGGCCAATCACAGTTGGGAAAGCCCTCGCTGGCTTGCCAATCACAACACACTCTGTCTCCTGGGGGTGAGATTTCAGTCTGAAACAGCGCGGCTGATGAGAGCTTCAGTGAGGAGAGATTTCTATCGGCTCGTTTGCAGCAACTAGGAGATTTTTGACCATAAAAACAAGTAAATAGATCTCCATAACTCACATATGTGCGCTCTATGGGAGCTTTAATGGAGAGGTTTTTATCATATCATATTGATTGCTTTTCATTTATATCTACTCTCTCTTTTACTGGTAGCTCAAGCTCATTAAAGATCATGTTAGGCAGAAGTCGTTGTCGCCGCAGTGAACATCGATTGTTCTAAATAAAACAAACATCCCTGTCTCACGACAAACTTGTGTAGTCGCCTTGTCTCTTTAACACCTTTAATAATTGACTTAGAGGCCCCGGGGTTTGCTCGGCTCGTGGCGCCATTTGTGTGACCTCAGAGTAAACTCTGTGAAAATCTGCCATTTCATTCCAGTTTCATCGCGCTCGTGTTTGCTGAGCCGAGCTCCAGCTCTGACTCATCCCCACATCATCGACCCCCCCCCACCACACTTAAATGACCTGGGCAAACAAGAGAGTGACCGAGAGCTCGCGGCCGCTGCTCGATTACAGCCTTATTGGAGTGAGCGGAGACTTTATCGTTTGACGGAGGAAAGAAGTTAAAGAAACAAGGTCTTAGATCAGATGCTGCAGCGCTCGATTGTCAACGTCACCTTTTATTCACCTCTGCAAATAATGTCAACCACAGTCCAGTAATCCTGTATCCCTGCTTTGAAATTGATTTGTCTACAGGATGAGCTTCACATCAACTTAAACCAGAAAATTATTAATTTAGCCGTAATTATGTGCAAATCATGTGTTCATGACCCACTCATAACACATTTTCTTGTTTTTCTTAAATGCTGCAGTTAGTGTATTATGTCAATTTATGTCTAAAATCACGGAATGCATTTAAAACACACTTTATTCATTTATTCAAGTAATTATGCACTATGGGTAACTAATGGTATCTTATTGTCTGTCCAAATTCAATGCCCATATCCGTGATAATGGATAAACATATTTGCTGTGTTTTTATTCGTATGTGCCTTTAAATCACCTTAAAAAATAATTTAAAAAATAAATATATTTTGGGGAAAGACAATGCTATTGTGACAAGTGACTTTTAAGGAAAAATATAATGACATGGTCTGGGCTAAAGTATTTTGGGTTGAAGATATTTTTAGGTTAATATGTGTTTATTATTGTCCCTAAATATTATAATAATACTACACAATACAATCTTAGTAATTTGGATAATTAACAAACAACACAAACAACTTAAGTTGGAAAATCTGAAAAGTTTTTGTTAAAGAAAAATAAATAAATTACCACATTCATTATGCACAATATTGTGGTTATAATCACTCAGTGTTGAGTGTATTGTCGAGATGTTAATGAAAACCCCAATTTAAATTAGAAATAAACCATAAACAACAGAGATTCTGAACGAGGGGAAAAAAAGAAGCCAATTTCCACATTTAAGTATTAAGAAAATGACCCTTTTAAGAGAAATCATCGTGACTCATATCCTGAATACAAAGAGGTCATTCTTCAAAAATCCTCGTTTTCTTATTTCCTTCTGAGCAGCTTGAGTCACATCAGCAGCTCATCCTAAAACACTGCGGCACAGTTTTAGTTTTTTTCACTTCACTGACTTCAGCCACAGCCACAGCACCTTTACCTCACCTAAGACCAGTTAATTTGTGCTTTACCCTCTTGAGGATCAGTAAATGGAAGGAAATTGATTCAGAAAGCAGCAGAGAGCAGCCTCCTCTATGGGGACCTCTAAAATTGACAAATAATTTGTTTATTTGTGCCTTTTTTCTGGGGGGGGGGGGGGGGTGCAAAACCTATTATCTTGCTTGCTGCAAAATGGCTTGAGATGAAAAACACTGCTTTAACCTGAAATCACACAGGTACATAAAAGCTGTTTCTGTGTCATTATAGACATTCTGTGGTGCTGTAGGACACCGCGGAGCGGGGGAATGATTTGTGTACAGAATCCTTCTGCATCTTGTTATAAACAAACTATAGGGGGAGAAAACTACCTGTTTTGCTGTGGGCGCTTGAAATGACACAAAGATGCAGCTCTACGTGTTGCAGAATAACTGATGACACAGCATCGGCGTGCAGGCTGACTTTGCTCTGGGCACGGCAGAAGCAAATGGATGAAAGGGAATTTGAAAAGCACAAACTATCAAACCCAAACACAGCCTTAGCTCAACCTTTTCTCAGGTGGTGTAAAAAGTTTTGAGAACCCCTGCACTCTGTGGTGAACTTCAGCTCTACCAACTGCTCGACACTGCAGGGAAAAGAGGATGCTACATGTGAGCAAATACATGCTAACAACACCAATTAAATACCTGGGGCTAAACACACCGAACGAGTTTATGTCACGGGATGTGAGTGGATTGATTTTAACGTCACTTTATACATAATTGACACATGCTGAATATTGGCATAGTCAGAAGAACTGATCACGTACTGTTGTGTAAAGATTATTGCAAACAGCAATGCTGATATCGAGTGTTAGCTAAGAAATCCATCACTTTGGCCTTAAGCTTGATTCACTTCCTTGCATTTATCTTTTTCAGAGGGGATGGCGTGACACCACCTATTCATGTATGATATCACAAACCTGAGTACCTACCGATGTCACAAACCTGAGGACCTAGCGATACTGATATCACAAACCTGAGTACCGACCAATACCTGAGGACTTACCAATACCGATATGACAAACCTGAGTACCTACCAATATCACAAACCTGAGTACCTAGCGATACCAATATCGCTAATACGTGAATTAAAAAAACAAGTCCCTGTCAATACCCATATTAAAAGTACGAGTACCTGCTGACACCGGTATGAAAAACCCTAGTACGTGACAATATTACAAACCTGAGTGTTGTAATTGTATAGTATTTTACATATTTATCTACCCGATCCAGTGACTTTGACAGTGACCAATATCGGACCAATACTGATCGCAACTGTATCATAGTATCATATTGGCCCATTATTATTATTTTTTTTTTTTTTTTAAATATGTATCATTATTTTAAAATATCAAAATAAGCCTATTTGGCATACATTTTATACATATACTGTCAAGTCTTTCCTCTGTTAACACTAGTTGTTACCGCTGCAGTACAGTATGTACAGTATATACACAGTACGTGCTACTATCTCCACAGGGGGATTTGAAGGATTTCTCACCACATGCAGTTTGTGATAACACAGGAGGTTGTTTTACATTAATTATCTCACAAAGCAGATTGATCTTGGACAAATACTGATGGAGTTACAGGGAGAGAGACACCGGCTCCTTCTCTTTACTGCCTTAGTGCCGCAGTTTATTAGCATGCCATCACTGTCTCAGTCCAATTATTTTTTTTTCTTCAGAGTAGGGGGGGAACATATTCCACTTCTCCCAACCTTGATTTTTTTTTTTTTTTTTTTTTTCCATTCCTGAGAGATCTCTAATTAGTTGCCGTGTTTTTTTCCACACTGCTGTCCACAGGAGATGAGTTGAAACAGAGTAATGGAGGAGGGAGAACATAAAACCTTTACTGGCTCCCAGACAAACATTGGAAACAGCGAGCAGCAGCAGCAGCAGCAGCAGCAGCAGCAGCAGCCGCCTCGACAGCCACTGCCGAAAACATCAAGACGTATAGTGTGACTAAAGATCTCTGCATCGGATGCATGAGACACCGAGGGAGTTTACTGTTATTATGATTGAGATGTCACCAGAAAACCACACGGTGATCCAACAAATAATTCCACTGACCTTTGAGAATGAGGATTAAAAAAAGTTAATTTATTTATTATGATTGAGTTGTCGCTTTTTTTTCTTCTGTTTTTTTCTTTCACCAGATTGCTTTTTAGACGTTTCGGTGGATTCTGTTTTTGTTTAGCAGTGAATGAGGCGTGAATATGAAATACCTCCTCGTCACTCCATTACCTGCTCTCTGTGCTTCTCATTACAGAACTCTTTCCCTCGGGAGGAGCAGAAATCACAGGCACTCTGACTGCAGGGCCACTGTGTTGCATTGTGTTACGCTGCTGTCACACTGCGAGTGTGTGTATATGTTAAAAGAGCGGCTTTAAAGGTACATTATGTAATAAATCTAAAGCAACTGGCCATAAAATCCTCCTTATATGTCACAGAGACTCAGGAATAATGTTCATATAACAAACTGAACTCACCAACAACAACAGTACAGCCAACATATTTGCATTAAAAAAAATATTTTGCAGACTGCAAATCATGTTTTGGCATGTGGCGCCACCTACTGCCGTCTACCAATCATTGCAGTCAGTAGAGTCTCAGCTGCCGAGCAACCACGGGTTGCCAGTTACGTCAGAAAATGAAACCAATAAGACCTCAGTATTTTGAATTTGAATGTAGTAACTGTTTTTGGCCACATTCTTACATATGGCACCTTTAAATGTGGGATGTACAGTATCAGCAATGGGCCAAACATTTAAAATCATACTACACACTCAGTGTATGTATAGTAAAAACCTTTGTGTTTCTAAATCAATGCCCTTGGAGAACCATTCAAGGCAATTGGACAAAAGCTGCTTCTCTCACCTGAGGAACACTAAAGATAATTGCGTGACGCTCAGATCTGGAGATGATTATTCCTGCTTTTGTTTCGTCCAGATTAGATCACTGCAGTTTAACGAGGGCTCTTTGAATCGTGTGCCGATTGTTCAGAACGCATGCGGCCAGGCTTTTAATGGCAGAAGCTCGAAAGAGGGACAACACAACCCCAATTGTATCTACTCCTACTCTCCAATAAGCTCTAAGTAAACATTTTGTCTTCAGTCTTCAGCTTCTGGGAAACTCAATGTGTTTACATACATGTTAAATGTCTGATTGTAGTCGGACTAAGACAATAGTTTCGGTTTTCTATATGTGATGTAAACACATTAGTCTGGCTAAAATCATGCTCGTCTTAGTCGGACTAACTTACCTGGATAATGGCTTAGTGAGACTGAAGTCGTACTGGAGTTGGACTGGTGTTGGACTGGAGTTGGACTGGAGTCGGACTGGAGTCAGACTTGGCGTTTTGCACCAACATTTCCTTCCCAGTCTTTGACCCAGAAGTTGAAGGAGACGACGTATAACCTGCCAGAAAAGAAGAAGAAAAAAAAAAAAAATGGAGGAGACCCACTTTTGGAAATTTGACAATTATCACAGGTACAAAACATACAGAACCACAGCATGATCCATCTCACCGTTTGCCTTTTGTTTTTCTGTGACGTAAAGGTCAACAGGAAACTGATTCAATACGTACAAAGCTTATAAAGAGATACAGCGCCACCTACAGAGGCGGAGTCAGACGTATATGGCAAATAATTATATTTTCTCCTCTGCGTGTATACTCGGACTCGGCAAGTTGCCTGATTGCTGATTATTGTCTTAGTCTGACTATGGCCATAGCTCGATGATCTAATGATGATATTTTCACAGAATTTCAAAATAAAAGTGTTTGTTTTGATATGGAACAATGTGTAATTCACAAAAAAAAAATATTAATGATGAAAAATAAATCAATTAATGTCAAATATAGATCAAATTAAACACGTTTGATACCTCTGGTCTAGTATATTTTTACATGACCTTATCTGGCCTCCATTTTAATCAAGAGGACACTTTAGTGCACTGCAATTTTGTCCATCCGGACAACTAATTTCCATTTTGTCCCCTGCCCACGCTGTGCCAACTTCAGCAAACCTGAAACTTAAAGGGTTAATTTTGACACCGGTGGACTCCAATCAAGGGGGTGAAATGCCAGATACTGAGCTAAACTGTGTCATATAAAAAGGATCTGATTGCATTTGTTTGGTCGCATTTAACATTTAATTAAATTTGTATATGTGGTTGATTGTGTCGACTGATGAGGTGAGAGTCATGTCACCTAAAGTCTTAGCATGAGGTCGCAAACAAAGCAAATTCAGATTCTGTGTATTTCCTGTCCAAATTATGCAGAGTATTATCCTTTCATGGCCATTTCCTTTCATCACGGCTAAGAGCCATTTGGATGAAATAGTGCATCGCTTGATTTCTCTTGGATGAAGAACTGAGGCTGTCATCACAGCGTGATTTTTAATAAAATGGCACATCGGGGGGGGGGGGGGGGGAATCTACACCGTTATCTACTCTTCAATTGATGAAGAAAGAGCACATGGAAGAAATACATTTTAAATCCAAAAACACTGAAATAAATGAAAGTTTAATGTCATATTAAAGGTAATATTTATCATCATGATCTCACCTCCCTGCTGCAAAGGATGGTGGTGATGATGTTCTCAGTGAACGCCTGCTGGACTGATGGAACTTTTGTGTTTAACTCTCCAAAGTTTTCCTCATTACATGAAGATTAAAGTGTCAGAATGATGGCGGTGGTGATGTGCCCAGTTCCTCGCAATGACAACTGTCAGGGCCAGTTTCCTTTCCGTTTTGCTCTCGACATCAGGCTGTAATTCATTCTCAGAGGGACACTGTCCTCACACGTGAGCTGCAGTTTGTTGTGATTTAACAAAGTCGGGTTTCCGACCACTTCAGCACGCCTGATTCCAAATGAATGAGTCGTTATCAAGCTTCTGCAGAGGTTGCTGCCGAGGTGTCTATTTGAATCAGGTGTGTTGGAGCAGGGAAACATCTAAAACATGGAGGGCAGCGGGTCCTCGAGGACCAGGATTGAGAAACACCGATCTAGCAAGTGCCAACCAGTCATGAAAAAGCATAGTTTCCATGCTGGTCTATGCTGGTGAGGTGCTAGTTTAAGCATAAACCAACTGGTGGACCAGCATAGACCAGTAAAGACAAACATAATGATGCTGGTGGACCATCATAGACCAGCACCAAAACACAACAAAATCCTGGTCTCTGCTGGGTTTTTCTAACCTAAAACTATTGTCTATTGTTCTAGGTCCATTCATTCAGAGCCATTCAGCTGCACCTCGACACTTAAAGAAAATCAATTATCCATGGTCAATACTTGTTTTCCTTTAAGGGTCTCAGGGCGACTTGAAGCTAATTTCAGCTGACAGTGGGTGAGAGGCATGAGTGTGTAAATACTGTAATACATTAGTCAAATGAGTTAGTTGTTACGTTCTCTTCTGGTTAGTAAGCATTGGTTTCCAAAGCAACTAATTAAACACAGTACAGTAAATGTCATATACTGTAAGACACACGTGTCAAACTCAAGGCCCGGGGACCAGATGTGGCCCGCCACGTCATTTTATGTGGCCCTCAAGTGATTAATTGGTCTTAAAAATCTGTGTTAAAATAGGTCTATGCTGCTTTAAGGCGTGCGTTGACCATAAACCACATTTCCCACAATGCATGGCGATTGCATTACCCGCAAAGTGACGGCACGGCCACTAGATCGCAGTGTATCGTTGTACATGTACATGCGACGAGTGAAATTGAATAAGTAATAAATACAGAAAGTTATTTAGCAATATGTTACGGAGTAGTTACCTTTATTTTACATTATATTTAGTTACATTTATTCTGTATGACAGTTACATCTGGCCCTTTGAGGGTAACCATTATGCTGATGTGGCCCTCAGTGAAAATGAGTTTGACACCCCTGCTTTAAGATGTTTAAAGGTGCCATATGTAAGAATTTGGCCAAAAACGGTTACTACATTCAAATTCAAAATACCGAGGTCTTTTAGGTTTCGTTTTTTGATGTAACTGTGCAACCCGTGGTTGCTCGGCAGCTGAGACGCTACTGACTGCAATGATTGGTAGACGGCGGTAGGTGGCGCCACATGCCAAAACATGATTTGCAGTCTGCAAAAGATTTTTTTTTATGCAAATATTTTGTCTGTACTGTTGTTGTTGGTTAGTTCAGTTTGTTATATGAACATTATTCCTGAGTCTCTGTGACATATTAGGAGGATTTTATGGCCAGTGACTTCTGCTAAAGTCATTTTCTGGTAACAAACTTGTACTTTTACTCAAGTATCCCTTTAAGGTACTTTATACAAGACTTCTGTGTTTACATAAAACTAAAATAGGAAAAAAAATTGCATCGGTAAAATTTCGTTTATGCCATAAAAATTAGCTCATCCTTCACCACTGAGTAGAATTTTTAAACGCATGAGAGTAAAAAGAGAAAGAGAAAACACCTAAATCAATTCAGTGTGTCAGGAGACGATGCGATTTACCCGGGGACACCATCCAGGTGACCTCACCCTTCAAGAGTCCTGCTGTGCACAGCAGTCGAGCCCCTGAGGCCACTTCTGCCTCCCTCTCACTCTGCTGGGAGAGAGAGAGAGAGACGCTTCATCATATAAAAAAAGACATTAAATCAGAGATGAAATAGTCATTAGGAAAATCCCACTGTGCCTCACAGAACACAACTAACACAACGCAGGCTGTGTTTTAAACGACACCAAAATGAGTTTTACTTTTGAGCCTCAGTTCATTATAAAGGTTTTTATTCACCGCAAAAAGTCGAGTGTAATGACTTGTGAAGAATCCGGGCTGCAGACTGAGTGAGCAGGGAGATATGATAGGCAGAGCGAAACGTAACTTCACATTTTAGTGAGTGTGTGACTCCGCCGGGAGTCGCTAAACATGGTGTGACGCACAGGTGAAGCACAGGTGGATTATTTTTTTTTTTTTTTGCTGACTGACTGAGAGAAGCAGGGAATGATTCACACATGTGCTTAAACCCTATGTTCCCGCGGCTGTAGATCACACTAAACAGTTTTCTCACCAGAGAGCAGGCTCCATTAAAAAGGCAATTCCTTCTCAAAGATCACTGTACGGCTACAGGACGCCTGATTTACTGTGAGGCTCGGACAGAAAGACTTGTGTGTATTGACTTTGTTTTATGGCTGATTCACACGCACACACACACACACACACACACACACACACACACAGAGGATGGGTCTCCTCTGCTGCAATCACCATTCAACATATTCCCACAGTCATATTTGCAGCTTCAGCTTCACTGGATAATCTCAGCGATCTGACACAGGAATATGAAATTGTACTCATTTTCCACCACTTTGTGTGTGTTCAGGAGATAGGAATATATCCATATATACATATATATATATATATATATATATGTGTGTGTGTGTGTATATTGGAATATAGGAATATATAGAAAATTAAAGGTGCATTCAGCGACTCTGTAAATCCCGATCACTTTAAGTTTATTAACAAAAAGAGTCAGAGCATTAGGAAAACAGTGTTCATTAAAGTGTTCGTCATTAAGATAACTCGGCTTAATTGAGTTTATAGTGCGATTTAATTTAAAAAACCCATTTAAACGTGCTTCTTTTATGAATATGCGCCAGTAGATTTGACAGAATAATCGGTTTTAATTGGTTTCTTACTGTGTTTTTAGGCTTAATGTCAGGTCGTTTAATGAATATTTTATGGGCGCATTATTAATCTCCCTTATTCTGCTACTTTATATTCTGTGAATTACAGTAGACGTCCTTTGCAGAAGAAGAAGAAAGAAAAAAAAGGTCCCTGTGGGAACAATAAAATCAATTTAGTTTCAATTATCATTTTTACATTTATTAGTAGCTCCCAACCATGCACTGTTTATACTCACATCTTTCTGAGAGGGCTCGGGTTGAGGATCTTGTTGACAGGGCCTGTTTACGTCTGCACTTTGCTTTTATTATGTCTCTGTTTAACGACTTCCTTTTAGCTTTTATATTCTAATCTGTTGTCTGAGTTTCCGTTATCTGAAATAGTTTTTTTTTGTCTCTGCTATCTTGACCAACAGGACTCCACTGGAAGAAGAGATTTTGTATCTAAATTGGAAAATAATGTCAATAAATAAACATTTAAAAAAAACATACATATATTACATTATTGTACTGTGTATTTGTATATGTCACTGTAGAAAACACTGTGGTCCGAAGAGCAAATATTTCTCATTGGAATATAATGCATGAAATACCGTAATCAATCAATTTGTCAATCATTTTTGATCAATTAATTAATGTATTCATTGATTAATGATGTCATTGAGAAAATATGTTAATTAGTGGAGTTCAATGGACACCAAAACATCATAATAATCACAATAATGACCATGCACAGCGCGTTGAAACGGATCACCACTGCCCTCTGGTGGACACGTGTGGTACTGATATAAAGGGGAATTCTCTGCAGATGGAAGATTTCTGCGGATGTTGTGCGTGTTTAGAGCGAATGTGTTATTATTATGAAACATCACTATATATGTATTAATATTAATATATGTATTTAAAAATAAATATATAATAAAGAATGTGTTTAAGAGGTAAATATATAAGATACATACGACTATAAAAGATGTATTTATAAGCAGCTTGAGGGTGAAATATATATATATATATATATATATATAAAAAGTTTACCAAGTGAAAAGCTAATTAATTCCATGATGCATGCGTGTGAATGAGAGAGAGAGAGAGAGAGAGAGAGAGAGAGAGAGAGAGAGAGAGAGGAGAGAAATCTTTTCACACTCGCAGCACAGACGCATGCGCACAAAACAAACCATCTGGCTTGTGTCAAGTCGAGGCAGAGGGATGTGATCGAGGCAAATAGAAAAAAAAAAAGAATCACCTGTATTGTGGCATTCATGGTGACACAGTGAGTACACGTTCATGTCTGTTTGCTTTAAACGCGTCTGTTTGTCGGAGGGGGAAAAAAAATATTGATATAATGTGATGTTTTTGATGGAAACTGCAGCTTATTTGTGGAGGAAAAGGCGGATGATTTTCTGCATCCACAGTGGAGCTGGAGCTGGAGCATCTCTCCCTGCAAACCTTATGATGAACACATGAACATGAGAAAAGCGCTGTGTGTATTTGCGGATTTGCTGCTTGTTTTTTGTTTTTTTTTGTTGTTGTTGTTTTTTCTGGTCCTCGAAAGACAAAAAAAAAAAAATCTGTAAATTATCAGCTTTCCCGATCAAATGACTTCATTATGCTTCTATAAATGGCTGCAAGCTGCTTCCTTTAGGCTCAATCGACCATCGTGTGTGTGTGTGTGTGTGTGTGTGTGTGTGTGTGTGTGTGTGTGTGTGTGTGTGTGTGTGTGTGTGTGTGTGTGTGTGTGTGTGTGTGTGTGTGTGTGTGTGTACGTACTCCGGAGGATGCGACTGATGGATGCGATTGCTGCGGTCCAGGAGTAACGCCTTGTCGCTATCATTGCTGCTCATCCTTCACTGAGAGACGAGGAGGGATGAGGATGAGGAGGAGGAGGAGGAGCAGAGATGATGATGAGGAGAAGGAGAGATGATGAGGAGGAGGACAGATGATGAGGATGATGATGAGGAGGAGAGATGATGAGGATGATGAGGAAGAGAGAAGATGAGGATGAGGAGGAGGAGGAGAGATGATGATGAGGAGGAGAGATGAGGATGAGGAGGAGAGATGAGGATGAGGAGGAGAGATGATGAGGATGAGGAGAAGGAGAGATGATGATGATGAGGAAGGATGAGGATGAGGAGAAGGAGAGATGAGGAGGAGAGATGATGAGAAGGAGAGATTATTAAGGGGGAGGAGAGATGATGAGAAGGAGAGATGATGAGGAGAAGGAGAGGTGAGGATGGGATTGAGAGATGAGGATGAGGAGAAGGAGAGATGATGAGGAGAAGGAGAGAAGATGAGGAGGAGAGATGATGAGGAGAAGGAGAGGTGAGGATGGGATTGAGAGATGAGGATGAGGAGAAGGAGAGATGATGAGGAGAAGGAGAGAAGATGATGAGGAGGAAGGATGAGGATGAGGAGAAGGAGAGATGCTGATGAGGAGAAGGAGAGATGAGGATGAGGAGAAGGAGAGATGATGATGAGGAGAAGGAGAGATGAGGATGAGGAGAAGGAGAGATGATGATGAGGAGAAGGAGAGATGAGGATGAGGAGAAGGAGAGATGATGATGAGGAGAAGGAGAGATGATGAGGAGAAGGAGAGAAGATGAGGAGGAGAGATGATGAGGAGAAGGAGAGGTGAGGATGGGATTGAGAGATGAGGATGAGGAGAAGGAGAGATGATGAGGAGAAGGAGAGAAGATGATGAGGAGGAAGGATGAGGATGAGGAGAAGGAGAGATGCTGATGAGGAGAAGGAGAGATGAGGATGAGGAGAAGGAGAGATGATGATGAGGAGAAGGAGAGATGAGGATGAGGAGAAGGAGAGATGAGGAAGAGGAGAAGGAGAGATGGTGAGGAGGAGAAGGAGAGATGAGGATAAGGAGAAGAGAAGATGAGGAGGAGAGATGAGGAGGAGGAGAGATGAGGAGGAGGAGAGATGATGATGAGGAGAAGGAGAGAAGATGATGAGGAGGAAGGAGAGATGATGATGAGGAGAAGGAGAGATGAGGATGAGAGATCATGATGATGAGGAGGAGAGAAGGTGATGAGGTGGAGGAGGAGAGATGATGAGGAGAAATCATGATGATAAGGAGGAGACAGAGGAAAGATGAGGAGGAGATGATGATGGAGAGATGTTGCTCCTCACTCCTCAGCAGACGTGTGTCACTGCAGTTGCTTCTGTAGTTCAAAAACAAACAGTAGCTGATGATTATCGATGGAGGTTTCTCTGCACATGAGTGGACGTCATGCGTTCACACAGACGTTCCACAAGATTCACTGCACATTTGAAGATGTTGGTATCGTGCTAATGTGTGCAGCATTATTATGGTACAGTGTGAACAGTTAAAGGAGTTAAACGACGGCACTAAAAAAGGGAAAAGAATGATGCGTTTATGCTGGAGAATATTTAGTGATCACACATTCCCGGCTCACAGCATGTGTGTTAGAAGCTGTGCTAGGGTTTGTTCCTGTTAAAACTATAAACCAGCACATGGACATACGAGTCCTGTCAACAACTAATCGTTTAAGTTGAAGTTTGCCACTACAGTTTCACTTATTCATTTTATTGCAGATTTAATTCCCTCGACTGGAAGATGAGGCCTCCTTTAATCTGCGCGCCTCCTGTCAGATCTTTAATCTGTGTGTGATTCCTTGGACTGTGATGCTCTGGCTTAATGCGGCATAATCTTCCAGTAAAACCTCCTCCTCCTCTTCTTCCTCACTGTGGTCTCTCTCTCTCTCTCCCCCCTCGTAGTCCATGGGCTCAGAGCGGCAGGAGATGCGAAAGAGACAGATGCAGGTTCATCAGGAAGCAGCTGTCAGTGTCCTCCACACGCGTCACAGAATGGGAAACACCCCTACCAACGCCTCAAACGCCTGCTGCTTCTGCTGGTGCTGCTGCTGTAGCTGCTCCTGGTAACACTTCGCACATAACAGTTGCACGCAGGGCCGGAAGTGAGAGACACGTGGCCCCGAGAGACGCAGGGGGATCCCGGTGGGGTCTGCTAACCTTTAACCCCGCGCAAAGCGCACTTTGCGTGACCGTAATCACGCGACGGTTTTGTGCTATCGGGAAAAAATTGCAACAGTTTCTGAAAGCTGAGAAGTTGCACGTCAAAGGCAACGTGTGGTTATTACGGTAATTTCACTCGCGCTGTTGCAGGAAGCTGGCAAATCAATGTCACCAGAGAGGAAAGGAGAGTTGGAAAAATTGTGCGTTGAGACAAAGACAAACATATGTTATTTTATACAGTGTTTTTTTAATTAAATGTTTTGTTTTTCTTCATTTTAAATTGTAAATACACTATTTTAACATGCAGTAAATTCTAAATAACTGCCAGTTGCTGAAAGTTATTCTGGAAAAAATGGGCTGGACATTTTCTGGCCCTTTTATTGTTAGAATAAGCAACAAAAAGAGAGTCCAGATGGACATTTTTTGAGGGGTGGACAATGGACAGAATCAGGTTGTGGACAGATCCAGCAAATGGACAAACTATCCTGCAACTCACGGAGTTGGGAACAAGCCCAAATACGCAACTACACTTTAGCAACAAGCCCTTATTATAAAACCTGCTACTATTACAATACTTTAAGCATCTTCACAGAAAAAGAAGCCCAAAGTCGCTTATAATAAGTGGACTTAGCGACTAACTTTAGGTGCAGTCTTTTCTTAAACTCACATAGTGTTTTTTTTTTTTTTTAATAAAATAACGGGTCAGTCATAATTTAGCTCATAAACAGCTGTCGTATTTTCACGCAGGATAGTTTGTCCATTTGCTGGATCCGTCCATAGACTGGTTTAAGATTAAGATAAGATAATATGAAATAGAACTTCTTGTTCCAGGTTTCTCCAAAATTGCAAAAATTACAATAATAAAGTACAAAAATAACAATAACAACATAAGATAAGATCGCAAAAAAAAAACATAAAAAGGGAAATATAAAAATAAGTGTCAAATGAAGTGTCAAAAGAGGATTAATCTAGATTTATATACACTAAAAAGTTAGGGAATTGGGCTTTTCGGCCGTTGCATGAAACAAAGATGTCACTCACAGCTCCTCAAAGAGGATGTAACTTCATCCTGACATGTGTTCAGGCCTCGCCGTGATGCCACAAAAACAGACTCGCAGCGGTCCTGTGACCAACGTTGGGCCTTCATTAGAAGGAGGCTTGAGGGCCCGTAATCTGTTTTGGAATTATCACGCGTTTCCTCTGAGCACAACTAACCTGTTGTGAACGCGGAACGCGGCCCGAGTTAATTCACTCCACTGGGGATGAGTAAAAGGTTTTCGTCTCCACGTCTATGTCAATTTCATTTCATTGTCGCGCGGCTACAGCGGCCACATTCCCAGATGGGACGGCTCACAGCGGCCACTCACCTCAACCAATTAGTCTACAGCCAGCTGCTACATCAGGTGTTGGGAACATTTTTAATTATGCACTGTGATCCCCCACAGGACCAGGTGGACAGTTGACACACTTAACTAAATATGCAAACATTTCCCCAGTGGATCGTGCCCGATCTGCTGTGGGCTCATTTGAATCAGGAGCAAACAACATGTTCGGCACACGGGGTTTAGGTCAAAGTGTGACGTGGTGAAAAAGGGTAAAAAAAACAAAAAAACAACAGGTTTTTAGACTGAAATTTGTACTTTGTGGCAAAATAAACCCAATTTCTTTCAAAAAATAATTGGAATATATCGTGTTTTATAGCTTAAAATCAATTTTTTTCACTTGGAGGATCTTTAGAGGCAGAAACTACAGACGAAAAGTTGTACTAATAATAATAACCAGGGTTTGTTAAGAGGAAATGTTTGTATTTTTCCAATTTTTCCAACCCTATTAACGATCTTCAGTGACCACATGAACACAGCAAGTTCAAAAAGACGTACACTCTTAGAAATAAGGGTTCCAAAAGGGTTCTTCTACAAGGGCTGAGGTTCTGCCTGGAATCATTTGCTTCTGAAAAACCCTTTCCCAGAAGAAAGGGTTTTTCAAGGGTTCTTGGTAACACTAATGGTTCCAGTAAGAACCATTTTGATACAGAGAACCCTTTAAAACCCCTTTCCTGAATAAAGGGGTTTAAAAGGGTTCTTGGTGGAACCCTCCAAAAGGGTTCCAAGGTTCTACCTGGAGCCAAAAAAGGGTTCTCCTACGAAGAACGTTATATGGTTCTAATTAGCACTGTCAATACCCTTTCTGTGGTCAAATTGAAGCACTTTTAAGGTCCAATTTCATATTTTTCCAACACTTTACAGCTGTGATAAACTACATATTTTCTACAGGAATACACACATATTCAAAATAAGACGGTATTATGCTACAAGCAGCCAAAATCCTGAATCTACTAAGTGAAATATGAAGTCAGATGGGTATTTGCTGTGAAAGAAATACACTCATTTTCAATTTTTAACCTTTAAATTCAAGCTTTTTCAAGGACAAGCTGACATTTTAGGCACTTTAACTTACGTTATTTTAAATACACGCTGTTTTGTTTTCTTGCAGTTTGACTGTTAGGAATGAAGACGAGACAATTCAGAGATTTGAACGCAGGACAGAGGCAATAACTAACTGTGAAGAAAGGTAATTAAAGGGCAAATCCTTCATTCAAAAAAATCGCAGTCTTTTTACTTTCCTAAATGACGACGAATATTTGTTTTTAAGCCCAAAGGCCACTCTGGACGACGCCAACTCCTGGTCCATGTCATTTGAAAGGGTGATGAAAAGCGCGGCAGGACGCGCCACCTTTAGGCAGTACCTGCGGACGGAATTCAGCGAGGAAAACATCATGTTCTGGCTCGCCTGCGAGGAACTGAAGAAGGAGACCAACAAGACTGTGGTGGAGGAGAAAGTCCGACAAATCTACGAGGACTTCGTCTCCATCCTTTCCCCCAAAGAGGTGATTCAATAAGGCAGGACATTAGTGCCGAGAGGACCGCACGAGATCACGTGGTTACAGTGGTTATTGTGCACAAAATTAGTCATGGAGTAACTGGATTATGTCACTGCAGCTGATCAGAGACACTGAAAAAGGAAATGAGCCGGGGCCTCTAATGGTTTCAGCTTCTTAAATGTTGTAAAGGAACCGGCTAATGTTTACATTATTTTTCCTGGCGTAATCAATTTAATATCATATAATGGTGATTTTTTTTCTCATAAACGTGAGAAAATATTCACATTCAATGAGCTGAAATGGGTAATTTTGTTTTTCAATGGACTAATTCATAATCAAAATGGCAGGTGATAGATTTAATAGTCTTTTAATTGAACATGTGGCACAGCGTTTCCGACAACACATAAAACTGCTTTGTTGGTCAAAACTATGAGGTCTGTTTCGTTTGGGACACTCAAACTATTTATTTATGTATGCCTTAATGTCCTGTTTACCGTTCTTTATATATGATGTGTTTAATGCTTTAAAGGCGCCATATGTAAGAATGTGGCCAAAAACGGTTACTACACTCAAATTCAAAAATACAGAGGTCTTTTAGGTTTTCGTTTTCTCCGCCATTGTAGCTCAGACGTAACTGGCAACCCGTGGTTGCTCGGCAGCTGAGACTCTACTGACTGCAATGACTGGTAGACGGCGGTAGGTGGCGCTAAAATGCCAAAACATGATTTCAAAACATAAACATGATTTTCAGTCCGCAAAACATTTTTTTTAATGCGAATATTTTGTCTGTACTGTTGTTGTTGTTGGTTTGCTTTATGAACATTATTCCTGAGTCTCTGTGACATATTAGGAGGATTTTATGGCCAGTTGTTTTAGATTTATTACATAATGCACATTTTAAGTTATTGATATTATATTTACAGTAGCTGTGGGCACGTTAGCGCGTCATGCGTTAACGTTGACGCCGTTTCCATGAAGACTGACCGGATAAAGACGCGCGTGACGTAATGTTTACGTGACTCTTGATAGTTAAAATTAGTCTCTAAAGTAACGCTAAACTTTAAAAACAGAGGCACACATACGCAGTGCACGGGTACGCTGGTTATTTGTAGCACTGCTCTTTTCCTTTAATAAACAGACCGCTCCAGTTCGACTGTAGGCGTGCTAACCGGCGCTAAAGGAGCTAACACAGCTAACGGAGCTAACTGCTAAGCGGTGCCTGGACTCCACCTCTAATTTACAGGTCTTGTAAATGTGTAATTTAGAGAATCTGGTAAAACTTTAGATTAGGGAACACATATACACCATTAACTAGGTGCTTACTAACATGTATGTAAGTTACATACTAGCCCTTTATTAGTAAATATTAAGCACGTATTAACACCTTATGTAGGAAAAATCTTAATTCATGTCGTAATAGAGGTAGAATAAGGTTATGTAGAATAACTTGGGTGTTAATACGTGCTTAATGATTACTAATAAAGGGCTAGTATGCAACTTCTATATGTTAGTAAGCACCTAGTTAATGGTGAATGTGTTCCATAATTTAAAATGTTACGGAAAATCCTTTCAAATTTGGCACAATAGTTCATTTTTGACTAGACTGAAAGGTCAAGGGTCATGGATGGAAGCCGCAACTTGTGTTTTTGGACGCAACACGTGTACAATAAAGATTTTCTTTTTGTCGCCTCTATAGGTCAGCTTGGACTCGCGCGTTCGAGAAGTGATCAACCGCAACATGCTGGAGCCGACCTCGCACACGTTCGAGGACGCCCAGCAGCAGATCTACACGCTGATGCAGAGAGACTCGTACCCTCGCTTCGTAAACTCTCTGACGTACACGGACCTGCTGAAGAGCCTGCAGGAGCCTCCCCCCGAGCCATAAGACGCCGACACTGCCACACACTTAGCTTTTCACAAAAAAAAAAAAAAAAACTAATAGAAACGGCGCATGCGTCCCCCTTACCCCGAGGAGTTGTTGTGTTCCTGTTAGGAGTCACTGCTATTTAGAGAAAAGACGGACAGGAAAATGAACACTTCTTAACACCAGTCTTTATCCAGCTGTAAGTGCTGTTTATTTACCCATGATTAGCTTACCAAAACCCTCGGAGCAAACAAGAACAAACGCTCAGTGCAGCATCAGTTACTTGTTTGAGAACATATCTATATTTTTATATATTCCCTAGCGCTTGACATTGCACTTTTCTACCTTATTTAAAAAATAAATAAATAAATAAAGGGAACGCATGCATCTGTGGACACTGCATTTGTATTTAGGTATATTGTGAGCCTTAATGCATATCCAGTTCTTGTAGAAACTAGTAGTTATTTAACAGTAAGTGAAGAAGAAGAAGAAGAAGGAAAGTGCCTTGGAATAAGATCCTCTACACTAGCACCTTCAGTCTAACACGAGTGGTGCGACAATGACTTCACATGTTGGTGCTTTCAGCTCTTCTCAAAGATTAAAAAAAAAAAAAAAAACATTTTTACATCTCAGCGAGCTGATAACCCGGGGAATAGATCGTTTATGTGTTTCAATACTGTGATATATTAGTCCGAATATATTTCATTTAAACAGAACAGGGAAAAACAAACGGAACACACGACCAAGACCACTGATATATTTGTGTATTTAAAAAGGAATTTGTGTGAAATAGCTCTTTGAATTCTCACAAATAAAGCACAATCGTATGTCGTTTCCGTCGTCTTGTGTCGTGAAAATCACACTTGTAAGCACAATGTTAACCCTCAGGCTTCAGCTTCATTAACTAACCTCTTAAGTCATTAAGGACAAAAATATCCACTTCCAAAAAACTGCTAAAACATTTGCTTATTAATATTTTTGGAGCTTTTTTTCTAAATAAATCTCTTAAAAAACTTAAATCCTGCTCAATACTGAGGATATTAACCTTTAAAATGCCAGTTTGATTAGTGGATGTCATTGTAGTGTTATTATTCAAATTTACTACCTTCTTAAAGGGACACTGCGTAGTATTTATGGGTTTATATAACCCAAAATCCACTTTTTTATACATATTATGTGGTCCTGCATTGTCTAGTCGCTGTATAATAGTTTTCGATTCATTTTCGTAGCGTTTCAAAAAGTCATGTAAAATAACATGGTCACGGGCCGCTGTTGCATAGCCACTGTTAGCAACGAGACGCAATGTTTCTATTGGAGCCTGTAAGGACAAACCCGAGAGAACAAATCAAGCGTCGCTTTACTTGTAGCGGAAGTCCCGAGCTGAACTTTTTACGCGTTTAGAATGGAGGACCACACGTATTTTACAGCGGATAAAGGAACACCAGTACCTAACCGTATGCCCACACCACGGAGAAAGACTACGAGGACGACATTTGACCGGCTGAGGATACCATAGCGCTCAGGGAAGGGAGGGGGTGAGCAGAGGAGCAGTTCTTTGTTGTACATTTCAGCCTCTCCTCTAGATGTCACTACTTACTTCACCTTTAAGTCATTAAGGACAAAAATGTCCACTTCCAAAAAAGCTTCTACTAAAACTTAACAGATTATTTTTTTTCTGCATAAAATCTGAACCAACATAGCCCCGCTCAAAACTAACAAACATGCAATCATTTTGAGGATTTTAACCCTTTAAATGTCACTTTGATTACTTGTGTTGAGATTGAGATATATTTAATTTTTTGATCCGAGACATTATTTCCAGTAGGTTTACAGAAGTTGCCAAGAGAATATTACATTCACAGAACAGTCTTATTATACTTATTGAAGTCAAAACTCAAAATAGGACATTGTAATCTGATTTAAAAGTATAAATGGGTTCAAATTGTCTCTAACTCAATTTGGAATACTCCACTGAACATTCAGTGTCTTACTGACCGTCTTAACCGTGGTCAATACTATTTTGTGTTGTCAAAAATACCAACAACACCCACTGAGGTCTTTGTGTTAGTTTTAATGACAATTGTTTTAATATTTAAATTACTGAAATGTAAAACACAACATTTAATTAATCGCCAAATAAACTCCAGTACTAATAAAATAGACAACATTGGTTAAGAAAAATTAGCAACAAGCCATTTATTTTAAGATTGTAAGAATCAAACCAAACGGTATAGCCCTAGTTATTCCAGTACATGTGTTTCCTGCAGATATTATTGGTTTGTGTCAACGAAGCAACTGAAGTCACTCTACTGAAATACTGAGATTCATCGTGTGGATCCAGGTCAGGATGCAGCATCTTTGAGTCGATGGCTCTCCCGGGTTTAACGTGTAGCTGCTTCTGTTCTTGCCTGGCTTTAGGAGTAGCAGCGTGGTTTTATTGTCAAGTAAGTCGGTGGTTCCTGGAGTCCACAGAGTCACATGTGCGTCAGTTTCCCCTCACGAGACTCTGATGACGCCATGCGGTTGTGCGGATACTTCCGAGATCATTCGTCACTGATGGGAGGAAGCTGCTTCTCTATGAAATGCTTGATGTCCACCAATTCCTGCAGGAGAATTGCAACAGAAAGCAAATATATATAGGATATAAAACACCAAGTTCATGCTGAGACGGAGGGTGAAAATTAGATTTCTCCAAAACTGACCTCTGGACACGAGCTGTGAGACAGACCCTGATATGACTTGAAGGTGACATTTGATTCGCTGATGAGACTTTTCATCATGGTTGCTGTCATTTTGCCAAAAGACTGGTTAACCAGTGGATCGGCATCGCCGTGGCATTGTAACACGTGCATGTCCTTGTTAGGACAGTCTGCAGTTGCCTGAGAATAGAAGAGATTAGGATTATTCATATTATCTGATTATAATAGATTAGGGACTTGGCGGTGGGCCGTCCCTTACCCTTAATTCAATCAAAGGAATAGTTCACAATAAAACAAACATTTAGACATTTTATATGTACACAGTGCAAAAGTCGTGTTTATGTCTGTAAAATTATCATTGGTGTCTGGATTGGCATGATGCAACTGAAAGCTGGTTTTATATATAAGCAAACTGAAGGAGATTAACTCATACAACATGTATATGTAACGTTCAAGGATGTCTTGAAGGACTGGTGTAATAGACCTTTTTAACAGCAGATATTTATATAATACAATAGGACAAACACAGGTTTTTAACAATAACATTAATCAACAACATTCCACTCTGAGTTTACGAGATTCAGGGTTATGTTATTGTTCCAGTGTAAGGGTAGGTCACACTACTTCTGAAGCCGCTCTGCCCTGTTTCTGATATGGAAACAATGCCATGATGTGGGCTGAGAGGGTTCAGTTTCACTTTTAACCTAGAGAAGCCGTTTTCTTCTGAAAACTGTGTCATTTTAAAACTAAACCTTCTGGATGTGATTGATAAGTAGTGATACTGTTATAGTCATTATAGCATTGCTAACACAGCAACTCTTATGGTGGCCTATGACCTTGACAACACACTGAATTTCTGAAGAAATAAAAAATAATTAAAGACGTTTACTTTATTTAAGGAGTATTTAAAGGTACTATATGCGAGAAATGTATTAGACCGAGTCATAAAAAGATCACAATGTGTCTTCACTGATAACAATGGTACAACCTGTAACTTGGACTTTGTATTCTGCCAGCTCGGCACCTTCAAGAGAAAGGTGGTAATTCCTCTATCGACAGCCAGCATATTCAAAAAATACATTCTCATTTGTTTTTATAGTCCGTTATTGACATCTTGTGATCATTCTCAGCTGCTGCTCTAAAGGGTGGGACAGTTGTGAACAGTGAACACTGCTGCTTTCTGCAGACACCGACAGTATAACATCTCCGCATCTTTGGCTGACAGCTTAATGGAAATAGTCATCCTGGCTTATAGAAAACCAGGAAGTGGCTGTGCATAATAGTCGATTGGGATTGGAGTAACAGTTAAATGCACGTTGTACATATTTTATATCATCTTTAATTACCCACTTAAGGATATGCATTAAGACAAGTGAACATCCACGGCATTACCTGAGGGAAGGAGCTGCGGAGAGGAAGCCAGCAGCTCAGTGCAACCACTCCAGCAAGTTTCTGCTGAGTTGTCAAAGCTGTGTACAGAGACAAGGCTCCACCCTGGAAAAACAGACAACTCCCCGAAATCCATCATTCAAATCCAACACCGCAAGCAAAGGAGAAGTGAACAGCACAGGATGGATGTAGTTTCACCTCTTTCATGAAAAAGCCCCAACTGACACGGTTTTCTTTTATTCTGAGATTTATCTTCATCTATTTATCTCTGTTCATGTGCAGCTCTGAAGATCAATGTGATGCTGCAGAGCTGGGGCTGCACAAAATTACAATGTGCCCAACATATGCAAGGGACAGTTTGGAATGGTAAAGCCCTGAGTGAGGCTTGCGTTTCGACTGAGAACAGTAGGCGGGGTGTGGGCTGCTCGGTATGTGGCTTGTTTGTCAAGCTTTGTATGAGAATAGACTGCGGGCATAAAACGAACCCTATAACATAATAATTATATAGCTCTGAGGATGCATACAGGAAAATGGGTCTCTACTTCTCACTTATGTCATCAGTAAATATTTCCTAAGGATTTAACAGTAGAACATGGTGTCAATTTGGCAAAGTGTGTTCTCCTTGAAAGGAAAATCGACAACTACGTATGGAAAAGGTGTGAATGTGCCACACTTACCTGTGAAAAGCCTCCCAGCATAATTCTGTTTGATGGTATTCCATTCTTCACTTCTTGGTCAATCAAGGCTTTTACTGTGGACATCATCAAAACACACCTGTTAATATAAAAACGATGCACGTCCCTTACAAGAACAAACTTAAGTTTTATTGACGTACTGTTGTCTGAAGCTCTTTTAATGCCACTTTCATCTTCCTGTGCATCGAAGCTCAGTCCGTAGATATTAAACCTATGAATGAAAAAACAGGTCTGACGGCGGGTGCAGTGTTTTCCTGGACTTCACATTTTTGCAGCTGTGTTTTTTTTTTTGAAACACAAGGGTATATATATGCGACATCCTCCACATTTTTATTATGTTCAAATAATTTGACACTTACCAAGAAGGCATGTTCATTCCAAAGTTCAGGGTAACAGGCATGGTGGGACTGAAATCATTAAGAGAACATGAAATGCAACATTAAATACCGGTTTCTTGGGCTAGGTATCAAAACTTCAATACTTGTGTGGTAACTTCCTCAGCAAAATACAGACGTAAACATATCCCGAGCTAACTGTTGTTAGCAATACCAGTCGATAACAAAGCTGTAAAACAGCATAGCAACAAGCACACAGATAAAAATTGAACATTACTATATGTACAACTGATTTATTGCGAAACACATGGGTCAGAAGCACTAATAACTGTAAAAGCAGTGTGTGTATAAAAATGTTCCCATTTAAGAGGCTGAAAAACCAGAAAACCAAATCAAGCATTGAACTAAATACTTCTTTCCCTCGATTGTGAAGCACCTTGGTTCAACTAATCCGACTTCCCTTTTCATATTGCAAGACCTGCAGACACTTCTGCTGTGATGTTACAGCTGGTGTGAATACGTACGCATGTGGAAAGATGTATTTCACATGTGGTGTCCTGATGTTTGCGAAAGTCTCCGCCCAGCCATGCCTGTCAAAACAGACATCACAACACTTAAGGTAGAGTCATTTAAAGGTGAAGAACTGTAGAGCGAGTAAAGGAATGCAACAAAAATATACATATAAAGTAGAAAAAGTACTAATAATGTTTAGTGGGATAAAAATATAGGATGTTTTAGATTACTGATGACATAACGTGGACAGTTGTAGCTGATAAAAGTGAAGTTTGATGCAATTACTCTGCAAACTACTATGTCACGTGTGTATTACCATTTGGATCAAGTCTTAACCAACAATATGAACAGAGTCATCACTCATGTGAGTATATTACTCATACAAATCTGCAAAACAAAGAAAAAACTAAGTAAAAACACAAATAAAAAATAGACAACGCTGTTCTCACGTACCCAGTATCACCTAGGCCATGCAGAAATATCACCTGTAAAATAAAACAGACCTATTATCACAGGCAGGGACACAATCCATCCATCTTCTACCACTTTATTCTCTAGCAGCTAAATTAGGATAATTGGGCTGTAAATGAGGGTAACACTGCTTTTCCTCTTCAGCAAAAAGTAAATTGGTCCCTCAGAACAATACTGCAGTACTCAATTATGAAAATATAATCATTAGCGGTAGATCTACATGTTAACTTTAATTTAAACATTTGAACATTTTACAATTATTTATTTCAAACATTCCAGGTTGTAAGGGAGTGTTTTGTTGACAGGCAAGATGTAGACGCATGACAATTAACTCGGTAATCAACTGATAATCCATTAATCATTGCAGCCCTAACAAGATGTACAAAAAATATGCCTTGTTTAATTACATTAATGCATTAATAACGTTCACTGATTAGCAAACAACCCTTAAGCACAACGACATTACCACCGTAGGGTTTTATTTTTTTTAATCGTCATTCCAATATTCCACTGCAGTATAGCACATCGAATGTTTTTGCTAATAACGAGCAGCAGCCCTGGTAAACCCTGGTTGTCCCCGATGAACTCACCGCAGCAGTGGCTTTCCGGGCAGCAGGCACAATGGCAGGTAGAGGCGCCGACATGTTATTGCCGCACATACAACGCTGATGCAGCTGATAAGCGGAAAGGAGTTAGCTGCTATATGCTAACTACGATATTAGTCAGTGTCAAATCCCTAATCCCGGTCTGGCTGTCAAATACGAAGCAGCTGGAGGACCAATGTCAACCGAAGACGGACACCGATGTCCACGAGTTATGTTCAACCGCCGGCGAGTCGTGAAGTTCCTAAAAGAAAGTTTAAATTTTGTATTAAGCAACACACAGCGTCGGGGAGTCACCCCTCTCTAAACAACGAGGACGCCACTCGTCAATGACGCCTTTACGTCCCGTAGTCCCGCCCTTTCTGCTACGTGATTGGCTCTCTTCTCTGTCATTTAAAAGTACGATGCAGCGATTGGTTAGCTGGAACGACAATGAGGGCCGCTTTGAACATAGTAAATCTTCATCGGTTGAAGCATAATCTCTTACACATTTATTATTCTATTGTACATACTCAAATTCTTTTCTCTTTTTTTGGTGTCATCTGACATGTCATATATTTTATGATTCTCCAAAAATGCACTGCATACTTTAGAATTTAGATTTTGTTGTATATCTTCTTGTATGGTAAATTTCATAAATGTACGGCGGACAAAGGTTTCTCCTGAATGTACTGCCTTTCGACACGAGTTGTTTTTTTTTATTATTATTGTTATTTTCCAGTCCGTTACTTTAACGATATATGTTAAAAACAAGGAGTGCAGATCTGCTGTTCGTGTATTTGTTATCAATAAAGTTTGTAAAAAAAAAAAAAAACATCAGTGAAAACAAAGCACACTGCAGTACTACAATGAACTGCAGTATGTAACATCAAATTACTATTGTTTTTGAACCTTTTTAAAAATATATATATTTATACCAATGTATCTCATGAACAGTTAATATTTGAGATATGTTTTGTTATTTGGCATCCATAACAAATTGTCAATAAAACAACAATGTTCAGCAACTTTCCGTAGCAATCACTATTAGTGGAATGTATGAAACAAAATGCATTTAAACGGCATTAAATTACAACATCAAAACCATCTAAAATCTATTTATCAGGCGTTTTCTCTCGCCGTTTTGATTTTATTTTGAAACGTGTCAGAGTTGACAACAAGTACTTCCGGTCACATGACACATACATACCGGTGCCCTTGGTTCTGCTAACTTTGACATGTGAGCAGCACAAATATGTCTTTCCCTAAAAAACCTGCAGGCAAAGCGTTGGATATTTTGCAGAACTTGCCGAGGATAAGTTTGGCGAACATGCGGCCTGAACCAGGATCCGGAAGAACGGTGAGGTTTTAATTTACATTATTTTATTTACAGTGATTGTCTTTGATAGCTGGCTATTAGTAGCTAACACGGCTAGCCTGATATGCCTTTAGCCGACGGATAGTAAACAATAATCACATGTGATTGAATTGTCTTTAAAGAAAAAAAGACGAGGCAGAGGACAACATGGTGGCAACAGAAGCGGCCGAGGACACAAAGGAGAGCGACAGAGAGGGAACCGGCCACGGCTCGGGTTTGAAGGCGGTCAAACTCCGTTTTACCTGGTTATTCCAAAATATGGCTTCAATGAAGGACACAGGTAACATGGTGACATCATACCCTCATTCAAAACAGTGTTAGTTAATCATGATAAATCCTAGACTGCATACATCTTTAAGGTGTTGGAATCAGTGCTACACATGTATGTATGCAAAACTATATGGCTGCAAGGCTTTATAAATAGCATAATATACTATATAGATAGAGTATATACATATCATTTACTAGGGATGCACAATATTGGACTTTTTGCCTATATCAATCACACTGGTGTTCCACATGTATGACTGACAGCACATATCTCCAAACCCGGGGTTTGACAGTGTCATAACAACAACTTTCATTGAATTATTTAATCGACAGATACGTTTCACAGTAAAGCTTTTTATAGTGCACATTCCTGCTTTGCAGAATAAATCACTTGCACTGCTGCACCAGGTTTTCTTTGGCAATGTCCATATATTACATCCTAGGCACTATAAAATACTAACCAATATTAGATTAAGTTCATCTTGGTGCATATCCTTAATCAGGATGATCAGAAATGGAGAAATTAGTCAATATTTCTTGTAAGTGACTTCACTAACCTACAGTCATAGGGATTTATTTTTTATAAGTGCAACAAATCATGGTTTAGTTTGGCGTCCCTAATAACTTCCTTCAGCAGAAAACATATTAAAGGGGGTTGAGTATGATGAAAAACAATTATTTGACAGCCTTTTAAAGATTAACATGACATTCTGACTGACATCATGCGTGTGCTCCTTCCTCTAGTCGCCGTCCTCAGTACCAGCCTCTATCTTTAAAACGACTGCAGTACCTGATCGACGTGGGGCGAGTGGACACGACGCAGCCTGTGGACCTGACGCAGCTGGTCAACGGCAGAGGGGTTACGATACAGCCTCTAAAGAAGGACTACGGTGTCCACCTTGTCGATGAGGTAATCACTGTTTCCATTCCAGTTATGCTTTGATGCGGAAAACATATTTACCACACTGATGCTGCAAATCGTTTAATACATTGCCCCTGAGGTAGTCACACTTTTGTTTGATATGACCACACGGTGAGACCTGTACAGCCCTAAACATGTTCAGGTTCAAATTGTCAAATCCTACAATCACCTTCAAAGTAATTAACAAGTTGTCCACCAGGGGGCACTGTGAGTACATGCGCTCTTTGCTCATGGAGGACAGCAGAATTTGTTGTTTTTTTTGAAGACGACTAAAATGTCCTTCTTCAAACTAACTTCACTGTGGTTCTAATGAGGAAGGAACAAAAAAAAAACATTTCAGTTCTATGTAATTGTCGAAAAAAGTGCACAATTAATTTGCAAATAAGTGTTTTAATTATAATACAGCAACAAAATGGGCTAAATTGGGAAATATATAATTTTTGTTGTTGGAAAAGTATTTGTTTTTTGAAGGTTTTACCACAAAATAATATCACGTCAAGTCAGTCTCGTTATAACATTTTAATTGTTTCATTTTAAACACAATCCGGTAATTTTATTTCAATTAAAATAACTATATTTTAGTGGATTTAATTAAGCTGTTGAATAAGGAAAACCAGGTGCTTCACCAAGTCTCTGCCAGTAGGTGGCAGCACACGACTGCATCGTCTGTGTTGTTTAAGCCTGTTTTTTTTGCCCCCCACTTTGCTCTGCCACAAGTTGACTCTTCACATGTTTGTTCTGTTTCAGGGTGCCGACATTTTTGCTGCAAAAATAAACATCGAGGTTCAGAGAGCTTCTGAAGGAGCCATCGCTGCTATTGAGAGGAACGGCGGCGTCATCACAACCACTTTCTATGACCCTATCGCTCTCGGTAATATAAATGAATGACTTCTTATATAGCGTTCTTGCCTTGTGTCATTTTAAATAAGACACTTCTTTGTGTTTGTGTGTGTGTGCAGGGATTCTCATCAAGCCCGTGCCGTTTTTCTTGCGCGGTCAGCCCATCCCAAAGCGCATGTTACCAGGACAGGAAATGGTCCCGTACTACACGGACGCAGAGAGCCGGGGTTACTTGGCCGACCCGGAAAAGATCCAGCAGGCCCGGCTCGCCCTGGCGCAGAAGTACGGCTACATTCTGCCGGACATTTCAAAGGACGAACTGTATCACATGCTCTCCACGAGGAAGGATGTACGACAGATCTTCTTTGGCCTGGCGCCCGGCTGGGTCGTTAACATGTCAGAGAAGAAGATACTGAAACCAACTGATGAGAAACTGCTTAAGTATTACAGTTCGTAGGAGTGAAAGTCAACGTTTTTGTACATTATTGTTGGTAAAATAGAGAGTTTTGCTTGTTGGGGATGTTTCCATTTGATTATGTGGAAATCATTAAACTGTATCTTTAAAACCGCATTTCGTGGTATATTTGCGTTGATGTTACATAAAGCAGCCCTTTATTATCTGGGCCCCGTGCCGTATGATGGAAGGAACGTGGACTGTAACAGGTGAGCGGGAAATCAGGAAAATAAGATAACTCAAAGAATGAAAACAGGAAACAGATGCCTGGTGATGTGTGATGTGTGTTACTTGCGAAATGTGTTGCCTAGGCCCTTTAGAAGGGGAGTTTGAAATTAGTCATAGGCAGCTGTATCCTGGTGTGGACGTTCAAAAAGATCCCCCGCTCCCCCCCTCCTGGAGCACAATCACAGGCAAACACATATATACAACTTTGCCCGGTCATGTTTAAGCGACATAAATCGACATGAAGAGACGTTTGTGCTTTGATATCTAATGATTAGGACTTATTCGGAAGTATAGTATGTTTCTTGTGCAGAGATTTCAAATAAAAACACTTTACGGTCATAAATAATCACATTAAAATGTATGTCTTTTATGATAACACACTTAACACGAGATCACAGTCTCATCTAATGGTCCAGCCTGCATTTGAACCCTCCAATCGGCTGGTGTTTATTTTTTTTTAAAGTCGAAATGGCACACTCGCTATAAATAACGTGGTATTTTACACAGATATTGTCTCAAGGGAGGGCTGCCATAGAATTTGTGCGGGTATAAAAACATTTTATCAAAGGAAGCATATGTTTGTGCGGTTGTTGAGCATTGTGTGGCCACACCAATATTAGTTACGGGGTTTAAAAAGGCAGTTATGGAGAAATAATTGAAATTTAAGTAGTGACAGGACTGATTGATGACATTTTATATTATTAGTATTTGCCGACTTCCTACTTTGTGAGCGTCTTAAGTCAAAGGTCACGCTTTGATGACTTTGCTCGTGGCTCCATGAATGTTTTCCTGAATATCAAGTATCCAATAAGCGACTACACCACATACACAGTGGCCCTGCCCTGCCCTGTCAGGAAAACCAGCCCAAATCCTTACCGTGTTATACTTAAAAATAAATCACGCCACAGGAAAGAAACAGCACAATCACTGTTTATGGCAGAACTACGGGGCCTTATCTTCAAAGCAGCAGATCCTTTTGAATTTGCATCGAGCAGAAAAAGTTTTGCAGCGAGGCCCAAACGTCAGCTCTTTCTTTGAGCGTGTGAGAGCTATGAAATTGAATCAGGCATCGGTGGCCTGCATTCACTTTGCCCTTAAAACGATTTGCGAGTCTAGTTTTAGCGCAGACATTTTTATCTCTGGCTTCTGCTTGCAAATAATCTAATGTCTGAGTCTAACCCGTTCACACTTTTTAATTAAACAGTCAAGCTCTGCTGCTGCTGCTGCTGGAGTTGAGCAGACCAGATTGTTTTGGTTATCTGCCGCCTTGAACGAGCCGTTTAGGACAGACAGACACAGATATCACGGTGTCTCACAGGTCTCAGTCTAGTTCCAGTTAATAATAATTAGGGTTAATTACAGCAAAGCTCAGGCCTGTTTCTTCCTCCGTCTGCAGAGGAGAGAAGTGTGGCAGAAACCCGGGGATCAAGGTCACACTTAGACAAATCAACGATTCAGGTCCAAAAAAAAAAACCTTTCTAGTGACAGCTCACCACTGACATCCAAAAGTTCCTCTGCCCCTGGACAATAAAAACCTAACAAGGACTTCATTCAGTTCACCAGATAAGACTCTTATCAGCAGCCAGCGTAGAATACAATTCCTAATTTACAAAGAATGGTGAAGCTTTTTTTTTTTTTTTTTCCTCATCAGACTGTCTCGTTCTCAGCGAAATGAAATAAAATTAGGAGGAGACAGAGGCAGGCAGATGAAAGAAGTGAGTCGCTCTCGCAAAAAAGCCATTTAATTTTCTCCACTTACGAGAACAATGGGCATTTAATCAGCCTTTCTGTACATGCCAGCTCAGGCCTGATGGCTCGACTGTGATTCTTCAGTCCAGAGCTCTTTGACAAACCAAGTGAAGTGAAATATCACACGGTATGAACTTTGAATTGGAGTCATTTACAACATACGCACACATACATAAAAGAAAAATCCATTATTGATGTATATTTTTAGCAAAAATGTCAAAAAAGATACAGGTTTTTACAAATATAGAGTAAAAAGGTCCATTCATCTCATTTTATATAGATTTTTTTTATTTATTTATTGAATAATTCAGAATGTATTTATCTATATTATTTAATATCCTATGTTTTTTCTTTTGTTTTTATAGCCCACACAAGATTTATAAACAGTACGCAGTCAAACACATCATAATTATATGAAATAATGTAATTAATTGGTGAATTTTCAGCAAAAAACTAAAAAAAAGACATGTTTTTGTTTGAATTTTCTGGAAATTCCAATTTTTAAGTTTCATGAAACATTTAATATAGGATGTTTTTAATTTATTGTGTATTTTCTATGTATTTAAAACCTTTATTTAAGAAAATTTCCTTTTATCTGCCAATAGCAGGGGTATTATGTCATCTCTTTATCACACTGGGGTCACTCTTTGTATTCATAACCTTCATAAACCAACATTTAAAAACACATAAATACTCCTTTTTACAACAAAGTCTTGCACGCTTGGAATCCGGACTTTGAGTAACTGATCATCAAGTGGCATATAATAATAACAGCTTTGTTTATTTTAAGTAAAACACAGTTAGAAAGTGCTGAACAATACATAAAAGAAACATATTCTGTAAAATAATTGAAAAGCCAGGTTAAAACTGTGTTTTTTCCATTGTCCCACACAGGAGAAGATCCCTACAGATGAAATTTACTGATGTGATTCTATATGCAAAAAGTCAAAACCCTGTCTTGTGTCCCTGTTGCACGTTGCATCACCTGATGCTTGGGCTGCGGCGTTTGAAGTCTGGCTGAGTCTGCTCTCTTATCTCTGTGCTCTGAGGTGGGGGCATCATTGTGTTCCACTAATGAGGCTACATTAAGCCCCCGTCCACAGCAGGGGGCATGTAATCCTCTCAGCTGGCCTGATGTAAAGGCCCGGGCAGGGCGCTGTTTGCTCGGGGAGTGTGGAGGCTAGCACTCGTCGGGGGGACCCATGTGGGCCTCTGCTGTCTGCTGTTGGAACATGCGATTAAGACGTGGAGGAGGTGTAGGAGGTCACAGACCACTGCATAGAATGGTGTCTGAGTCTTGACCGAGTATATCTTGATGCTGACCTGCTGTGTCCATACAATACAGCAGCACAATGCAATACAGTGGCTCGCTGCGAAGATCACGGACACCTGAGACAACACTGTTATGTCCCCCCCCGCCCCCCCCCCCCCTCACACCTTCAAGAAATGGAACAATGCAGCTTTTTATGAATGAGCCACTGTAAGGAAAATTTGGTGGGATGGTGCAGAATACAGTGCTTCATTATCGCAGGTTTTACCCCTCCACCACCTCCTCTCCCACAGCACTTGTTCAGTTTATCACGCTGGGTCCGTAGTTATGAAGACATCAATCTACATCCTCCATTTTGTAAAACATTTCTACATTGGTGCATATTTTTAATCTCAGCCTGTATTTCTGCTTCTTTTTGTTGGATTTGAATTGAATGAAATTATCAGATTATATGACAACAATAATGTCAGATTTTTCCAGTGTACATTATGGTGTTGATTAAAAAGTTCCGGTACAATATTGATATTCAGACCCTAATTTATACTTTTTTCATACCAATTGTATTAATACCTCTTCAGCTTTAGTAAAAAAAAAAGTCTCAGGTCGTAAAAAACGTCCTGCACGATGTGAAACAGCCAATCACAGCACACTGCACCCTCATTGGCTCACTGACACTTATGAGATTAAACTCTTAAGATATTTGATAGTGAACACATTTTTGATATGGGAGGAAAAACATTTTAAAGGGCTCATATTATACCATATTTACCCTATAAGCTAAGTTCCCTGGTGTCCTAATGAACATGTCTGTGACATGCGTTTGTCAAAATACCTTAAGGATGAAGCACCACAGCAGTTCAATAACCCTGCCAAAACAGCCCTTTTCAGTACGCTCGGTTTTGTGTCTGGTCCATTTACATGCAAATGAGACACAGGTAAACACACACCCATATTAAATAAATCTATATATCTGCAGATAAATTAATATCTAAAAAATAGTGTTAATCATAAGTTCGTAAATTGCACATTTAACGCAAAAAATGTAATTTTTGTGATTTTTATGCCCTGTAATGTCACAAAAACAAAGAGTGACACTGGTTTGGAGTAAATAATGCAGCAATAATATACATTTGTATGAGTAATAGTCAAGCACAGGCGTCTATGAAGTGGTGGGGGGGGGGGGGGGCAATCCAATCCAGTTTAGGGCCCCATAAAGGCTTGGACCGGCCCTGCACAAAAGTATTGAAGTCCTATTCTCGGTCCTGTCTGCAGGTCTTAAAAATCCGGCACCAAACATCCAAAATACAACATCCATATTGACAGACGGCCTCGAGGGAATAAGCATGAGAAATCTCCACTGTCACACCTCCAAAATCCAGACTCGGGTGATCCACAACAACAAAGATCCTTTCGTGTCAGACCAAAAAACGAGGACGCTTCCAAGTCCAGACGACGTCCAACTCACACAACAATCCACAAGAGTTGTCTGGAACGTTTTTTTGTCCTGCAGGTCCTCGGGTACAGCACAGGTCTCTCTGTGTGTCTCTGTCTCTACACCTGAGTCCAGCCGGGCCTTCACTGATCCACAGCGAAGACACGAGGAGTGTCTTCTCCCATATATGAGATCTGTCCAATACAATGGCATCGCTGTGATCACAAAGAACACAGAGAACAATCCCTATTCACAAAAAGCATAGTGCCCATTCAGCTTGTTTGGCTGCGAGACAATACAATGATTCACTACTACTGTCACTGCAGAGATTAGGATTCAGTCACAGAATAAAAGGACTCATGACACAGATTTTTGGTAAAGTTTAGAGCAAAAATCAAAATAACATCCATGGCGGTACATTAACTTAACGCACGTTTTTTTATGGACTGATATAAACAGACAATCCGTCATGTATATGTTTATACGTGTCCACATAATTCTTAGTAATATTAATAATATTAGATATAGTAATATTAGATCAGAACAATGTGTTTTCATAAAACTAATAGTATTAATATCAATGGAATGCTGATTTAGCATTCCCAACTATTTTCCTGGTTTCTTTATTATTTACATAGCTGTCTATTTAGGATTATGTTTATGTACATGTGTGTGTGTGCTTGTAAATGACTAATTAATTGCAATATAAATGAAAATGTGCAATACAGCTCCCATAAAAAAGCTGAGGTGTTTTTTTTTAAATTTCATGGTATTTCACTGCACTTTTATAATGTGTACAGTTGTTATTATTCTTTCTTAACTGTCATACAGGCACTTGTACTGTACCTGTGTGTGTGTAAATGGTAAATAAACCCTTTAATCTGTCTTAATCTAACGACGTGAAGTGCAGTATAAGTGAAACATAACAGAAATGTGTTTAATGTGTGTATTTTGTGTCATTTTTCTGTATTTTATGATATGTGCTGTCCTTTTTTTTTGGTTTCTTTTATTATTTATACTGGTTATTACCTCTCAGTGGTTGCTGATTTTTATACCCTGCACACAAAAAAAGGGTAAATCTGACTTTAAGTGTGTCTGCCTGCCTCCTCCTCAGTCTAATATTAAACGCTGACTCAATTCACAGAAGGAGCTCAGCCGAAACCGACGTTATTGTATTCACGCTGCGTCATTCAAGCTAATTGATTCAATCCATTAGCGCGTTTTCGCAGCGCATTGGAGCGTGTGTTCCGTTTAACAGCGAGGATGTGGATTCAAGCCCTAATTCTGACAAGCTGTGAAAAAGACTGTGTGTGTGTGAGGGGGTCGTGCACACACATAAAACAACACATGCACATACAGTAGGTTATGTGGAATTATTATAAATTATTATTATAATAATAATAATACATATGCGTGCAAAATGTGTTTATCCATGAATTTATTTATATTATATGTTATATTATTTTTTTTAATGTAATCTCGCCTTCAAACCCACATGATCAGATTTAGATTGATCCATTTTATTTAAACAAAGTCCAGCACACTCACACATACTAATCCCTGCAGCCTCTTATTTTTTAAAGTTTTGCAAGTGGAAAATGGGATTATTTCCCTGTCATTAGAAGTAAAATAATAATAAAAATAAATGCAAAACTGCAACCACTTTACATCCATTGAATACACTTTACAATGCCGATTATTTCACATCATTACATTAGAAAGACGCCGCATTAGTGAGGTGCAGCTTTTATGACGTGTATTCCGCATAATGGTCCCCATTGTGCGCCAAAACGACTCTTTAAAAATGGCGTCGGGTCGTCATATTCAAGTGGGATCACACGCCTTAAAAGAGTTTCATTTGCGCTGGATACACAAAATGGGAATTAGCATTCCTTTATCATGGAAGAGCCTCTGCGATATTTATATATTTATCATATGATCTTATAGCATTTATATTAGGACTAAATGACATCTGTATTTATATTAAATATAATAAAACTGTGTTTAAATGTAGGGACTTTTCTGTTGATTTAAAATGTTAAAAAGGTCACAAACCCACACCGAATGAATGTTTATTACAAATAAATGCATTTCTTTTAATTAAAAATGTGTAAAAAAATAATTTAGGCTAAATAAACAATGCTTTTTCTACATTTATAATATTGGTTAGATAACATGAGTGTTTTTATATATGTTCTTTTCTCTGCATTAAAAATGTAAACATGTCTATATTTGATAGGATCTCTGCTCTCAATTGTGTTATTTTTTTTGCATTTATATTGCAATTGTACTGATAAAAAGTAATATTTATGTTATGTGTTACTTAATTGTACACGTGTTGCATTTTTCCATCACAAACCCACTTCATTTAATCAAAATAATGTGAATAAATCCAATAAAGCCCAATAAAAACAAACGTCTTAAACGATTTCCTTTCACGTGTAACGATCATATTAGTGGTAAGTACAAAGTACAAAGGGCAGCATTTAAAGGAAACAAAGAAACATGTTGCAGAGGTTTGACAGAGAGGGAAAAACAAAGTGTTTTATAGTTTCTGTGAGTCTGTATCTCTGTTTGACTCATTTCAATACACTTTGATTCTGAGCCAAGAAAAAAAAAGACCTGTTTCCTGTTGGGAAGTCACTCCATCTATTTTTGCTCTATACATATGTGTGTGTTCGTCAGCGTGTAATCCAGATTAATAAATACATCAAAGCAGATTAATGTAGTCCTTTTTTTCCTGTTTTTGTTATGTGCTGACTCGATCACGCCCCCTTTTGTACACACCTATCAGTGTGTGTGTGTGTTTGGTAAATATTTGAGGGAGGTAATCGTGTAATAAACGCGCCTTGATCATGTTTGTTTCAGTCCTGTAAAATGAACTCTGATAGAGACAGAAGGACGAGATAAGAGCTGAGCGTCGCAGTGTAATTAGTAACCAGCGCTGCCTCCGCAAAACTTTGATATTCACCTATCAATACTCAGGAGGACCTACAGTATTGATTAGATTCCATTTCTCTCCCATTGACACTGCTCTAATCTGATTTTCTTTACCTTTGTTTTTGTTTTTATAAAGAGGGAATAAGGCTTTAAAAGTAAAGTTTCACATGTCAGGAAATGTCAACATAAACACATAAAAGAAATTCAACAACACAAGCCAATAAAATACGAATATAACTGGTGGTAAATGCAGATACACTTTGATCAAATCAAACTTGGATTATCTAGAGATCCGGGAAGGTTTTTTATTATTATAATGATTTACTTATTCATTGATATATTTTTGTCTATTTAAATATTTTGTCATCATTTGAAATGTATTTTTTGTTTATCTGTTAAAAAAATAAATAAAGTAAGAGTAAATAAGTATGATTATGTTTTTTTGTGGTTTTTTAATTTGTGGTTTTATTCTATTTTTGCATGATCATAAAGATGAGAAATATACTTAACTCATGTTTAGTGACGGTAATAAAACTTCATTTTATTTGAAAAAGACACTTAACATCCATGCAATACACAAACAAATACACTATATTAAAATATACAAAAATAGACAAATAATACAAATCATAATATGTATACTTATTTACACTTATTTCGCTTAATCAAATGAAATTAATCAATTAAATGATTATATTTAGTATTATTTAGTGTATTAATCGTATAATGGCACGACAGCCTCAGTTGTGTGGTATAGTTTCGTGAGCTCGTTGATTGGGGCGTCAGTTCATCATCTATCACCGATCCGACAAAAAACACCTGGAATTCACACCTTAAATCCACTCCTCCTCCTCCTCCTCCGTGGGCTCTCATTGGTGGAGCAGCAGCATATATCAGTCACGGTGCATCAGCAGCAGGAGGATGACAGGAGGCCCGCGGCACAGACGCAACATCACCCCTGTCCGTGAGCGCACACCAGTCATGCGTTTTAGCCACGACCCGGCACATTTCCAGCTCTGCGCAAACAGCCAATCCATCATGTTCGAGGCCGCCGCCGACGACTCCTGTGCCGCGCACGGAGACCAGATGACCGACATGCGCTCGCCGAGTTCGGGGCCTTCCAGCCCGCTGTCCGTGAACTCAGACTCCAGCTGCACCAGCCCCGAGGCCAAGTCTGCCTCCGCGCAGGTGAGGGTGAGGAGGCCGCTCAACGCCTTCATCATCTGGACCAAAGAGGAGCGAAGGCGCCTGGCGCTGCTCAACCCAGATATGGAGAACACGGACCTCAGCAAAATACTTGGTAAGACCAGATATATGAAGTGTTTCCTCTTAGAAGTTGAATATTTACGTTTAATCAGCAAAAACGTTTCATGAGAGGCTATTAAAGTTCCAGTATTTAACATGTATATCATTCCATTTTGGTTCTTAGAATGAGACTTTAAAATTTCATTTTAAGTGAGGGCCTTGCTTTATGAAGGCAGCCATCTTGTGCCACCATGTTTCTACAGCAGCTGTTATTGTTATTAAATACTCAGCGAAACAGTGGAGAACATCATCCAATATCTGCAGTTCCACCATTAGATGTCACTAATTCTTACACATTAGACTATTAAGAGCTCATAAAGTAAAGAAAAGCTTCTCTGGATCTGGATTACTACCAAAATCCAATCATAAATCTGCTCAAAGTTACTCAAATGCCCAACCACTGAAAAGCCTAATATGCAGATGATTGACTGTGCCGTCTTCTTGCAGGAAAGACCTGGAAGGCCATGTCCTTCGCCGAGAAGCGTCCCTACATGCAGGAGGCCGAGCGCCTGCGCGTCCAGCACACCATCGACTATCCCAACTACAAGTACCGACCGCGCAGGAGGAAGCAGCTGAAGAAGAGCGCCAGACCTCAGAGCGCCGAGGCGGCGTCCTCGCTGCCTTCGCTGTGCAGCTCGGGCCTCGCGACGATGCCGTACAACCTCCACTACCTGCTCCAGAACCAGCAGCAGAACTTCCAGAACTCGCCCGCTTTCCCGAATAACTTCACCCCTCTGTACAACAGCTACCCGAACAATGCAGTTTTCACAGATGCAGCAGCAGCGACCGACACCTTCTCACATAAGCTGTACCCGAGTCCACCCGTGTACCCTGCAGAGCAACAGCTGAACCACCACCACCAGAACCTGCAGTGCTGTTTCTCTGCAGGGCCTCACGTCGAGCAGGGGGAGTCCAGATTCTACGGGGGCCCGCTGAGTCCAGCCGGGCCCCCTCTGGAGTTTTACCTGGAGCGGGTTCAGATGGACATGTTGTACGACCTGGACCGCAGTGAGTTTGAACAGTACCTGGGTCCTTCAGCGCACAGGCCCGAGTCGGTGGATCCCAGCAGTTACCATCAGCAGAGCGGCCACAGAGAGGGACGCGCCGTGTCCTGAAACCGCGACAAAATGCTGTTATTTATTTAAATTATTTCACTGCGTCACTTGATAACGACAGCGTTGAATGTGCATTTGTTTGTTTTGAGAAATTGTGTTGTGATTTTTTTAAAAATGTTCTTTCTCCCTGTGTAAATATAATGTACCAATAAATAACTCAATAATTCAACTTCAAATGCCTGATGCAGATTTATAGAATATCATTTTATTTAAATAGGGACAATACTGTTAACATAGTTCCAATACAAATAATGCAACTGATGGTGCTGTATAACAACATAAACATGATCAAACTCGGTAAAACGACATGCTAAAATGACATAACACATTAAAATGTAACAAAGTACAAGCTAAAATACATTACACACAATAACAATTGTGAAATAAATAATATAAAACATAATCAGTACAATAAAATATGATACAACTACACTTGATAGTACAGTTAAACACAACTTACAATCGTAAATGTATAATAATTGTAAACAAACAAACTAAAATAAGTGTTGGTTATGCCTCAAAACATGGATCCTACATTTCCCATAATGCACTGTTGTATGAGAGAATCCTCACTCACCCAGTCCTGGAGCAACCATGTCTTCTTTGTGGAAACGTGAAACCAGATCAGATCTGCAATGAAATCACAACTGTGTTACTGTCACTCAAGACCAGTTCAAGACTGTTTTTTTGGGTATTTTGCACTTTGTGAGGTAACTTTCAAACAAAGTTTTGTGTTTTTAAATCAACATCTGCGAACAAAACGATTAAAATCTTGCCATGCATCATAGAAACTTTCACATAATTAAAAATGTTCAATTATTTATTTTTTATATATTGAAAGGCAAAACTGGTTTTCTATCACTTAAGTCAACATGGACTATACAACATTATAGCATACAATAAGACTATATGTAAACTGTACATCAGATAATGACAGTATAAAATATAGGGACAGGAATCAGTATGAGTCAGTATTTGTATCGGTTCGATACCGGTCAAAATCCCCAGATCAGATATTGAACAGATAAAAATGTAAATAAAAAATCGTCAAAAGCATGTCATGTTTGGGTGAACAATATTTGTGACACAGTTGGAGAATGATTCAACACAAATGTGTCAACAGGTTCATAAATGGTTCACAAATGGTCTTAAATTTCTGTATCGGACTTTATATCTAGGGAGTTTATGATATTGATACAGTAGCGGGCACAAAAACATGGTATCGTTCCATCTCTAATAATATACAACCATATAGGAGATGTTATAATTGCTGACACAATTAGATTAAAGTGTCTTCTAAACTATGAAGTGTTTTTATGAGACTTGTAAATGTCAAACTGTCTGTTTCCACAGGGTCGTCCATCCATCATGAATGATGTGTTCATGTGGAGGGATGGTCCCCCTTTTAGGAAATCCTGCACATATTTTTTTTATATTTAAAGACATTTGGCACTGCTATGTTAACCTTTCCTTTAGCAGAAGGACAAACCGTTTCATCTCCATCCAACGCGGCATCAAGGACGTAAACTTCCTCCTTCATTTTAAAGCGTGAGTCACAAAGGCGCTAAAAATATGGCCGCCCAAAAAACCAACGTCAGAGAAACATCAATCAGAGAAAAAAGATATTATGGTAAATACATTATCTATTTCCCTCGTTTCATTTGATTTTGCTTTTTTATTGAAAACCAAACCTTATTTGAAGTGTCAATGTCAATGTCTAATTTATTTGAAGATAAATGTCACTTTTTAGCTATTAAAAAAAGTATAAGAAAATATATGTTAAGTGTTGAAAGGAATGAATCATCATATAACTTAAAAACATAGATCCGTGTGTCTTACTTTGTCTAAATTTGAGGGTTTTTTTGACCATTTTTCCCTTACCAATTTTCAAGTATCATTCATTATTTACGTTTTTCATTAATGACTTAAACATAAGAGTTAAAAAGGTGTAAAAAACAAACAAAAATCACTCTTACAGACACATTTTCACTCCACCTTTCCACCAAACAACCGTGTGCTCTTTAGAAATGAGTCTCTGCACATGGAAATGTCGTGAGTCAGTGATTGAATCTTAAAAATGCTGGGAGGAAACGTACTGGCACTGCGTCACAGGGAAGGATGACCTCGCTGCGTTGGAGCCAGCACAAGAGCTGATTAGGAAAGTGATGACCCGCCGCAATCCAACGCCACCTGAATGAGCGGAAGAAAATCTGACGTCAGTTCCAACTCCCAAGACGATGTTAGAAAACACTGTGCAGCGCGAGATGCAGACGGTGATGAGACATATTTGGGCCAAAAGAGGGAGAATTTCACACCAGCAAAAACATCAGTATCTGAACACATTCTCCTCCTTTTATTCTCTACAACTTAAAGCCTTTTAGTTGGACTTGTTTTTCTCAAACTCTGGACCCTTAGCAGCAATTAGTGAGCAGCGGCAGGAACTTCCTGAAGGAAAAACAACTGGACGTTATCAGGTTTCAGGTGAAAACATCACTAACAATAAACAGTGGTGGAAATGGCAGAGTCAGACAAACAGAGACAGTCATCGTCTTTGTTATGTACAAGCTTGTGTTTTAATAAGAGAAAGTGCAGAATTAGTGTCATTCTTGAAGTATAAAACTAGTGTAACTCTTATATTATGATGTTTAAACATGAATGTGTCATAATTAAACTTTTTTATTTGGTATAATCTCTTAGATTCGGACCAAAGATCTAACATATTTCCCAGGTTGTTTTACAGTTAGTTTTAGGTGAGTGGAACCAAATATAATCTGCTAGATCTCATGATCTGAATCACTCCACTTCAGTCACTTATTTACATACTTATTCCTCCGAAAGGAAAAAATATGTTCATACTGTACTGACAGGAACGAAATGATATATTAAATTGGGTTAAATAATAAAACACATGAAGGTGACTTGTTTTTCATCGTCATTATCATCAGCATTCAGGTGAATAAGAAGGAAAAACCAAGCAATGACTTACAGTGAAGAGTAAAAAGACACATGTCACATCAGACAATGGCAGCAAACGCTGTCTGCAACTCAAATGTTTGTAGACAAAGAGGAGGACGAAGGCCTCTATTTATAGAGTATGAGGTCCTACCCTTCCTGGAGGAGGAGGAGCTAATGGTTTTTTTGTGTCCTGATTGTCTTACGCAGAAGTTCTTGGTGTTTTTTTTCTGGCTTTAGATTGTTGTCACTGAATATTGGACTTTTAAAATCAACTTCATCACGCCTACATTTTAAGACTGACAACTCAGCGTCTAAAATACATTAGAATTTGTCCACACACATCTATTCTTACATGTTTGTTATACTCATAACAATAATAATAATGAATTTAAACACACATTTCATACTGAATTGTTTGAAGCTTTTTTAACCTCACTATGAACATATTTTAGCTCGGAAAAATACATTTTGACGCCATGCTATACCTTTATTATATGAGGACGTTGAAAATGCTGCATAGTATAAAAGTAAAATATCACAGTAAAACACCACACAGATCTATTTTTAGTTACTCACTGACTTGAGATGTCGTGAGCCATAATTAGTTTTTCGCTTGTCTTACCTCCAGCTCAGAGGTCATGGATAGCTTCCTGTCCTGAGTGCAGTTTGGGTAAATCCCAAGGCTGTTGTCTGTAGATAATGTTCATCCGAGTATTATCCTGCAGGGACGTCTGCTCTCTCTGGAAGCTCAAACAGGAAGATGGCTAAAGTGACACGCCGGACAGGTTCCTATCCTATGAAGAGTCAAGAGAAGGGTTCATCAGAGAGGAAAATGTTCCCACGACCTGCGTCTGTCTCATCACTTCATTATGAATTACTCTAATCTGATCAAATCAGACCATGTTCTGCAGGTCATATGCAACAATAACTGCAGTTGTAGTAATACTACTACAAAGTTAAGCTTTTGTTTACAAGCTAAAAACTAAAATGGACCCATTTACATATTTTTCTGTCATTTACTTTTAAGCAACATGTTTTTATAACATAAAACAAAACAAGGCAGAAGTTAATGCAAAACACAGAGGAAAAACAAACACACGCGCTAGCTCATTTTAGCCTTCATGATAAACATGCTTACCATTTTGTTTTAGAAGTTCAGTAACAACTTATTTACATTCTTTTTCCATAACTGTAATCTGTCAATTAAATACTATCACTTTTAAGAAGCGACGTATTTATATTACTTTAAACAAAAGAAGACTGAAGTGAATGCAGACTGTAAAACTAACATGCTAACAGTACCTAATTTTAGCCTTCATGATAAACATGCTTAACATTTTGTTTACGAAGTTCAGTAACAACGTATTTACATTCTTTTTACACAATTGTAATCTGGCAATTAAATGCTACCACTTTTAAGAAGCGACGTGTTTTTATTACATTAAACAAAATAAGACTGAAGCGACTCCAGACTGTAAAACAAACATGCTAACAGTAGCTCATTTTAGCCTTCATGATAAACATGACAAACAAAGCTAACAATAGCTTATGTTATTGATAATAAACCTTAAATATGTTTGTTTTTGATAAGTTCAGTCATACATTTTAAGCAATAATAGAAGTTTGTTTGAAAGTAACCGTGACTGAATTTAATATAAGTCACAAATGATGTTTTGACTGGGATGTTTAGCAGGGACACTGACACAAACATGCTGAGGCTATTATGACCTCAGCCATGTTTCCAGCCAAGAGACAGACAGTCGGTGAGCGGCAGACAGACGATTAACTGTAACAGGGGTTCGTCCGACAGACGGACTCGCTCAGGAGAATGGAGCGGCTGGGTGTGTCTCTGTGTGACCTGCTGGGAAGATACAATACTCCACCAGAGTCTCTGAGCAAGGAGACTGTCAACAAACACTTACAGGATGATTAACGCAAACTGGCCAGAAGTCAGTGTGTTTATTTGTGTCTGGGCTCTATATATATATATATATATATATATATATAAACTTTAACTGAAGGTAAACTGTGAAATAGGAATTTATCATCAGGACATAATGAGGTGTTGTTGTATTGTTATTTCATCCAGATTCATGTAAGTGGACAAAGCATCACATCCAGTCTCCTGATGCTTGATGACTAAGTCTTCCAGTTTGTAAAGTGTGTACATGTTTGCGTGTCCACTCCTGATGATTCAGGCCCGGCTCTAAGCCTGAACATAAGGGGGACAAATCATCCGGCTTCATTCCAAAATGTCAAGTCAACCAACTGCAATGCTTCCTGGATTAGTCAGTGGATCACATTATATATATGTATGTATATATATATATATATATATATATTTATATATATGTATGTATAAAAATATATTTTATTTTTTTTTTCAAAAAAATGTGTGTCTTGTGTCTAAAAACTACAATATGGCATCGGTTTGGGGTCAGTGGGTCACATGACATGGAGGCTATTATAGAAAACTAGGTATTTCATTCATACTAATACGACATCTTAGAAATATTACAATACAAATAATTTCTAAAAGGAATTTAATATGGAAAGCATTAAATATTAATTAAATTGGTGTGTGTCACATGTTATGGAAGCTATTGAAAAAAAGGCTATTGGTGAGATAATTATATTAATTTTATTAAAAAACTAAAAAATGTTCACTGTCAACCTTCAAATCTCAACTCAAAGCCTTCATTGCGTTGATCTTTTATTTATCTTCTGTATAAAATGTAGTGACCTTGATTGTTTGAATGGCGTCTACAAATATTTTTTTTTAATTATTATTATTATGTGCCATGTTACTTATGTAATACCATCTGAACTGCATGTATGTGTGTGTGTGTGGGTTTGTGTGTTTACGTTAGAAGACGGCTGGCGAGGCATGTGAACTTCATTAATTTCCATGCCAAATATATGTATATATATATATATATATATGAATATATATATAGATATATCTATATCTATATATATATACACGATATATCCACGATATCCATACTGACACGTATACAACATGTAACGTGAGCATGTGCTTGTTTGTTTGCATCTGTGTGGCAGCATTTCCATACAATGACAACACTGGTGGTGCTTGCAGTGACACGTCACAACACACTGTCTGTCCGTGTCCTGTTCTCATCGGCCACCCTGCCTGTCAGCAGACACCTGTTAGTTTGTGTTGACGTGGCGTCTTTCACACCTCTGCTGATTGACTTAGCGGGGTCAAAGCCCAACGGCACACCAGGCCTCTCAGCAGGAGGGGCACTGTGTGCAACGCTTTTAAGCTGGCAGCAACCTGAGGGTCAATGCATTGTGTGCTAAGCTGCTGCTGCTGCTGTAAAAATCACTCCGATTATAATGCTCTGATACTGTGGCTGATTCTGATATCTCGTCTTCACGGTCAGGGCCCTCGAGAATGATTTTTCCACAGTCCTTTGAAGGGTGCTTTTATGAGATACAGAACAGGATGTCCGCATGAAAACAAGCATACGTGAATCAAGGAAGAAGTGCTCTGTTAAAGGTCCAACATGTAAGATTTAGGATGTTTATTGACAGAAATTGAGTATATTACCCATAAATATGTGTGTATAAGTGTATAATTGCTTCAAAATGAAACATTATTTGGCCTTTATATTTATTTTATGCAAGGTTTTGCATTATGAAACAGAAGCTTACTAAACAAAAATGAATGCCATCCTTTTCTGGTATGAGAAGTCTCAAGATTCGATGACTAATTCTTACACAGTGAAGCATTTATTAAGTCCATGGTATCTTAGGAATTATGCCCATTGCTTATAAACACCAATAAACAACCGTTTTCGACTGGAAACTGGAGATTGTGTCACTTTGTAAACTGCTAACTCTCAACACCAAACGCCAAATGACTGATTTTACACCATGGCACATGGTACATTAGTAAGTTACTTTATTTTGCAACTTCTGTGTTTGAAATTGTGACTTTGGATATACTAACGGAGCAGTAGACCTCCAGCTCATGTGTCCCTACTCGCTAAAAACACCAACTTTCTCTATGGAGTTTGTTGTGGTAGAGTGAGTGGTTTACAAACGTAATTTTCCTGCCATAAAGACCGTTTAACAGCAAGAAAAGGTCGAAAATAGATTCTCAGTATTCTCTAAGTAGGTGTTAAGTGGCTAAAATCTCATTTTCTGCGTCCCTGCTGGTAGAAAGCAATTGTTCATGTCTCAGGCAATGACAGCCCACTTAGGGCACACGCAGCGAAGCCGGCGTTGACTATGCGTCAGTAACTCTCAAATAAACCCGAACTATCACTGCAACATTACCAGGAAGAAGCTGATTCAACACCAGAAACAGCTGCGATCGCGATAAATCACACGAGGAAAAGCCCAACATGTCAGAAAAGTGGCCTTGATTTCAGCTGCTGCTCTGGCAGGTAACTCAGAGTAAACACAGTGTCTGCTTTGACTGGCAGGTTATTGTTGAGTCTTTGCGGGTGTTGAGGAAGGTTAGACCTTCTCTCAGGACGTAGCCTCACTTCCCTCGCTCCGAGGCTTTCAGGAGGAGAGCAATGTGCCTTTTAACTTTTTTTTTTATTTGTGCTGTGTTTGTAAAGGCCACATTCCCCGAGCCTGGCTGCGACTTGTGTTATTCTTCCTGTGCTGTTTGCCCCACTCGCAGCTGGAGGGACAGGAAAACCGAGCTGGAAAACTACTTCATGTATGTCATCGGTGATTACAGGACGGCAGCTCGCGCCTGTACCTGGCAACGGCAGCCTCATGCCGAGGAGGCCCGTGGGGGCCTGGGGCAGTTCTGAACAACGCCGTCCCAAGGGGGACGCCGCCTCGCCAAGCCCCTGCTCTGCTCACTCAAGGCCTCGCTTCTGCTTCCATGCAAGGAACTCTGGGTCCTCGCAGCCTTGTCAGCGCTCTTCCTGTGGAGGAACAAGAGAGGAAGCTCCACCAGGGCAGCCTGTGGTGGCCGTGACTCTCCACAACTTTCAATTTCTGTCTTTAATCTTTTACGCCTACTGTGGATCAAATAAAGTTACTGCAGAATGGGCCCTTTTTAAGTTTTAGGTAACACTTTAGATTAGGGAACACATATTCACCATTAACTAGGTGCTTACTAAAGTGCATATAAGTAGCATACTAGCCCTTTATTAGTAAATATTAAATTAGAGGTAGAATAAGGTTATGTAGAATAAGGTGTTAATACGTGCTTAATGAAAGAGCTAGTATGCAACTTATATATGTTAGTAAGCACCTAGTTAATGGTGAATATGTGTTCCCTAAACAAAAGTGTTACCAATTTTTAATATAGGCCTCACTTGAATTAAACATGATCTTATAATATTCATAGTACCACTTGATTGGAGTTACCAGGCAATGACAGGTTTTAAAATATTTTTATTAAGACTCTTATAATTGAAATAACTCAGCTAATTTCACCTGGTATTTTTTTTTTTTTTTTAGATTATTTCCCTGTGAAAAATGTTATTTAACAAGATGTGAAGTAATGTCAGAGTTTATAAGAGAATACAATCCTGGTGAAATGTGATGAAGAATCAGGATATTAACATATCTGTGTAACCAAGTACCTCAACGCTACTTTCTACTCGTACATATATTCTCAGTCATCAGTTTCTGAGTTCTGAAGGGAAAAGTGAGAAGTGCTTTCAGGTCGGCCTCACTTTTGGCATGAGACACACACTCGAATATTCTAATGTGAGATCCTCTTTTCATTGCTTCCTCTTCACTTCGCTGCCACTTTTTTTTTTTTTTTTTTTTACTTTCCCAGGCAGAGGACCTACAAGAGCAATCTGGAGGGATCAGGAATGACAAGGCAGTCCAGCCTCCCATTGTATGTGTGCGTTTACTCAGCATGGGAGCGCAAGGACAGTGAGGCTACTAGAATACAATAGGCTCATATTTATTTACTGCTTAGTGGCAGCCAGGGACGCACACCCCCTCCCCACCACCCTCCCTCACACTCCCTCCAATAGGCGATAGCAGCTTTACAGTAATAGGCCGCTAATAAAGACCTCAGAGGGCAAGCAGAGGCTAGACTCTCTGGCTCTGTCCTGAGCACAAGCATTCAGAGAATGCAGTTTCAAACGCAAGCCAATAAAAATTGTCCTTTTTCTCTATTACATCATCACTATCAACAATAAACAACATAATTACACCACCAAGTGTCTACATATATCTCTCTCGTGCTACTGTGGCTGGTGATAATTTAGCATTTGATTCATTTATTGTGATTTATGTGCAACTGGTCGTGACGTCAGCCATAAGAATCTGAACTGTTTTAAAGCCCGGGGGATTTGCGATTTGCTTGGCCCCACGTTGTTGTTTTCGGAAATGAAAATTCACGGACGATAGCAGATATCAATCACAACGCCGTACTACTTTCTCATATATTTTCCACTCTAAACATGAAGTGAATGAATAATTTACAAAACCGACATCACGTTAGACTGAAAAAGACTTAAAATTAGTTATGAAAATGTTTACTCAGAAGTCAAATCACATTCCCATCGACTTATATTCAAATGGAGCTCTTTTTACAACCAGTTAAGTCGCCAACTGGAGGCTAATCAACGTATTCTTACTTCCTGTTTGGCTTCAACTGGTATAATTATGGCCGATATATGTAAATTATAAAGATCGCAGCAAAATGATGTCATTCATGAGTGGGAAATATTAAAAAAGGATATTTTTGGTATTTATAAAATGTCAAACTCTTCTGAAGGTTTTCCAATAACTTGGAGTTTGTCAAAACCGAGAAAGGCTTGAATCAGATCTCACGTCATATTTACAGCACAGCCCTATCCCTCCATAGTCTACTCCTTACGAGCAACTCAGACAAGAAATGTGCCGAAAATGTGGAATTGTTCAGCAAACACTACTTTATCGCTGCTCCTGTTCAATTCTGCCCCTTTTTGAGCCACTTTTTCTGCTTAATTGTTCACCAGAAATCCAGTCAAAGAATATAAACACATCTCCACTTTAATACACCTGAGGTATTGAAGTAAAACTAATTTGCTCCAATCTCAGTCACACAGATAAGCAGTAATCACGACAGAGATTGCATTATGTTTGACTCCTCTGTCTATTGGGGGGTTGTTGATGTTGTTTTCCTTCTTTTTCTCCTTCTATGTCTATTCTGATATTTCACAATAAAGACAATAAAGTCCAGTTCATGTATGTCTATCGAAGTTACAGAGACACAATTGTGCTTAATTTCCTGTAACTGCACAGAAAGACTGTCAGGTTTATGAGTTATGCCTCGCAGCTCCAGCAGAGGGCCCCAATCTATTGTACTGTGTGTCCAAATAAGACAGAGTTCATAAACCATTAGTGAAACACATGAGTGAGTGAACGTCCGTCATACAGGGAGATTTAATTAAAACTAAAAAGGCAGATACAGTATAAACCTCCAAATCACACGTGTATTATTATATACATTAAGGATTAAAAGGTCAAATCTCACAGATTATATAAGACTGATGTTTTGTTTTTCCTGACAGATGCTTGATCATCACTCACACTCCTGTCATCTTCTGATCTGACTGAGAAAAGACTGGAAATCAACCGAAACCCTCGTCGACTCTCTGACCTACATGACCGAGGCCCGAGCCTTCAAAAATAAATATTAATTTTTCCGAGAGGGCATTATGAGAGGGTGATTTATTGGTCGCCTTGATGCCTGGTGGGTGTAATTGCGCGAGCGGGGCTGAAGTTGAGTGGCTTTGACGCGTCGTCCGTCCCCCTCCTCCAATCCCAGAGTTTCAGAGATTAACTCAGACGCTCGGGATTAAAATCTCAAAATAGAGAAATCCTTTTTAGATGAACAGATTGATTAAAAATGGGGGAGTTCTCAAATCAAATGGTGAAAGCCAACGCAGGCAGCTCAGTCACAGACGACATTTACAGTTGAGCTCCTGCCAGATTTTGATTTCTCTTTTTCTCTGCAATTTGAATTTAAAACTGTTGCCGCATGTATCACATTGCGCTAGTAAAGCGAAACAGGTTGCAAACGGAAAAGTGAAATCTTCTCCGAAGCAGTTACACAGGATAAATTATTCTCGTCCCCACCCGTCCTTGCGCTGCTGCTGTATACACGCAAACACTCCCTCAGTCAGGTCTGATAGTTTTTCTTGACGGAGCCTGTTTTGAGACGAGACGCGCAGCATACAAATTTGGTAACACATTAACTAGGTGCTTACTAACATATATAAGTAGCATACTAGCCCTTTATTGGTAATCATTAAGCACGGATTAACACAAATTAATTAATTTTTATACACCGTATGTATAATTTTTATACATACGGTGTTAATATGTGCTTAATATTTACTAATAAAGGGCTAGTATGCTACTAATGTAAGTAAGCACCTCGTTAATGGTGAATATGTGTATAGGTGTTCATAAAGACCAAACAGAGGCAGAATAATAACATCGACAACAACAACAAAAGTCACCAAAAGTGATATAATATAATAAGATGCAATAAACTGATAGCGCTCATCTGGAAGACGCTGCGCTGATATGAATAATGCGAACATTACAACTGCACAGATTTTGGTGCAGCGACACACTTTCCTCTCGGTTCGAACAGACAAACGTGCGGCGTTTGATATCGTCGTCATCGTTGCGTTTGATTGCGGGAAGCAGGTGTATGTAAGCGTGGCCGTGCAGACCAAATTTAGTCATCTGCTCACTTCCCCCCCTGGACCCCAGGTTCCCTCTGCATTTCCCAGCAGCGTTCTGTCACCCTCTCCCTCCCCCATTCATAACACACGGCACGAACCTCCACGTATTCACAATTTGGTGCATTTTCTTTGACATTTGCTTAAATTTATTTTCCTTTTTTCGTCCTCTACATCTCTCTCTGCCCTCATCCTCTGTCTCCACGGCTCTGCTCTCTCCTTCCAGACCTAAGCTCTCTTCCTTCCTGCCCTCTCACAGCTTCCTGCTCCGGCTCTTATCACTCCAGAAAACATGACACGGTCTCAGCCCAGTCAAACCAACACTAACCCCTGCAGTCCCTCTTTTCCTTGGCCATCACTGCCTTAAATGGAAGTATCCTGGCCCCAAAGGGGCCACGAGGGATATCGCAGGGCCCCCCCCCCCCTGTCACCCACCTGTGCCAAATCTGTTAATGGACTTATTTATTATCAACAATATAACAACTACTTCACAGCCTACAGAGGAACAATAAATCTGAAGTGGACAGGCATGTTTTTATTTATGTATTTATTTATCTGAGAGGAAGCCGTGGGCACACTGGGACATTATCAACTCATTCTCCTCTGAGGGGCTTTCCTCCAAGCTGAGGAAATCGTCTGCTTTGATTTACTCTGAGTAAATCTGGGCGCCTTAATACACCAACAGGAGATCACACTGAGCCAAGGCTGCGTGGGGTTTGTCGTAAAACGTACAGGATCGCGTTCAACGTGGATACGTGGAGATGGCATTATTGCCAAAATACAGTACATCTCTGCAAAATCACAGACATATGAGGGGGGGGGGGGGGGGGGCTAACGCTTCTGAAACTAAACGATGTTCCGTAATAACGTCTCCAGACGCGCTCGTGAATGTGATGATGCTGTAACCACTTGTGGAGCTTTTGGCAGGAATGAGGAAATGAAGATGATGATAACCATTTCCTACACGCGGTTAGGTTTAGGCACACATTAAAAAAAAGTACTTGGTCAGGTCCAAGAGGAAAAGATCATATTTTGGTCCTCATAGCATCCAAACATCTCCACATAACACCAATAAATTGCATACTTTTACTGTGTTATAGAATATATATTTAGTTGGTACCACTAACATTTGTTTAAAACAAACAAAAAAAAAATCAGGTTTGGGGGAAACTACATCAAGTTATTGAAGGTAGCAGAAAGGTAGAGTCACCAAAACCCCAGCATATCAGGCGTTAATGACCACTGAATAAAAAGGTATTCAACATCTTTAGACGAAGACGAGTGAGAATGAATTCTCACAATTTTGAAAACCAACTACTTTTAATGACAAAAAGGCATTTTCAACGTTATAAGTGTACATTCGCTTTAATATAAGTGATATTTCTACAGCAGCGAGTGTGTGTGTGTTTTGCATTTTGCAGGAGAAAACTCACCAAATGAAGAAGAACGACATTCTTTCTGGTCTGCGCAGGCAACTGTAGTTCCCTGACTCGTTTGGGAAAGGAAGGCGTGAGTCGAGGTGTCTCCGCTCGGTGCGTGTCAGCAGTCTCACCAGTAGATGTCGCTAATTCTAACACACTGGACCTTTAAGGAGAGGAAGGAAGTCCAAGAGAGGCAGGTGTGAGGTATAATATGTACAAAAGTAACATTTCCATGAGCTTTGCTGTAAAGCAAAATGTCAACCTAGTTCCTTTTCGTGAAGATTTTTCAGGAATTTTGGTCTCCATCTCAGTCACATTCTGTGCTCGGTGTATTTATTGTTCTTTTCTACACCAGATACAGGTCTGCTAAGGTGAGAGAGAGCCCACGTTATTCTCACCAACCACTTTTAATCATCAAATGCCATTTCCTCAGTGTCAATTAAATGCCTAGATTGAGTTTGCAAAGGTCTATAATAAAATGATTTGGTTTTTATAGGCTTAGAATAAGCATTTCAGCCAAGGACCTTGCTTTGCAGAGGCCACAGCACATTTCTACGGTAGCCTGAATAGACAAACATAGTGTGTTTTGCATTTTTGAAGCAGCGGTTCACTATGCAATCTGCAGTCACCACACTGGACTTTTAATAAGTGTGAGAAAGTTTAAGAGAGGTGAAGTGGGAGGGAAGGAGGTAAAAGGGCAACGTTTCCTGGAGCTTTGGGTTAAAGCATTTTTCTGTGAAAACAAGGTAAGGGAATGAAAATCTTGAAGGAATTTTGGTTTTTCTCTGCAGGCGCGTAACAAGTTTCCATCTCAGCGTACAGGAGCATCTTGGGTAACATTATGTGCCGGCTGTATTTATTGTTGTTCTATGACACTGCTGCCAGATACAGGTCTGCTAAGGCGTGATAGAGCCCATGTTATTGTAAGGCCGTAAGGCCATCTGATAAGGCCTCATGCTCAACAGCCTGCAGCGATAACACATGTTTTGGATGGTGTCGAGCCAAGAAAGAGCTGGAGCTGCTGCAGCACAGAAATGCAGCAGCGGGTTACTGCAAGGTTCAAAGTCTGCACAACGGGCATCGATCAGAATGTAATGTGGACACCTGAGTGTGTCTCAGCTGTGGGTTAGCGTCCTCTTGGGTCTCCATTGTTTCACACACACACACACACACACACACACTGCATGTCACTGTATGCAGCAACCTTTTGTGTGGATGCAGTTTGTGATGATATCAGAGGGGACTTTCCCCGTGTTTCCTGATACAAGCTTTTCCCATGTTATCATATAGGGTATAATCAGAGGAATGGACGCTGATCATCGGACACTGTTTGCTGAAATGTGATTGGAAGCTCAAACATGAACTAAATCAGATATTGATTCCAATGTAAACAAACATCTGCTGCCTTTTTTTCCACATTATTTAATAATGGCAAAAATAAAAGTGGCATCAATACCATTATGTAACAGAAATGAGAATGCTTTGCAGACTATTCCTGCCGCAGGGAAGGCTTTGGTGCAGCAGAACCTCAGGTAAGCAGTGAGTAGATATTTATTGATGCTCCAGACCATTGTGTGTAAATGAACCGAGAGAAGATAATCTCCATCAGGTGAACTCGGCCACACAGAGAGGTTTAGTCAAACACAGGAACTCCTGTGAAGTGTGAGATAGGCCAGATATGCGAGATAATGTATTGATAGAATAATCTCGTGGAGTAAATTTCACCGTGACACGACATGTCACCGCCGGTGAGCGCCGAGGTGTTTCTGTGAACATGCTAATATCAGCGCTCGCTTTTCTGTTCTTCTAAAAAAAAATTAACAAAAGGTGAAAGGAAAGATTTCACACCAGAGATTGACTTTCATTCCAGTATTAAATTGAAATGATTTGCGTGTCGTAGTGGAGGTAGGCTCGGTTCGTCCTGTCAGTGAATGGCGTAAAGGGAACAACATACGGAGGAAGCACTCACACACTCAGTGCATTTCCTCCATAAAACCACAGCTGTGTGAAAACAACACGAGGTGCATTCCTCAGTCATTTCTCTCACTTTAGCACAATAAAAAAAAAACGTCGTCCCCCCCCTGAGGAACCTTCACCGAACTTCGTCCTAAAGCTTGTGCGTGATTGTCACAGTGTTTGTGACCCTGAAGTGACATAACGATTGAAAAGTCATTACTAGATCAAAAAATGATGTTGGAAAAACAGTTCTAAGGAGCTTTTAACCACCAGGCCGTTAAAGGAGAAGTAGCTGCATCAATGAGGAAGTTCCAGGGACGAGCTTTTGAGTATTTGTTCTGTAATCTCCAGAAACAGTGATGCATTAACTCACTACAAGAAAGTCCTATATTAACCAAAATCTTATGACTTTGTTTCTACCACATTTCATGATCTTTTTTTTAGCCGCCTCGCTCACCTGTATTGATCGGGATTCTTGCGGCGTGGTGCAACGCCACTGATCACACACGCTATTATTGATCAACATGGCGTCCTGTTAGCACCCTCTGGGGGTATCGCGTTTTGCTCTGCCCGTGACACTTTAGCACCTTGACAAGGCAAAGGCCACACATGAAAGGATTTGAGCAGAACAGAAGAATCAATTCACACCCTGACTGTCATTTACAAAGGCCTCACTGTCTCACCCCCCCTGTTTCTAAAATTCTAGTCTGGACACTGTGATTAGTAATTAACTTGGCTTTCATCTTGAAGGCATCTGACGCTGCTTTTTGAAGCCTATGCATGTTCAGGTGCAATCTTTCCAATCTGCATCATCGGTGCAAAAACAGATTAGATGAATTGAGAGACTTCTCTGGGTGGACGGGGTCAAATACAGGTCAAGTTGTGCAGAGATGTATTTATGTGGCTGGTGTCTGACAGGAAAACAACAATAAAGCCCCTTCACTAATAGTTAGTGCCTTATTTTGCCATACAACAAGAACTTGAATTGAGTTGTTAAATATTAGGAAAAAATGACTTGTGTTTGCCATGTTGTTGGCACAGCGGGCTGCGTATTGTTTAGGAGTATAAATTCATCCCTTTGATAGTTTATTATATCACAGCTGCCGTTTGTGAACATGTTTTGCTCTCTAAAAACATTTAAAAAGTTATTTCAGGCTCGTGCGCATACATCAAGAACAAAACAAAACAGAAAAGAAAGACCAAAAATAGACAAACTCTTATCAGTTTTGGAATGGTCACTGCAACCGCTGGAAACAATGCCACGGCAAGACGGGGAGCTGAGGTTGACCCTAATAATGCGACCAGTCTGTCAAGGCACCAGGAGAACAGGAAGCGTTCCGTACCTCTGTCTTCATGGATAAAGTCATAAAAATGATAAACACAAGTCTCAATTAGGCTCGGTCAGGACAATGTGCTTCTCTCCAGTGGGGAGGATCAGGGCTGGGCCAGTAAAAGTGAGGAGATGAAAGCGGCCGCTCTCCCGTGTGGCTGCGACCTGCCTGCTGGTTCATTTTTCACTGAGGAAACCTGGGTTTTCCCTTTTTACCCGCTCACTAACGGTGATTCATCAGTCAATCAAGACTTTCTATCTATAGTTTTTGCCCCTCTGTGGTGTTTGAATAAAATAGTGTGATCACAGAAATAGAGAAATGTCACCTCAAAAGCAAGGTGTGGTTAAGTAAGCTTTTTTTTGTACTGGATGTCGTTTTTTTCCGCAATAGAGCTGCAAACTAACGATTATTGTCAGTTATTTTTCTTGGTTGGTTCTGATGATGTTCTCAAATGTTTTGTTTTGTCACACAAACCAAAATGATTCAGTTTGAATGATGTCTTTGTTGTATGGAGCAAAGAAACCAGAGAACTTCTTAAGCCAATGGATCGATTATCAAAATAGTTAGCAATTCATTTAGTCATTGATTATCAATTGATTCATGGATTGATCATTTATTTTCTAGTCTGCAGGATTAAGAGAGTGGCATGTAAACTTTGAAGTGGATCAGATTATGGAGGTGATTATTTTGGGCACTTTCAAGATAGCACACTTACTGAATATGCCTAAGTATTAAGTATTAATACCGAAAATTTGGTGGAGCGACAGATAATGGCTGTTTTTTTTTTACTTGTAAATACGACATTAATTCAGAAATGGGAGTCAAAACTGCAATGACGTGAGATAATTACACTCACCAGTTCCTCAGGGCAGACAGGACACCCAGTCAAGTGTTCTTCTGCTGCTGTCGTCCATCTGCTTCACGATTTGATGTGTTGTGACATCAGAGATTGTCCTCTGCATACCTTGAATTTAATGGAAAATTCATGGTTATTTTTGAGTAACCATAAGCTTTCTATCACGTTTAGTCAGTCTGTCCATTCCCCTCTGACCTCTGGCGTGAACAATGCATTGTAAACCATAGAGATAGTTGGGAATGAAAATCCCGATAGATCTGCAATTTCTGAAATCCAACCACACCACGTTAAATTAAAATCACCTTTCTTCCCCATTCTTATGCCATGTGTTAAGTTGATTAGATAACTGCATTAACAAAAAGTTAAACACATGTACCCAATACATAAATACAAATATTTTAGTATACAATTTAGCTAAAATGAATACAAAACAAAACTAAAAGTAACCCTAAACTTACCTCTGTATATAGGCCAATGTCCTGAAGCTTCATCTTTCTTTACTATTCTTAACTACCATGTACAGCCTTTTAGCATACTCGCTAGCTTAGCAGTGAGAAAGAACTTGGTTTTAAAACTTGTACAATTCTGAAGCTACTTATCAACATTATACATTAAAACCAATGTGTATAAGAGGAACGCTTTATGTTAGAGCCAAACTAGGTCACTATTATTCTCTGTTTTATGTTCAGGCTGCTAGCTAGCTAGCTGCATGAGCTTTGTATCATCAAAACTTCAACAAGAACTTAATTTAACACCTGTCTTTTCAGCTAAATGCTAAGTGTCTTCTATTTCCAGGGAGAACAACCAAAACAACGGTATATGAATGTTCATTTTTTAAAGTTAGCTTTTGTGCGTTTGTCAACAGCGAACCATTGACAGCGAACCATTTTCTTGACGTGCCTACTTTTTTCCCCCCATTGTTTAGAAATGTGTATTTAACATTATTGTACTTTCACTAAGAAACTCTTATGTTATTTTACAGTAACTTCTCAGCACTATGGATGTTCTCAGGAAAGAGACTTTGATTATTTGACTTGTTGCTTCCGTTATATTGTTGGCTGACCCGCGGCGGCGTGCAAAAACCCAGGGGTCGCCAAAACTTGTGGGGAAAAGTTTCTAAACATCCTCATTTAGCATGACTAAAGGCATATTTAAGATTTGTCTTGGACACCGGGGGCTTCAGTTTTATACAACAAACGAGGGGTGAGACAAGAAGATAAGGCGGATGTGCTCATCTTCAACAAACACGAAATTGTTATGTCATTAGGGCATGTACTCACGGAGAGACGGGGGCAGGATGGTGATGGTCAGGGTGACGATATCACCTTTTGATCAACAGTGAGTGAATGGCCAATAAATACCAGCGGGTAGATTCCCACCTGATTCCCAACAGATCTCGAACAGATGAATGCTTTCGGAACAATGAGACGAGACGGCTTCCTCTGTTACCCCCGCGCACATCCCAGTGCTACCCTCAGGAACTTCCCCAGCAATCCCCTGAGAGGCCTATACCTTTAATAGAGAGAATGTAAACTTCACACAGCGTGATCTGTCTCTTTTCTCTCATTGCAATAATAATTTCAAGTCCGCATTTTTTTGTAACATGGGAAAAAACACGAACATGCATCCAGACTCTCACATCCTTTTTGTGATATATTATCTAACCACATGGCCAATCTCTCGTATCGGAAATCTCACACTTGAAAATCAACGACCAAAAATATATCTTTAAAGGGCCAATATGCCACAATTGTGCCACGTTGGAGTCGTGTTGCAGCTCCTAGAGCTCGGAAATAAATATAAACCAATATTAACCCTGCTTTTTACCACTCTCCTTGTCTGAGGCCTGTTTAGGTTTGATTTTCATTACTTTGACCTACTTTCCTGCCACTAAAGAGTGGTTACTTGCTGTGTCTATCGCTATGTGTTCAGGTGGAACTCGTGAAGTCATCACGACACCCTCAAACATACAGGACATCCTGAACTCAGAGCTTGAAAACCTGCATAATCAGGCCATGAATATGACAGGGAAGTGTTTATCTTATGAGGAAATGTGGCTCGTCGCATAAACAGGTTGAATTTTACTGCTATGCAGCATTTTGGTCGACTGTTGTTTTTCTTTTTAAATCTGATTGGATCGGAATAAAAGGGAACAAGCGCGTATAAACGCAGCATATTTACAAGTAGACGGGGTCTAGTTTTCCGCGAAACAGAGCCCCCAGGCATTATAATACTCTCACAGTAACACCATTATCTCCAACGTTAAAATACAATAGGCCGAGCAAAGTCACAAGATTTCCACCAGAGGATGCTTGCGTACAAGTGGTGGTACACGCACCACACTTTGAGAACCATGGCTCGAACACACATTTATTATTTTAAAAATTTGTTTTTTGAAACCTTGTGACGTAGAAGGTTGACATATTCTTAGCAGTGTTTGACTGACAGCCGATGGCGCATTCAAGACTTCGTTCTTTCTTTCTTCTTCTTCTTTTTTTTTTAACCCTGAACAGCATGATTGACACCGAAACTCAAGGAAAACGTGTGATTTCTATTAACAGATCCAATCTCCCCTCTTTCCCTCTCCGGCACACCTGTTATGCGCTCTCCTCTTCTTAACCTCCTCGCTCTCTCCTCCTCACAAGTCAGAGCAGGTGTTGAGAGGAAGTCAGAGTCTAATCAGACAGTCTAAACATTCCCTATCTCACCGCTGACAATGACAGATGTCTCGGCACGGGCCTGCGTTAACAAGGATCGCCTATAGTAGACATGAAAAGAAGTATAGTGATTGTTTATTATGGATAAAATGTGATTCTTTTATAAAAGATGCAGTGTTTGAAAATGCAGATACTCCTTGTTTACATGTAAGATGCACTTATTTGTGTTCTTCTATAAATATGACTTAAGTCTTTCTATGTCTAAAAAGTTGTAATTTGTCTATGTAACAACAAAATAATAATACAAAAACAATATAAATCCTTTTCAGCACAAAACAAACAGGCAGACGACATCGTGAAGAGCTGCAAACATAGCTGCATGTTTAACATTGACATTTTCTGCAAGGGATGGTGTAAAACTTTTTTGGGAAAATTTTATATGTTGGTACAGGTACATTACAGATAAATTCCGGGTACATTTTTTGATTAAATCATAAGTTTTGGTCCATAAACTGCCAGAAAAAAAGGAAAAATAGATGAGAAATAGACAAGCACTGGCATCCAAATGTAGGCAGTAATACAAAATGACATTACGCTAACTGCAATTATTCGTTTTAATCAGTAGGGTCTCAGCTGCCGAGCAACCATGGGTTGCCAGTTACGTCAGGTATTTTGAATTTGAATGGCGTATAGTTTTTGGCCACATAATTACATATGGCACCTTTATAACTTTTTAAATTGCTCAACTTCTTATTTGTGAATATTTTCTGGTTTCTTTGCTCCATGTGACAAAAAAAAATCATTCAAACATCATCATTTCCAGGTTTGACCGTTATTATTCGACGCTTCCTGACATTTTACGCACAAAACACGGACTCGATTATACTTGAGCTCAAGTGTTCAGTCAAAAACAGAAAAAAAGTTTGATTACCTTGCCATGTTTCGATCACTTCCTGCGATGTGTCTTGCTTCAATGTTTTATACAGGTTTGTCAGAGAGCAGGGGATGAGTGCGCCCCCTGCTGACCACAGGAAGTCAAGGTCATCGAAAAACAACAGTGTATTAACTACAAACTAACTAATGTATTAACTGTTTTATGTGTATCCAGTTAGAAATAGTAATTATTGTGAATGACTATCCACTTAATTTATCTACCAAATGTACAGTGTGATAAAATAAAACATTATAAAACATTGGCTGCTAATTAGCAGGGGCCATTGTTCAAACTCATAACTCTGCGAGGCTTTGTCCAGTTTTTGGGCCTGCTGTGCAGCTTGAGTGGCTCGGGGGATCAGTGCAGAGTGCTAACATATATATACCTTCCGTCCCTGTGATTTAAACTAACACCGCAGCCCTCGCAGCCCTCGGCACAAAGGAGCCAGCAAACACATTGTGCTATTCCCAAGACAGCCACCCACAGACAAGACTGGCGACCAGCGGGCTCAACTTGCGTTTCAGAACTCACTTGGAAGGCGGACAGTTTGTGCTGCTACGCCAAGGACAGGAAGTGCTTGCAGAGGGACAGGAAGTGCTCACCGCTGCAGTAGCCGAGGCTGGAACTGAGATAATGCCATTGTGTAAGCAAGCCAAGTGACCTCTCCCTGAGCGTTAGAGTCCAGAGGCTGGCGTCGAGAGCCCTGGCCCCCACCCAGGCCCAGACTCCCCAGGCACGGGGTGGGGGACCTGGTGGAGGGACATTGGGAGGAATGGAAGCGGGGGTGGAGGGCGAGGAGGAGAGGGGGGGGGGGGGGGGGATATGAGGCGTGTCACCTCCCACTAGCTCCCCTCCTTTGGGTTGACTCTGAACCTCACCTTGTAGAGGAAATGTGGCTACGACTCCAGACTTTATGACTTCTCCTATCAAAAGCAAGGATTTTTCACTCCCACACACACACAGAGATGTCCAAGGCACACTCACACCCACACCCATGTCAACACACGCAGCCTCAGAGACACACACACACACACACAACCCTATCAGGTCATCAGCGGTAAAATAGACGATGACAGTATTATGGTCCAGATCCTGTCCCATGCACTGCTCAAACTGGACCACCATCAAAAAAACACCCTCTCCAGTCCCACCCCCCCCCCCCCCCCAAGGGTCAGCCAGTGTACTCTGGAGTCCGAGCGACTATCTGCACGGAGGGTACGAAGAGGTTGCATATATAAGCATCGCTCATATTTCTGTCAGCTGTCAGGAGGGACCGTCAAAACGCCGCGAGACGGGAACGCCACCGCGAGAAAAAGATGGAGCTGACAGGTTCGAGGCCTGCAGGCTCCGATAACAGGCCCTCCTGCAGCCCTGTGGCACCCATGTTTTGGATTTTCAGGCCACAAACACCGTCTCTCTGCCACGTTAAAGCACCTCTTACTTATCACAGCGTCGGGCACAAAACAAGGAAACACGCTTTCACACTTTACTACTGCTCGCACGTGCGTGTGAGTCACAAGAGTTTACCATTGACCTCAAGATTTGATGTCTTGTGCATCCACTCAGATCACTTCCTCTGGCATTTTCACCCAGAGAACTGATTCTCTTTGGATATTTTCTCTTCTCTGGACCTTTTTTTTGTGTGTGAAAATGCACACCGACACCAACAATGACGTCACTTCACCTTTTTTCTCCATTTTCTGATGCTCATTTTAAACTTTAATGCTTTACATCCCTGCCATCCGAGTGTCAGATTTACTATTTCTGTTAAAAACTAAGCGAGCAGGTGTTCCTAATAAAGTGACTGCATTGTTTTCAAACAGCAAATTACACTTATTTAGTCTTTTTTTAGACAATAAAGTAAACTATTAAACTCAAAATCACTTTACAAGTAAAAGAACCGGTAATGATATCCTATTTATAGAAAGAAAGATAAATATATCATCCTGTTTTTGACAATTAATGTGATCAGGGAAAAATAAATACATGTAATTTAGGGGAATTTAACGCCCTTCATCCAATCAACTAATCAATTAATCAGCTGTTTATTTGGTTCATTACCATCCCAGACCGACGTCTGCTCTGCTGCGTGGGTGAAAACATCAGGAGAAACTCTCGTGACATTTGGAGACAAAAGCGCACGGTATCACACAGCACTCGTTGACATCACTCTTGAGATGGTTGTTTATTTAAACGTTGATTTCTCTCTTTAGAAGATTTAAATCCCCCCCCTCCCCATTTGACTCCCTTTGTTTTGTCCCGCGCCTCATTAAGGGGAACGACCGTGCGTAAAAGTCGCCTTTTGGATCCACGCGTAAAGAAAAACCTGATACTCGGGATTTTGACACGCTCAACCGGCCAATACACACAGCAGATGATGGGATGCATTGATGTCTGAGCATCAATCACAGTCTAATACAGGAGTGAGACATAAAACTGGACAAGTGAGTGAGCTGTGTGCGCATGAATAAACACTTTTCGACTCCAGGCGCAGACTGTGCCAAATGTTTTCTGTTAAATTAAACGCGTGCAAGTGTCTTTAAGGATATTAATTTAATTTATCGTTTTACATGTGGATGAAAGTTCACCGTGTCTTTTGCCCTGGATGCTCTCAGGATTCCAAAGAAGGGTCGGAGGCGGTGCTGCGCTCAACTTTTTTTTTTTTTACACCTTTGTAGTAGTGAACACTCCCACCACATGGTGATTGGCTGCCTGTGAGTTTATAGCTCACCAACCTTCACACTCAGCTCCTTATACTCGGTATCTCTCAGTCTATGCAGCTTCTGCTTGTGGCCAATGGATGCGCGTGGTTTGTTTTTTTTCTACTCCAGCTCGAAATCCAGAACCATCCCAAGCGTCATTGTATAAGTTTCTCCTCATCCGTGTGAGGTGTGTTCGGAGCGCGGACGGTCGTCGCCTCTTGTGAGCTCTCCCGGTGGCTCCTCCAACAAAAAAAAAAAAAAAAAAAAGGAAAATCAACTCCCAGCTGGACAGAGATGAGCAGTCCCGATGCGGGTTACGCCAGCGACGATCAGACCCAGGCAAGGTGTACGATGTCAGTCATGATGCCTGGAATGGGACACTGCCAGTGGGCCGACCCCCTCAGTCCACTCTCGGACACCAAGGTGAAGAGCGAGCCGTGCGCGTCCGGCTCCGGCGCGCAGAGCCGCGGCAAGAGCGAGCCGCGGATCCGGCGACCCATGAACGCGTTTATGGTGTGGGCGAAGGATGAGCGCAAGAGACTGGCGCAGCAAAACCCCGACCTGCACAACGCAGAGCTGAGCAAAATGTTGGGTGAGTACTTTTATATACTGTATGTGTGCTGCGTGTGCCTCATCCATGCAGGTTATTGTTTACGCCTTTTCTCAAAGTATTTCATCTGATTCTATTCTTATGCGTAAATGGATGCAGTGGTTGTTTTTGGAAGCAGGGGAAAAGTGACTGTGTCTGAGTTCAGCTGCAGACCTCTAAAAACCTGTCCCTGCCCCCTAAAATGGCAACAGGCTATTTTGAGGCAGCATCATCATCATCATCACCACCACACTGTGACGACATATCACTGATGCTCTCTCTCTTCTCTCCTCCTTGACCTGCAGGGAAATCATGGAAGGCGCTTCCTGTCACCGAGAAGCAGCCCTTCGTGGAGGAGGCCGAGCGGCTGCGGGTTCAGCACATGCAGGATCACCCCAACTACAAGTACAGGCCGCGGCGGCGGAAGCAGGTGAAGAGGATTAAGAGGCTGGACTCTGGGTTCCTGGTGCACGGCGTCTCCGACCACCAGGCCGCCTCCATGTCCGGTGACGGCAGGGTGTGCGTGGAGAGTCTGGGGCTGAGCTACCACCACGAGCACGGCTTCCAGCTCCCACCACAGCCGCTCAGTCACTACCGGGACGCTCAGGCCCTCGGGGGCCCCTCTTACGAGAACTACAGCCTCCCCACGCCTGACACGTCTCCTCTGGACGCCGTGGAGTCCGACTCCATGTTCTTCCCTCCACATTCACAAGAGGACTGCCACATGATACCTCCGTACGCGTACCACTCCCAGGCGGCAGCAGAGTACCAGCCCCAGGACGCTCACTCCAACTCCATCCTGCACCGACACATGGCCTCGGCCCCAGAGCAGCCTCAACCTCAACCCCCCTCCGCTCATCCTCCTTCCTACATGGGCTGCCCCAACCCTCTGGCCATGTACTACACGCAGCACTGCAGCCAAGCTAGCAAACGTCACCCCGGAGGAGCAGGTCAGCTCTCTCCGCCTCCAGACTCTCACCCTCACCCTCACTCTGGCGAGAGCGTGGAGCACATGCAGCACTCGGAGCTGCTGGCGGAGGTGGACCGCAGCGAGTTCGAGCAGTATCTGAGCTCCTCCTCGGCACGCTCGGACATGGCGGGCCTGCCGTACGGGCCGCACGAGGCCGGCATGCAAGGACCCGAGAGCCTCATATCATCGGTGCTGTCAGACGCCAGCACAGCTGTGTATTACTGTAGCTACAACAACTCCTAACCCCCCCGCCCTCACCCTCACCCCGGCTGCAAGGACACATGATCTGACCTCAAATCTCTGCAGCTAAATTTGAACAAAAAAAAACACATTTATTTTTTTAATTTTTAACCTTTGAAGCCCCCCCCCCCGAGAGATTATGAGATGAGTTTTGTAGGAGAAGACGTTTGTACTGTAAAACTGTGTAACAAAGCCATAGAATATTTTAACACTGGTTTTCATTTCCACTCTTGAAAAAAAAAAAAAGAATATGAATTGTTTTTTGTGATAATAAATATTGTACAGTCACTATTTTAAGGTTTGTGTACATACTGAAGGTGTTTTTTATACTTTTTGCACTTCTGAGAAATAAATGTTGTTGTTTTTTTGCAAAAAGACTCCTCATCCTCTCCTTGAATTTATTGCTCCGTCCTTATTTAGGGACATCTATGCACTCATTTATTCGATATTAACTAAAAAAAACTAAAGTATCCATTTTACCTCTGCTTTGTTCCCTCACTTCCACACGGATTTGAATTGGCTGAATTGGCAAACGCCTTGTAGCTCACCTGGAAGCAGATCAGGCGAAGGTTTGTGACCTGACTTCCTGCAGCTCAAACACAAGCTGGAGGTAATCTCTCTCTCTCTCTCTGCGTGTGCACGTTACGTTCAGGGGCCTTGTTTTTGCAGCATGAAAAGCAGTTTACGCTCTGGAAATCCTGTCCGTGAATGGTCTAGCCTCCTCTGATTAATGGTGGAAGCCATTAAAAGTCATTAGTGCACCTCTATAAAACAATGCTGACACTTTATTTTTGTGTTGTGTTGTTTTGTTTCGCGTGCGCCGTGCAAGCAGTGACGTCGGGGGAGGTCTGAACGCCTCTGATATATTTAATCAGGAACACAGGACGGTCGCTCGTGTGTTAATCAAATATAATTATCTAAGAGGGGGGAAAATCTTTAACACAACAAGACACCCATCGAGAAACCTTGAAGATAATTCATGGTATTTATAGTTTAACAAAAAAAAATAAAAGAGTCCCTCATTATTAATAGAGATTTCCCCCCGTTTTTAAGAGGAAGAGGTTCTTCACAGTGAGGTCAACCACCATGACCTTCTCGTCCATTTTTAGCATTTCAGAGGAAGCGTGCTCCAGAGGTGTATATATTTATGTGCTTTGTTTTTTTTTTTTTTAATAATCTCTTATTCGGAGGTAGAGAAGCAGTGCAAATGTTTCTTCTTTCTTCCCACGGTTGTAACACTGACGTCCGCACTTGACAAAATGAAAAAGAACTCATTAGCAAGGTCGTTTTTGGTCGGTTTCCTTTGCAAATGTGAACGCAGTGATGATCTCAAACTCTTACAAGTGCAGGACAAACTTTACATTTAAGTCCCTTAATGAAACATAGTTATTTAATGTAGTAGCGTGGGATGTTTAAGCCTTTTAAAACAAACGTAAAATGTAATTTTATTGGAAGGCTAAAATTAGCTGTTTTAAAGAGTTTAAACATGACCATGTCAACATATTAAAGTAATTTTGAGAGGTTTTTTTCATATATTATTATTGTTTTCTTCTTGTTTTTCAGTGTCTGCACCTGAAGGGACTACACATACGTGAATGATTCGATGTCTGTAATCCGTCACATGTTGACGTTCCATTAAAGACAAGTATGTCTGTTGTTGTGTTGTTGTTGTTGTGGTGGTTGTCGTCTTCCTTCCTCAGCAGCACCCAGACTGATTAATGCTCCCTCAGGTCGTGTGGTCGGAGAATCCACTGTAATTGGTGTGAATGTGTTGGGTTTTTTTTTTAAGTCAGTCTTCACCTGAGTGGCAGGGTTTTATCCTCCCTGTTGTTCCAGCTAATGGCTGCATAACAACAGGCTCAGGCCGCGATGCCTCGAGGCAGCATCTGAGTGGGTGGTTGGGACGGTTGGGTCCAGACCACCACCCCCTCCCCACGTCAGCCATGATATTATCTCCACGCACTAATTGATCAGGGATAATTGACGAGGAAAAGCTCACTGAGTGGTTTTTTTTTTTAGTTTATCTTATAGAGGCAAAGGAAGGGGTCGGATTAGAAAGACAACTTTGAGTAAATGCAGTAATAAAATGTCACAGGACAAAGATATTGGCTGTGTTTGCTGTTGATTTAAATGCAAAAAAGAAATCACCCCTAAATGTCAGGATGTAAATAATGCGTGTAAATAATGTCAGAAAATTATATATTCTATAGTTTCCTCATTAAAGTATGTTCTAAAATGTACACATAAGGGAATTATGTATACATAAAAGCATATTATATTGTTTTTCTGTCATTCATGTAATGTTTTGTTTACGGCAGTTTAGTATACACTCTTAGAAATAAAAGTGCTAAGTAGAACCATATAAGGTTCTTCGGCTTGTCCTCATAGGAGAACCTTTTTATAAAGGTTCCACCTGGAACCCTTTTAAAACCTTTTATTCAGAAAAGGGGTTTTATAGGGTTCTCTGGATCAAAATGGTTCTTACTGGAACCATTAGTGTTACCAAGAACCCTTGAAAAACCCTTTCTTTGTGAAAGGGTTTTCCAGAAGCAAATTCCAGGTCGAACCTCAGCCCTTGTAGAAGAACCATTTTGGAACATTTATTTCTAAGAGTGTATGTTGTTTACTCTGTGTTGTATATGTTATATATATATATATATTTTTTTTTTGTCTAAAACATTAATTTTCTTTCTTCTAATTTTGGCTTTTTCACAGCTCCAGAAACACTCGTCCCTTTGACGAGCACAGATTATCAAAACAGTTGTTTAAATTACACGTCATCCAACATAATAAGGCTATGTTAGTATTAAAGTATTATTCAGTAAAATATTGTAATATTCAACATAGCATGTCATAATAAGTTCATAGAAAAACACAAATATAAAGGTTATGCACAGTTAAGAGATCGTCTTACGTGTTCAGAATACATAACTACTGTTTGTTTGCATGAAGCAGCAACACAACAAGTTATATACAGGTTAAAAAAAAAAAAAAAAACAGAGACAAAAGCAGCGAGTTCACAGCTCCAAGCTCAGGAAACCAGGGCGTGTTTGTGTGTCTGTTGTGCGTGTGTGTGCATGTGTGTGTCTGTGTGTGTGTGTCCCGAGGCCTCGCTGCCAGCAGTCTGCCGCGAGCCACTCAGAGATTACAGCAGCACCGCCGGCTACATTAACACAGCAGCACTTAATCATGGCACTGCGGTAATCTCATCTCAGGTAGCTGCCTCTCTCACACACACACACACACACACACACACACACACACACACACACACACACACACACACACACACACACACACACACACACACACACACACACACACAGTTTATGTCATTCAGCCTCCCATACAGGCTGAGCTGTATTTGACTAAGATGCAAACGTAGTTGAAGTGAATGTGTTTTAGTCATTAAAGCTGTGGTTGAAGGTACTGTGCACTTTGAACAAACAGGGTGTTTAAACAATACCATATCCTCTGTGTGTGTGTGTGTGTGTGTGTGTGTGTGTGTGTGTGTGTGTGTGTGTGTGTGTGTGTGTGTGTGTGTGTGAGCCGCATCCAGGTGCAAGCAATTATCCCATATCGATATTACTTTCTTTTATTTTGCACTATATTCAGAAAGTAGAAGGGCAAACAGAGCAGGCCTTTTCAAAACACTGCTTTGTTCAAAGGCTCAAATAATAATAAAGTTAGATATTAATTAATGTAAAGAAATGGCAAAGTGATTATGCCTTAAATTTTTTTGGGGGGTATTTTTGTATATATTTATCACTATATGTTGTTGATTTACTTTATGGAGTTTAAATGTCGGATAATCCAGTGACTTTTCATGCATTCTTTGCATTAATGTTAAAGAAACAAAAAAAAAACAGCATTGCCGTGTGAAAACACAGGCCTTGTCTCGTGTTACGATGACAACAGGACACACATGCGCATAAAACAACCTTGAAAACCTGCATCATTGTTTGAAATGTCTTCACAAATGGCACACACACACACACACACACACACAGAAACTAGTCAAGGTAAATGTTCCCATGGCTTCTTCCAGAGAGACAGCGAGGCTGCGAGGGCCCAAACTGATTAAGTCATTGATAGTAGATTGCGAATGCAGCATGAGAGACAGCTGCAGGAGAGGGTGTGTTCCCTTCTCTAAAGCAGGGCTGGTTGCTCATAATCCCAGGCATATGCTGTCCCTCTCTGGCCTGATCGCTTTTATGGTCCCTGCCTGTCACACACCAACACGTCCAGTTGTGGTCCCCACTATATATAGTTTCACAGATCCAGTCAATCTCCCCCTCGGCATTGCGACTCAAAAAGTCTCTCTTTTTTTTTCTCCTCCTCCTTCTGATTGCTGCGTTGCTCTTCTCACACTTTGTGTTAAAAATAGTGTGTTGGTAAGTTGAACAGGTACCGTACCACCCACACACACACACACAATCACACACACTTTGTGTCAAGTTGTCATGTGCAGTGTCAAACGTACATATGGCTTAGCTTCGAAACTATGTCGTCATAGTAAAATAAAAGAGCAACGTGATTATACATCTTCGGATTGGTTCGCCTTTACCCGATTCTGCCGAGACGATTGATCATGAGAACGCAGAACTTCACTGAAAAGGTTTCGGCCAATAAAACAACAAATTTCATGTGGTCTCTCCTACGATTTACAAATAAAACTCGCCTCAAAAAACATTTCCCTTCCTATTAGAGAAAAACTAAACATGATAAAATGAGCAATTTTAACCAAAAAAAAAAATCATCAAAAATGTATATGTATGTTTATATATACATATATATGCAGTACATACATATATACGTATATATGTGTGTATATATATCATAGGGTATATATGGGTTAGGATTAGGGTTAACCCTAACCCATATATATACATACAGTACATACATCATATATGTATGTACTGTATATACATATATGTATGTATATATAAACATAAATATGCACATACAAATATACATACATATATACACACATATATACGTATATGTGTGTATATATGCATAGGGTTAACCCTAACCCATATATATTCATACAGTTCATATATCATATATGTATGTACTGTATATACATAAATATGCAGTACATACAAATATATATACATACATATATATCTACATATATACACACACATGTATGTGTGTATGAATATATATCCATACTGTGTGTGTATATATACATATATATATATATGTATATATACATATATAATATCTACAAAACATTGGTTAAAACAAATATATATATATATATATATATATATATATATATATAAACATAGTATGTATGTGTATGTGTATGTGTATATCAATAGAAGAGGATGTGTACAATGATGCATCAATATTGTACTGTGCAAGTAACAAAATAACACATAGTAAAAATGTTAATCTACTTAAAGGGAAACATAAAGGGGATAATTGAACTCGGGACTTTGTTTAACAACAACACCGCAAATAAAAGGGAATCGTGGTGAATAAAGGTGTAAAATTAGATGCTGATATGAAAAACAGCTGCAGCACAAATAAGTACAATACAGCAGGAACAAAATGTCCATTTCGGTGCCAGATAACATTTTTCAAGCGAGCTGGTACATTTGTCAGGAATTGACTCAGGGAGCTGAATCAACTCCAGGCCTCTCCTGATCAGCTCTGCTCTCCCTCTCTCTCTCCCTCGCTCTCTCCGTTCTTTTGTTTGAATCCCCTCGTGGCATTCAGGACAATTTTTAGCTCATGTCCAGGCGGGTAGTGAGTATAAGATGACTACATCAGCAGTCAGTTTCCTCTCCACTGTGTGTTTTTTTTTCTTTGGGAGGCTAAAAGGCGTCGGGCAGAACGCAGCCACTCTTTGCTCTCTCTCTTTAGGTTACAGGATTCCCTGTTGGCTCTGGAACGTTGTTCGTAGGGAAGTGAGCAATGCTGAAGAACAGTGACCGACTACACCTTCAATTGAGTCAGACGGTATTACTAAGGAAAAGGGAAATTACCTATTTCTCATTTTCAAACCAAGCACACACATTAGTGTGTTGAGAATACCTCTGCTAATAGAAAACACAATTTGAGTAAAGCTGTAAGCCGCATTGTACGGGCTCTCACAGCCGCTGCCAGCAGGTGGCGCTACGTCGTTGACTATGTCGTTTTCATGTGCTGATGTCTTCTTGCCGGGTCTCTTATCTCACATGTGAAGTTTTGTGCAGATTCCACCAAATTACAGGCCACTTCCTGTTTTGTGGCAAAACAGCAGCTTAATTCAAAATGGCCGACATGCCGGAAAACGCATCTTAAAACCAGTTTTTACTCTACGAGACGTTGTTTTTTTTATCTTTAATAGTTGTATTGTATGACCTGCTTATTTGTGTTGTTTTTATATTTTCTACTGTATTTCATTGTTTTATTGTTTGCTATTAGGTCACACGTTTGTATGTTTTATTTATTTATCTCTGATGTACAGCACTTTGTTTCAGCTGCTGTTGTTTTTGAAGTGCTTTATAAATAAAGTTTGGATTGGACGTGTCCAGGGTCAGTCTCTTGTGTCACGTAGGAATTTCCGAGCAGATTGGCCAATGTTTGGCGACGTTACACGGCACTTCCTGTTTGGTAGCGAATGGTCGTAATTTGCCAAAATTCCGATGTTTGCTGTAGCTTGCTACGCCATCTTTGTGATGTGTCTAGTACAAAATTAGCCATTTTGTTTCATGCTGGTGTGATGAACGTAGACGAGCAAATGCAACTCACCAAAATGGACGTCACGTTCAAAATGGCCGACTTCCTGTTGCGTTGAGGCCACGGTCCCAGTGGTTTTTGTTGTTCGCCAAATTTGGGGCAACGTTTTTCACCTTTTGGGGGCACCGCTGAGCCATTTTTGCACCACTGTTTAATTTTAAAGAAACATAAATAAATTCCAGGTATTCCAATGGGGTCCTCGCACCACTGTGAGCGCTCGGGCCCAAATAAACATAAATAATCAAGCTAGCTAATGCCTATGAATGCATGAATACTACCACTAAGGAAGGATATTACAGCTTAAACAATGGCTAAAAAAATTAAATAGGAGCTTAAGGCAATGGATAAAACTGCTGAAATATTTAAAAATGAATCCTAAAAATAGATGGATAAATAATTTAACACTACAGTTGAACAGCTAACGATCAAGATAAAGATAACTTTATGCATCCCCGTGGGAGGAAAGTGCAGTGTTTCAGCAGCATCGATAACGTATAGGAAATTAAGAATATAATCTAAACACACAAAATATAGAAATTAATAATTGGACAACATAATTGTAGAAGTTAAAAAATTACAAGGTGCATTATAAAAACACAAACATTATGAAAACGGTTCAAGGTGAGCGTATAATGTTAAACTTAATGAAAATAGCTGGTAAAGGTGAAAAATTGAAAAGGAACATCTCTCAAAATTATATAAAAACAGTTCAATTGTGTTGAAAGTGCTTGTGAAGGGGTGAATGGCATGACGTGAGTGATGCATGCATTTATGTGCGGCTGTTTTTATCCAATAACAGCAAGTGTTTATAGGTGAAGCTCATGAGATAAATGTCGACCATTGTCTGTCTGTGCGTGTTTTTTTTTTGAATCTTTCACAGAGCACCTGTCCTCACTTCCTCCTTCTGCCGACTCCTGTTTGCTCCATCCATGAAAGATTGGCTGGGAACATCCTTTATCGGAGAGGAAGCCATGCTCTGTGAAATTCACACCAACAGGCACCGTTTTGGGAATCACCGGTAGGACTTCCTAAAAAATAAAAATACATAAAATATGGTCTAAATAAAGGGAGAGAGGGGCCAGAGTGTCATGACCTGGGTCAACTCCCTTTTGTCTGTGTGTGAGAGCAGCTGACACGTCTTATTTACAATTATCATCACTTCCATTGCTTATTATTTATCAAAATATGTTAAAAAATATATATATTTTCTTACCATATTTGCATAATTCTTTGAGCGTTAAAGTAAAATTAAGCTTGGTGACTGACTGTATAAAAGGATCTACACATGTATCTCATAATATTTGGTCTTGAAGTAATGATCCATTCATGAACAAACATTTTTGATGAAAAAATAATAATAAAGTCAGGTCAGTACAGTGTCTAGACACTGTTTGGTATTTTTCTTTTTTTACCACCACAGTCAGTCTGAGAACCTGTCTCTCACACAGGAAGAGTATTTGTGTTCGTGTTTTCACAAACCTGAACTTCAAACAAATATCAAACACGTTTCCAATGAAACAAGCAAACAGTCCACTTCCAGTTCCCCAAAAGCTGACGGTGTGTTCCTCCCTCTGCAGGTCGTGTCTCCTCCTCGGGGTGGACCGTCGTGTCTCCGTCCTGACGAGAGACAGATACGATCACAGTCAAACTCACACAAATACACAAAGAACTTTAAACATAAGGAACCTATAACATTCTGATGTTAATGTTTTTTTTTTTTGGTTTGAAAACTGATTTTTAGTTGAGTTTTCCAGAGGCTGTCAAGAAGTCACCTGTACTGCCTCGTGTTACCACCAGGGGTCAGCTGTGCACAGGACTACGTGAGGTTGACTGTCAATTTAAGAGTTAATCCAGCATAATTTATGAATTTCTCATCATTACTCACATAGAAAGGTTAAGTGAGCGATAGCAGAGCTCCAACATACAAGATTTCTTTATATTTATATTTTTTATCATACATAATATAACATGTTATACAACAAATCATAGATAAAGTGTATATACTTTATATACTAAAGTGTATAACATTCTCATTTAGGAGATTGTATATATTTTTAAAGTACCTCTTTCTATTATAATTATTGACTCATTTTAACTTTTATTTAACAAGGAATTAATAATAATAACAATACAAAATAATAATAACTATAATAATATGTCCTTAATTTAATTAAATCCATATAGTATTTACTTAATGGTAGTATATATTCTGAGCAAAGGCAAAAAGGACCAGTTATAATCTCTCTAGCTGAACTACAATCTTAAACCTTTGTGTAAAAATATTTTTTTTAAATAGATTTGATGAATCAAAAAGTCAGATTAAATTTGCAGCTAACTGAATTTTACTTTCAGGTTACCTATCAAACTTTAAACTTTAATTATCCACAATGTAGAAAACTGTCGAAGGCTGCACATAAAAACACAACAAATTTAATTATTAATGCAAACAAATGACGATATTAATGATAATTTTGAAAATAGGGAAAACCCTGTAGTTTAGTTACAAGTAAATCATTCAGAATAATTAAAAAATGTCAAATTGTCGATCATGGAAAAGCTATTGTGAGGGAAAAAGGTTGAGAGGAAACAAATAATCAATGAAGCCTCCTTTTAGCCTCCCAAATCAATTTCTTTAAGCAAATCTTTTATTATAAAAGCTTATTCTTGGTTACTTGGTACTTGGTAACTGTTGTAGTTAAAATAACAAGATTTTATTTTATTTTCACTAATTGCTCTAAATCTATTATTCGTGGTATAAAACAATTCTTTGCAGAGCTCAGAAGGATTGTAAGTTGTACCTCATGTATGGTTTGTGCTCTCTAAATTGGGATTTGCAGGCTTTAGGTCATCCCGGGGTCGTTAAAGAGTGAAAGGATGAATAAGCATGTGTGGAGGTCGTCATACTCTGACAGACTGCTGTTGCTGCTGCTGCTGCTGCTGCTGCTGCTGCTGCTGCTGCTGCTGCGTCCAGGTTCGGTGGTCGGTCACGCACAGCCCGGTATTTAAAGCTCCAGCTTTGCTTCAGGTGACTGTGGATCAGGAGGTGGAGGAGGTAGAGGTGGTTCAGTTCCTGCCTCCTTCAGGCTGGATGTCAGCTGTTCCTGGGCATAAAAGAGTAAAAAAGTCAAAAGTAGAAAAAACTACTCTAAAATACATTGATCATCATAAGATTCTTTGGTTTTCTCTGTGTCGAGCCCTGCTCCCTTCATCTTTCATTCTCAAACTGCAAATAAAAGCATGTGACTTTCTCTGTGAATCATGAAACACACACGGAAAAAGATATCATTAAGCAAGTTAAACATTTATGAAGGACCAAGAACAATAAAAATCTTAATCTTAAATCTTCATCTTAACTTGCTATATGTACACATTTTGGATTATTTCCTGTGATAAGCGTGCAGGACACCATGGAATTGAAGTGTGGTATTTTCATTTTAATATAGTTTTACATTGGTGTCGATGCATATGATTATATAACAATATTAAGCTGATCAATATGATGTATTGCTTTTTTTGTCTGATAAAACTCAGAAAACACAACTAAAATTAATTGTTGCATTAAGTTTTTTTAATTTCCTTGAATTGTGTTGTTAAAAATAATATTAGTGTTGGTCAAATTATTATTACCAAACAAAATTTTTTGTGTCTATTGTTTTTAAATAAATATATATGTGTTGTTACATGCTATATTCTCATATTTTGATTTATTTCATTGTAAAGTGCCTTGTTACTTTATTTTGAAAGGCACTACATAAAGGAAATTTAACACAGGATGTGGGCAAAGATTAGATACATGAATGTAGTCATATTAAAAAAAAAGTTAAATATGGTTATAACAACGTAGAACATTTTCATTTGAATTGCTCTATATGTTTACAGTATATTTTAAATGATGTTAATTATTGCACAATAATCCTGTTTCATACACTCTTTTCTGATTTGTACACATTTTACTCATCAGTATTTTCACATTACTCATAGATTAATGTGTTCCATTGTCTTGTACTTGTTTAATTATACAATATGTGGATATGTATAAATGTGAAAAGTGATGTTTCTGTTTCTCTTATTTGACAGTAAATACATTCTATTCTATTCTACAAATGTGGGGTGTATCACAGCTGCATTAAAGCATCAGATTATTCCAGAGATGGTAGACGAGACACATTATGAAAACATGTTATGGTATGTTCCAGCATATGGAAAAGCAACACACTAACAAAGTCGCCGTCCAGCATAAACAATGTTAACTACCTGAGTGCGAGACTGATGGAGGTGCTAACCTGTTTTTGAACCCTGAACATCAGGAACACTGATCTTTAACAGCCCACAGAGACGAGTCAAACAGTGGGCGACGCAGATTCGCCACATCCTTTTGTTGTCGGGTTCACAGAAAGTCAAGGCCAACTCAATAAGTCTTTATCTTGGCTCTGGTGTAGGTGTGTGTGTGTGTGTGGGTGTGTGTGTGTGTGTGTGCCTGTAGGACCTTGTCAGGACCAGTAGTCCTCATGGAGACGAAAACCTGGTCCTTAAAAAGGACTGAGGTTAAGTTTAGGTTAAGGATTAACTAGTTATGTTGTCCAACTGAATGAGAATTAAAGAGTACGTGCACATTCCCGTGTGTATGTAACGCATGTGTGTGTACTGTCGTACAGAGTCTGGAAAGTCCATTTGTGTGTTGGTCAGGATGCCAGTGTCTCACACAGGGAGGCCGCCTGTCTCGCCCCCCCCCCCACCTCCCCTCCTCTACACTCAGCTCTGTCGCTCACTGACTGTGATCTTTAATCAGAGGAAGGTTGTCTGATGTGAGCACAGACGGATAAATCACTCCTCACCCGCGCTGCTATCTGGGTCGCGCGTAGCCAGGGTGTCCCGTCAGCAGACTGGCCCTCCGCCCGCACCCTTCCAAAGCTAACAGCACATGTGGAATGCAGCCCTTTGGTGGAGGAGGACCCTGCCTGCCTCTGCCCTCCGGAGAGAAAATAGTCCACATTCTGCACATATCAGTATTTATATTGCCGCTCAGAGGCATCGGTTGTTGATGCAGGCAGCGGATTCACGAGTCGCCGGCTTTGCCACATTAGTTTTTATCTGCTGCGAGACGTTTATGTACATTATGACACTTTAATTAAGGTAATCAGAGAAACCCCCAGCTATTTCCAAACTGAAGAATGATTAAATACTGAAAATAATGTTTGTTTCAAGCACCAAAAACCTTAAAATCCATATTATTTACACACTTTACTCATGATTTACTTTAATAATCATGAGTTTCACAATGACTGGAAGCTAAATTACAAAACTGATCATTAAAAACATATATTTGCTTATTTTTACGAACTCTCGCAGTCTAACCTGCAGTACCGTTGCAGCCCACCAGGGATCCGCAGCCCACACTCGCATAAAATCATGAAAAGTTTAGTATTGCAGGGGGAAAAAAGTTATTTAAATCATCTTAATGCAAAGGAAAGCCATTTTTAATCATCGTATTAAACCATTTATACTCTATTTTTGATAGAATTATCTTTATTTTGCACTAAAATAGAAGCAAACTAATTAAAATAACAAACAGAATAGAATACATTTTAAAGAATAAAGTACATCATTTCAGGTCAATTCAGGTGTTTGGACTGATATTTAAGTCATAAGTAGCACAAGCTGTCAAATAAATGAAGTAAAAGCATGTTCTTTTGAAACAGAGGAGTAGAAATAATGGAGAATGTGGAAAAAAAAGGTCTCACCTCTAAGTAAGTAAAGGATTATCACCTCAGTGTACGTCGCTCCTGCACTCATGAAACATCCAGATCCCTCGCGTTTTGTCGGACAGGTTTACGTCCAGTCCCCAGAGTCGAAACTAAACATAAAACAGAGGCAGTGTTCAGTTTCTGCTCTGCACACATCAGAAACAAAGTCCAGCAGAACTGAAGCTTTGTTTCAAATCTACGTTCTCTTAAATAACTGCTGAGGACTTTCCTTTTTTTTTTTTAAATCACAGCCCAATTCTTAGGAGGTATATCAGTGTACAACAATCAAACATTAATGAGAACAAAAGCCAAACAACAAAAGGAGTTCATCTGTGGAACAACTATTGTGCTTTTGGCAATAATGTTACACAACTGGTACATGTTCTGTGTTGTCAGTGAAGCTTAGACACTTTAACTTTACGAGTTCTTTTAATATCCTCACTCATTTGTTCCTAGTGGCAGAAAATGTCACATTCCCTTTTACTGCTGTAAAAATATTATATTTTAACTTTTTTCCTCACTTTAAATTAGTAAATCTTTTAAAACCACTTCAGGCTGAAATATACACATCAAATATTAGTTATATTTTTGAGATTTATATTTAAGGCCAGTATGTTTACGCAATTCCGCTGTTTTTTTGTTTTTTACAATAATTTCCCGAAAATGCATTTCAAGGGGAATTCGATTGTGATTATTATTTGGCCCTGAGATGGGTCAATGATTGGCGAAAACATTTATTTTAATATTATTAAGATTTTTTTTTTTGCTGTGCCATTCTTTAAAAAAACTGACTAATTGGTTCCTCGTGGCAGAAAATGTCACCTTCCCAAAAAACGCTGTAAAAATATTAAATATTAGTTTCTAAATTTGTCTGTATGTTCTAACCTCTTATATTAAAGTGTAAATATATAAAATACTGTGTTTAGGTCCCAGTTAAGGACCAATGTTTGTCAAAGCAGACGTTGAAAAGATCATAACGAGATTGAGCGAAATACAATCATATGAAAACAATCCCCGGGCCGTGAGTGTAATTACAGAGAATGGTGGTCAGTTTGAGTGCAGCCTAATTGAATAATGGTCATATCAGTGAACGAGTGGGAGTGTGGAGTGATTTACCGCACAGGGGAGCGTGCTTATCTCTCCTTCTGTCCCATGCAGGAAACACTGGGATGTCACCAGGCAGATTAAACGCTTGGCACAGCTGATGCGGCGCGCTCAAAATGGACGGGGTGGGGAACTCTGACTGCTGTGCGCGGGGTTTCGGAGCAGAGGGTGACGGGCGGTGGCGTGACCTTACGAGTCCTGTTTGGCAGCGATTCATTCAAAACCTGGGAATTCCAGTGGAAGTTGAGAGAGGAGGAGGAGGAGGGGAATTTATAACATCATGTAACCTGAATGGAATTTTAAATAGTAAGCATATTTCATGCTGGGGTCAGATTTCTTTTTTACATTCATGAACTCAATCTGGTCCCAAGGGAAAAATGGAATGGACTCTGGAATATTTGTGCATATTTGACACATTTCTGGTGGTAAAAAAGGGTTTGTTATGTTCCAATTATTGACAAATGAGTACGTATAATGCTGAAAACCAGAATTCTAGAATGGTCCGAGTGGTCATTTTGACCTTTCAGTGTGAAATATAAGAATAAATAGATCTGTAATTTTAACATCAGGACATGAAATTCAAATTCTAGTTAAATGACTATGAATGAAACACGTCTATACAATGTTCTAAACTGCAAGAGAATCGATAGTTGTTTTGACAGATAAAGCTAGGCAAACAAAGCAAGGCACTGGGTCACTAAAGAGTAGAGTAGAGGCCAAAGGTCACACAATGTCCCATAGTCACGTGGTAAAAACTAGATTAATTTTGAATCATAAATACATTTTTTATATTGAAATTTGGAATACATTGTTCCATGTCAACACAGTGACTTTTATTTTGAAATTCTGTCCACCAGTTATTCACTTGACTGCTCGGAGGCCCCAAGGTCATGTAAGTTCACGCTAACCTCTCCGCGTTTCTCACAGCCTGCTTCACACAGGAAGTGATTTTATTTTATGTCGAGCCAGACGGAGTAAACGGCAACATTGTTTACAACAGACGGTGGCAAACAGGTTGTAAACGCGTCCACAAGTGAACTCTGCTGCACTCACTGCAGTTTGATGAGATATAGATATAAACGCTTCTAGTCCACCGCCGCCCTCCCCCCCCCCCCACCCCCACCGCCTATGCTCTACTGCTGCATACACACAAACACTCCCGCCACGAGGTCTGACAGTCCGTTTCCAGACGAAGGCACGGCGGCCTAAAAATAACGTCACATTGTTTTCATGTTCACGGCGTCTGAACAGAGGCAGAACAATAACATCAACAGCATTAAAAAAAAAAAAACACATCAGAAGTTACGCACGGCGGCTTTAAAGCGAGCTCGTGTTTCAGGCTCCTCTGCTCGACATTTTAATTGTGGTGATTGTGAATGTTCAGAATGAGTCGCCGCGGTGCAGCTGCATCACTTATAATTGAATTCCTGACAGCTGCAGCAGCGTCGGGGATTCTGTTGTTACAAGGGCTACTAAAAACACGCGGGGCGATTTAAAATTGTTTTTATTTATTTACGTAAACGGACTAAAAACCTTGTTTCACGTCGACACACCGAGCCTCCCTTGTCGTCCGACTCTCCTGAGCAAAAGCCGACTGGAGACTCTTTGCCTGTCACAATGAGGCAATACACACGGTGAGGTGTTTGATGGGAACACAGGCGGACAGATCTGGAGGAGCAGCTGCACGGAGGACGCTGGGACAAATATAGAAAGGGGACAAGGGCCAAAACATATCACACATTTTTTCCCATTAACAGCATAGGTTTGAATCTAACTTGGCGCCAATTAGTTGCAGTATAGGCACAAGGACTTAAAAATAGAGCATAGCATGGGTGGCAATACAGCCGGCACGCCGAGACAGATATCTCTGTCATGGCGGCGTGTGATTTCACATGTAATCATGTGAAGGAAAAATAACAGTATTCATATCACCAGCTGGTTCGTTATAACTCGTGACGTGGAGGGGCTGCGTGACAGATGGGAGCTTCACAAACATTTGTTGCCATTACCTGTCATGCTACTTTGAGTGCAGAGCTCCAGCTTAGGCCTATTTTCAGTGCGATTGGCCGAGGGTTCGGCAGGATCTGAGCTGCTCTATCAGCAGCACCAGGCCCGACTCTCTTTCGACATTTGTGCTCGTGTCTTATCTCTGCAGCAGAGGCCTGGAATGAGGGGCATGCAGGGCTTCGGACCTACCTGTTTACTCTAAGGGTTTGCTCCATTGTCCCCTCCACCACCCTCACCCTGTGCGCTCCCCCCTCCTCCACAACTTCCTTTGACAGATTTTTCACATTTTTTTGTAGCCCCCGGTGTTGTTTTGGAAACAGGTCAGAAGCTCAACCTTCCACTGTGGCATTTCTGAATCCACACTGGAGTCGGGCTGAGCAGAAAATTCTTTCCTACACCACATATCGTCTCCTCCTCTACACACACACACACACACACCTGCCATAGTTGTGCAGCCGTAAACCAAACAGCACGAGTGTCATCGCTTTATCCTTTTATAGTGAGCAGAAACCCGATCACTTCTGAGCGATTCCTTGGGTTCAGCCCCAGGTTTACCGAGGAACAAACTAATCCCTCCGCTCGCGTCAGAAATAGACTCACTTGGGTCCAGTTCTGGTGGCTGTTACGCAACTTGTGATACTACACGGTTAAGCATATACATGACTGTGTCTTAATACCCCGAGTATTACAGGCCAACCTAATCTACTGGACTCCACCACGCTTCTAAAGTTAATTGTATTTCTAGAACAGGCACTATATTCTGTTACGCGTGTATTTCTGTCGAGGGCCTCTGCGTGAGTTTGCTATTATTGTTCACGTTATATTTAATTTTCTTACACAATATGTTCTCACGGGTGGGTTAAATATACAAAAGACAGAGATAAACTATATTTTAATACTTATTTAGAGGTTTTCCGACACTTGTTTACACGGAGTTTGCAAACCGGTGACAGGGATCACGACTAAATATTAAATACTGGGCCTGGTTTCTTTTGTGATTTGAAGTTTGGAATGTTGATGTTTTATATACATATATACATACATATATATAAACATATATATATATATATATAAACATATATATATATATAAACATATATATATATATATATAAACATATATATATATATAAACATATATATATATATAAACATATATATATATATATATATAAACATATATATATATATAAACATATATATATATATATAAACATATATATATATATATATAAACATATATATATATATAAACATATATATATATATAAACATATATATATATATATATAAACATATATATATATATATATACATACATAATAATAATTAAAACAATAGAAGCTGAACAACATTTTTCAGCTTCTTAAATGTCAATATTTCCTGTTTTTCTTTGCTCTATATGGGCAATTTTGGAGAAACAAATAATAAATATATTATTCAAGAAGATAATTGACAGAATACTTAATCTTAAACAGAATTAAAATGTAGCTTATTTAATTATTTTGTAAGCTATTATTTCTCTAATTTCATGACTTGTTTAATCGCAAATTTGCTTTGTTTTGTCATACTTGACATTTCAGCCATTATTAATACCATAGGAAGACCCTTCAAGGATTGTATATGTAACTTAACTGTGTATAAATTAGTTAATTCGCTAATAATGAATGCGATTCGACATTATTTAGACTCTGGGAGGTGAAAACAAGTCCTTTACTCTGTGTCTCCTGCAATGAAGAGGCCCTTAATCCTTATTATGGTAAGAGGTTCTCAATGAGATTAGAACCCTGCACGAATATTACATCTGCACACCTACTTACCATCTGTTACCACTGCTGGAGGGAAACGTTTTAGTTGATATAAACAACGACGGATTGGACATTTAGCTCTTGTTTAAACATCAAATTAGAGGAAAATGTTAAGAGCAAAAACAACAAAGGTTTTTTTCCCCCACATTTGAAGGACATTTTTGTCTTAAAAATGCTTTTGTTGGAATATAAAAAATAAATCTCTCTCTCTCTCTATATGGGGGGGAACACATCTATGTAACTGTGACTACAGGTCTTCAGTTTGCCACGGCAGCTCCACCTTGTGACACACCTTTGTGAGGGGGATTTCCAAGCGCTGCGCTTGTAGTGAGAGATTAACGTTGAGCAAAGATTAAGCAAATTAACCACGATGGCGTCGCCCGAAATAAACTGTTGCTGTGCAGTTGAGTCGAGTTCAACGGCAGTCGTGATGTAGAGCACGGAATACTTTTCATGGATCCTTTGGAAACAGTTGGGAATTTCACGATGCCGACTTAGGTGAGTTCTTTTGGGGATTTAATAGTTTTTACTGCTCAGTGTGGTGGACAGTGAATGTCCCTTTAACCTGATCTTGTTTAAATATCATTGCTAAATATATATATGCTTTGACCTCAATATGAACAAATAAATAAATTGTTGTTTTATTGTAAGTAATAACCATATACAACTGCTGATGCTATTTTAAATGTCCTTGTAAAATTAAATTCAATATTTTTCTGTGATTCAGAATTTTTTTGTATTAATTTGTATGCCCAAAAAGGTTTTTTACACTTCATATGAGACTTTTCTTCTCCTATTTTCTTGCAAATGTCAGCTTTTAATCCCAATCTGAGTTTCTTGCAAGGCTTTTAAGGGCACATTTATTTGTGAAAAATACTGCAACTTGGTCTAAAATCATTCTCAGTTTTTATGCTAAAATAAATACAGTAAGTAAATGAGTGACGTATACATGGATCGAACATTTCCGTGTTCCGTGCCTCTCTGTTGTTCAAACCCCACGTAATCAAATAATTAAAGATGCTTTTCACGTGGCAGTTTTCCCAGAAGCCGGGTCATGTTGCCTGAAAGGCTACGAGTAAACAACATATGCTTCCAAAGACGTCACTCAGCTGTTTGCACATCATGAATTATTCATGATGCTGATGTTAATGTGTTAAACCCTTTTGTAAGACAGATGTTTAAGGGTATTTGTCACAGCAACAATGAGACTTTTTAAATCCTTATATTTCAGTTTTACACTGGGTCAGCCTTTGTGATTTTCTCATTGTTCCGTTTCATATTACAATTTTGATTTAAAAATGATTCAAACAGAAAACCTCTTCACATTTCTATTTAAAGGTGCACTATGTAATAAATCTGAAGCAACTGGCCATAAAATCCTCCTAATATGTCACAGAGAGTCAGGAATAATGTTCATATAACAAACTGAACTCACCAAAAACAACAGCTAAGCCAAAATATTTGCATAAAAGAAAATATATTTTGTAGACTGCAAATCATGTTTATGTTTTGAAATCATGTTTTGGCATGTGGCGCCACCTACTGCCGTCTACCAATCATTGCAGTCGGTAGAGTCTCAGCTGCCGAGCAACCATGGGTTGCCAGTTACGTCAAAAAACGAAACCTAAAAGACCTCTGTATTTTAAATTGGAATGTAGTAACCGTTTTTGGCCACATTCTTACATATGGCGCCTTTAAATACTCTATGTTTATTTCTTGCAGCAAATCGTGACGATGAGTCAGAAGAGGCTTCGCAGGATCCTCCCTGACCAGTCGTCAGGGAGCGGCCGCACCTTGGCCACGCCGCGACAATCGAGCGTCAAAGACCGCATCCTTTCTAAGCGGGTGTGCTTCTACAAGAGCGGAGATCCTCAGTTCAATGGCCTACACATGGTCGTCAACAACCGCACCTTTAAAACCTTCGACGCGCTCCTGGACAGCCTCTCTAAAAAAGTCCCCCTGCCATTCGGGGTCAGGAACATCACGACACCTCAGGGGGTCCACGCCATTAATACGCTGGACGAGCTGGAGGACGGAAAGTCGTACATCTGCTCGGACACGCGAAAAGTCAAACCTATCAATCTGGCGAAGGCGCGGAAGAAACTGCCGCCCTGGTACCACGCCAGGCCCTCCAGTTCCCGGCGCCGCACCGTGCAGCAGGCCAGGCACTTCCCTGGCCGCAGCATCCACAAGCAGGAGCCGGTGGTCGTGCGAACGCCAAAGAAGCTGCTGGTTTTTCGAAACGGAGACCCATCGGTGAAACACACCGTGGTGCTTCACAAGAGGAGTTCGCCCACTTTCGAGTCTATTCTGGAATACGTTTCAGAGCTGATGCAGTTTCACGTGGTGAAACTGCACACACCTGGCGGCAGACGTGTGAGTTTCAGAGAAATCTAAAGAGACTGAAACCAGAAAGGCTTTATCTGTTGTAATCTTAAAATCCCATTCAACTACTTTTATTTTGGTAACTTTTAGTGAAGGCCCATCTTAAACCAGGCCTGTAAATAACAATCACATGAGGAGAGAAAGTGTTAAGCTTCTTTGGCTCCACAACTTAATACCTTGAAAAGCATTCTGGGATACTGCAGTGGATGGTTTTAGGTCAGCGATCTATTGTAAATTTTAAAACCATTTTAACATTATTTTCATATTGTTACTTACTTATTGTGCATAAAAGTAATTTAGACTTGTGTGTGAATGTTTTTTTGGTGCATTACTGGTTTTACTTTACGTCTGCTGCAGGTCGATGGTCTTCCAGGCTTGATCATGTGTTCTGGGACCGTAGTGGCTGCAGGCAGGGAGCCTTTCAAATCTGCAACCTATAATACACAGAAATCACCAGCTTCAACACACCTTCCTACCAAACGAGCGGGTCTGAGGAGACTGAGGTCGTTAAAACGTGAGTTAAATAAGAAATAAAAGCATATTTGTAAAGCAGTAACAGTTCAGAGTGTGTTCGTACAATGGGTATTAATTCAAATGACACTTACAGTGGGCGCAGTAATCTTCCCTGCTCTCATGGGATGAAGACAGGGAAAGTGCTGAGCCAATGATATTACACATAATACCATATATGACCTACATACACGTCTACATGGCTGTCGGCTATTGTTCTTCATGAGCTGTGAATAGATTCGCTCATTAACTTTTTTCTCTGTCTCTCTTTTTACGGTATCCTCCTCATGCCTGCTGACCCTCTACAATCCCCGCCTGGACATTTTTTTTTTTTTACTTATTTTTCAACATCTCATCATCCTGCTTTTGTCTGCTTTGCTTATATTCTTAACCGCCTGAAAAAGGTAAAAAGAAGTCAAGAAAATTCTCCCCATCATCTGAACAGTACATCGTGAATCGGATCCATGACTCCATGGCAGAGAGTTTGTGGGATCACCACCACCTGCCCAGTAACCCTGCAAACTCTGAGTCGAGCCACAGACTGCAGTCAGAGGGCGATGGAGCTGAGGAGCAGGGCGTCGTCCTTCCTCCTGAGGATGACATCGAGAAATCTTTTTGCGTCAACCAGGACGGCAGCATGACCGTGGAGATGAGGGTACGCCTAACGATTAAAGAGGAAGAAACGGTCCGCTGGACGACGACCGTCTCGCGATCAAGTGTAGCCAATCAGCTTAATGCGAGCTGTTTGGCAGAGGCTGAAGCAGAGCAGGAAATCTGCTCACCTAATTCAGACCCACTGGATTTACAAAGCTCTACATCCTCCATTGACAACTTCAACGGGGACAAAATTAAACACGGCAATTATGAGGATTCCCCATACGTGGGCAACAGTATCAGTGAGAACAGTAATGAAGAGGATGATATCAAAGCACATAGAGATATAGTGTCACCCGTGAGAGTTCCTTCCCCTGCGTACAAGCAAATTAGGAAAAAACAAGCCTCTGTGGAGAGCAGCAAATCACTGACTGCTGAGGGGATTCAGGAAGGTGTGGTTGGCTCTTACTCATACAACGAACAGATAGAAAATGGAGCCATAACAGAGCAGTACTGTTTGGTCAAACAGAGCACCACTAAACCAGTACCTAAACCCAGAAGACTGAGCTCCCTGGATGCAAGTAATGTACACAGCAGGAATATATCCACATTCAAATCAGCAGGGATGACAGAGATCCTACAGGTTGGACCCAGCGGGGAGGAGGTCACTGAAACGGTCTTGCACATATATGAACAGCAGACCTGCCAGGATAATTTCCTTGCTAATATGTGTGCACAACACATTCCCTTTGGTAGACCTGCAACTTCAGAAACAGGAAAAAATGACTGCGAACCTGATCCGTGGAGACCTTCAACTGCATCCGAGTCTATTAGCATCTGGAGAACTGAGAAGGCGTCAGCACCATCGGATTTAACCTTGTCATCGATGATGACAAAAAAGCAGCAACAGTTCTTTAAGTCCACTAAAGGCAAAGACAAGCCTGAACAAAGCGAGGTCAGTAAGGGTAAGAGGTTATCCCCGAAACCCAGAGTGATCAACAAACGTGTTCGACGACTATTAACACCGGGAAAAAGGCGAAAAGGGAATTCTGCAGAGGAAACGCGTACCAAAGGGAAAACCTTCTCAAGTGCCGAGCACATAAATAGAATATATGGGAATAAATCGAAACCAGCAAAACGCAAAATGAAACCCAAAAAGAAACCAACGCAAATCGGTAACAGTGGTGTTACAAAACAGACCTTGCAGCCATTGGATGACAAAACAAAAAGTACACGCAAAAACCCAAACATACCATCACCACTGACAGAAAACGCAAGTGAGACGGTCTCTTTAGAAACAAACAGGCTGAATGTTTCTTCTACGGATGTGAGCCAACTGAGGGGAACGCTAACATGGCAGACATCCCTGCATCAGGGTGAAAATAAGTCTGGTGATATTAACAAAAGCCCAGGGCTGCCTCACTCCACCATTTCTAATGAATATGTACAGAAATGGCTGGAGAAAACCCACTTCAACCCTACTTTCTACTCAGATGTGGAAAATAAAACCTTAGAGGCAGCTATTCTAACACAAAAGGAAAATAGCAGTTGTGAGGAATCCGAATATAACCATGGGTTGGTCACTGCTGCAGAGGAAGAATCTGTAATACAACCATGCCAAACTCGTGAATCTGATCCAATGGTCAGGAACTATTTAAGATCCTCTGTTAAACAAAGAATTCGTCATTTTGAAAACAAATCAAATCATTCCCAAGAGAGAGCTGCAGTGACCCAGCCTGAGGGAATCGCTCTCGATCATGCTACCACTACAAACACAGAGACTCACACCAGTGTAGCTCAAAATAAAACGGAGGAAATAAAAGCCTCCTCTAATGGTACCTGTTATGAAATTAGTCCAGAAATGTCGTCAGGCACTACAATAGAAAATAAATCAAGCCCAGTTGAAACTGCTTCAAATACTATTTCAATGGACCAACTTCCACTACCACCACCACCCGCTGAGATAGCAGAGCTATCAAACCCTGAACATTGTACGATGGATGTGTCTTCCGTGCTTAGCAGCCCGTTCTACAGGCTCTCATCAGTGAGCAGTCAAACGTCAGATCATCAGCCATTATCCACCAGTTCTACATCTGACAAAACCAGATCACCTGATGACCACACAATGGAAACAATCACATCCCAGGAAGAAACAACGTTATCAAGAATGCCGTCGATCAAGAGGGCACCATTGTCCAGCGATCAATCGTTTGAAAGGAAAATGTCTCTCAGAAAGGCTTCTCTACAAAGACATACCGTAGGTTCTGATGCCAAAGATGCAACTCCCATCAACACAGTAGGTGATGATGCCAATGTGCTGCCAAATGGCATCGGTTCAGGGACTCTCTTGTTGAAAAGCAACGCTACATGTTGTACTTCTGCATCTATAACATCTGGAGAGAGAATGTCCTCTGTCAGCATTTTACCAAGTGACGATCCAACCTTAGGTGATATTCCATCTACGAACACAAAAACACAGAAAGAAGCATCATCACCTAAACCACTAGGAAAAAAAGTCATGAGTAGTCCATCTCAAAAAAGAAAACCTCAAGGTGACGACTCAAAAAAGTCATCACAAAACCAGCATTCTGATAAAACACATGCGACAGCCACTAAAGAGAAAAGGAAGACACTATATGAAGATAAAGTGCAAAAGAGACAATCTCCATATTCTCAGTCCCTGGACATGACATCACCTCCTGTCAGACCCAAGTCGACTACAAGGATGCTTTCCAGAAACGTTTCTTCAGACAATGCATCGGAATCTGAGAAAAGCACGAAGAGGAGAACATCATCACAAAGAAAACACCACCAAGTCACACAGACGGACAAATGTACGATCTCAGATGAAGACAAATCTGTGCCACAGACACAGTTAATCCCACAGCAACTTAACACCACAAACCAGCCAAACATGAAACCTGTGCTGGACAAGATTTGCTACTCAATAAAGTCAATCAGACAAATCACACAAAACAAGCGTCCGTCCTGTTTGGAAAAGTCCAACAGCCTACCCGACTTCTCCGCTCATGTAGCTTCTATATTCGGCTCATCATCTAAAGCTCTCCTTGCCTTTTTGTCCATCATGACCTTGAAGGAAAGCATAACTTACTTTAATAAGGACGACCCGAGTCTGAACAATGTCAGCTGTGCTGAGGCGTTAAAAATGATCGAGTCTCTCAGTGAAATTGCCGGCAATGACGATTCCCAAAAGTTAAGGGATAGTTTGTCACATTTACAGCAATCCACTTCAAAGCAGCTACTGCAAAGTTTGAAGGGCTTTCAGGAACTTAGTGATAAATGTAAGAGCCGCAGCACCCCAGAGGAAGGTCGCAGCACAGCAGCTGGTCCAAAAAATGACGATGACATCGAAGAAAACGCTATCAATCAGATTATTGATAGCCTCGACATACCTGAGAAGCTCAAGGACGAATTAGCTTTACTTTCAGAAGAAGTCAAAACTCAGAGTGGTGAGGAAATGAATGTCGATGTGCCGTCCATCATTGAAAAATTTGCCAACATCGATCAGCCAAACAAATCTATCGATATGCACAGTATTTTGCAAAAAACAGAGACAGTGAAACATGAATTAACCCACCAAACAATCAAAGATGAGAATAGTCAGTTAAGGCAGAGTGATGTGGCCAGAAGTCCACCAATGGGAGAAGATCAGGACAGGGATGCAAGGAACATGGAGTCATTTAATTCATGTAAAGTAGAAAATGTGGTTGAGAAAAAAGAGCATACAGGCGAATCAAATCAAGACATGACAAACAAAAATGGAGCAATCGGCTGCAAGAGAGACCCTGAACATCCTGAGGTGGAGTGTAGGCAGCTCAAGATGCAAAGTGAGGATGAGGAAGAGGAGGACTTTTCAAGTGCTCCTAAAGATGTAGAGATCAGTGAGAAATGTATGTACGGTTCAGAAACGGGCGAGGAACATAGTTCAGAGGAGGAGCGAGTCAAAGGTGAGGAGATAAAACAGGACAGAGATGAAGACTCGTCTTACAGTGACAGTCACTCTCAGGAGGAAGAGAACAAGCAGCCGGGCTCCGATTGCTATGTAGAGCTGAATGTTGGCAGGAAGGAGAGCAACGTCAGTCCAGATAGTGCAAACCAATCTCTGTCAGAGGAAGAAACACAAGAAGTGAGCTGTAAGACGCAGTGTGAGAAAGAACCAGAAAGTCAAAAACCACAATTAAATGTCAGGGGTGATGAAAGCACAGGTAACTCAGATGTGGAAGAGCCAAGTTATACAGAGGAATGTGAGGACAGAGAGGTTAGAATTGAGGAAAGTTTGTCTGGCACTGAGGGAGAGGAGAGTATCTGCGAGGATGAACATCTTCAACGTCAGTCAGATCTCGAGGAAGCTGTGGTAAAGAGTAAAAAGCTCAAGGCTTTGATAGAAGAAACTGAGGAGGAGAAGGTTCATTCAGAGGATGAGGAACATTGTACTGACAAAATCTGTGACACAAAAGCTTTCAAGCCCTTAAATGGAGATCTAAGCAATATCAATGAAACACAGGATTCACATAGCAAAAAGGACAGTATAGCCAGACATTATAGTTTTAACACCAATGACGATAGTGGAAATGATCACTGTAGTTATGAAGAGCAAGTAGACATCGAGCAGAAAATGACCTCAGATACGCAAATCGGGAGCTTGGCTGAAGATGATTTAAGCTACTACGAGAAAGAGTCAAGCTCAAAGACGGAAGATGCCAATATGGACAGAGACCTGAGGGAAAGCTATAAAGAATATCAGGAAACTCCCGTATTAGAACCAAAGTTTGAAGTTATAATATGTGATAACATAGAACAAGTCAAACATCTCCCAGAGGAAATAATATGCCAGTCTGTTGCAGAGAGGGTGAGTCTCCTCGAAAAGCAAGCTGCAAATGGAGGGAGGAAAGACAATGTTCCAGAGAGTTCTGCGATCAGACAAAGAAACGTGATGGAGTCCGACGTTGGGGACTCGCCCTCTGAATCTCCCACATCTCAGTCGACTCTCTGCACCCGGTCAGCTCCTCAGTCGTCGCTATCTTTCAGCTACGACTCCAGTGGAGTTATCACCACCGAGCCTGAAGGCAACAAGGTCAGATCCATCAGGGAAATGTTCTTAGCAAAGAGTGTTACAGACATTCAGCAAGGACACAGACGATTCCAGAGCCCAAAGAAGCTGAGGACAGACACTTCGGTTAGTGGCGGCTATCAGACTCAGACTTCGACTGAGCGGTCCAGCTGTGAAGATGATTCACCACGCAAATCCATCACCAAAGGCTTTGTGAGGAGAACGATTGAAAGGCTGTATGGCAAGAAAGACACTGATCCTGATGAGAAGGCCAATGAAAGACCACCATCTGCACCAAAGCAGAAAAAGAAAGAGCAGTCGAGCATCTTCTCTCCGTTCCACGCAGCACGGTCAAAGAAAACGTCCGACTTGTCTTACTTCAGTTCCACAAACACACTCGACACCTTAACCGAAGTGACCAGATGCGTTTCTTTCAACGCACAAGTCGGTCCTGAAGACAGCGATGAACAGTGGCTCGTCAGAGAGAACATGCTGATCAGAAAATCAGTTTCGGACCCAGTGGGAATAAACAAAGCGTTCATAAACTCTCCTCGGGACGTGGACACGAGTGAGGATACGGAGCAAAATGAGCAAATGTCCCTGGTCAGTACACAGTCTCAACATAGAGACCGGGAAAAGTCACCGTCAAAGAAGTGCACCTACTTCTCTTTGCCACATGCTAGCGACTCGGACGCGTGTCAGGACGACCCGGGGACAGTTAGCAAGAGCGGCGTGAGCAGTGACAGCATCGTGGACACAAAAGACAACACGGAGGACATCAAAGCGTGTGCAGAGAAGAACGGCAAGCTGCCTGGCGTTGGCGTCTCTGATTTTAAAATGATGGACAATAAAGTTCATCCACTGGTTGAAGTGCCCTCCGATGGTGAGGTTGTAGTGGTGCAGCCTGGGAAAGGTCAAGGTGTCATGAACAGGAGGCTCCAGGAGCCTGATATGTTGGATTTACTGTATAACTTCTGCGGTCAGCACTGTCCCATCCTGTGAGGACATTTCTTTACAACACAAAACAAAACAAAGACGAAGGACTTTCTTTGTTTATACAAAGTGTACAATGTTAGGCTACAGTATTTGAACTTATTTTTGGTGCCTACAGTTTGATGTTGCCATAGCCTTGGCATAAAACACTATCATATGTCAACTCTGTTGAGCTAACTGCTGACTGCATAACATTGTGCGACACAAGCCAAATGGCTTAAATTTCGTTCATGTTTCACCGTGTACGTCGAGAGCCTGCGATACAATTTGTTAGTTCATGCTCTTTGTTTTCCGTGTTAAAAATAGTGAGCGTGTTTGTTTTTCTAGCACCACACTGACGGTGCACTGGCCACGCACACTCCAGAGCAGCTCTTTTCTTCTTATAGGTCACCTGTCAACAAAAATAAGTACCCGGAGCTTTACTGTAATCTCATTTTAAAACTATTAAAACAGATCAAGTCCCCGCAGATGTCAGGCAACCAGGCCAATCCCTCACTGTACACGGGGAAGGGTCATTGAGTGGTCGCGGACCAAGAGTTCATGTTTCTTACAGTTAAATAAAACCCAACTGAATATGAACAAGATTATGTGGATATTATAGAATCTGATTATACATTTTATATTGTATATTGGTTGTGTAAAGTGTAAAGGAGATATTTATTGATTTCATTTAGAATTTTTTTTTTATTGTTTCCAATATGGCAGCTGTGCATGTTTGTCCTTTTAAAAAATTATGTGTAAGAATAAACATGTATTTACAAATGCTGGGCTGCCTTTTATTAATTTGTGACGACTAATATATTCAGTTCAAATCACACACACGGTGATCCTGGATTGAGATCAGATGATTCGAGAGCACGTGTCAAACTCGAGGCCCGGGGGCCAGATGTGGCCCGCCATGTCATTTTATGTGGCCCCCGTGTGATTAATTGGTCTAAAAAATGTGTTAAAATAGTTCTATGCTGCTTAAAGGCGTGCGTTGACCATAAACTATATTACCCACAACGCATGGCGATTGCGTTACCCGCAAAGTGACGGCACCGCCACTTGATCACAGTTTATCATTGTATATGCATCATGCGACGTGTGAAAGTAATACAGAAAGTTATTTAGCAATATGTTACGGAATAGTTACCTTTATTTTACTTTAACTATTATGTTTGGTTTCATTTATTTTGTATGACAGTTACATCTGGCCCTTTGAGGGTAACAATTATCCTGATGTGGACCTCAGTGAAAATGAGTTTGACACCCCTGTTCGAAAGTGTAAGCAACAGTCAAAAGGCCAAGGTGATTACAGATACCTTAGGAAGCTCGGCTCAGTTGTTTTCTGCTGCTGCTGATCACTATCACATCGCCGAGGAGGAGCAGCAGGAACCTCTGTTTTCTCACTCTCCATCTGAGGAAGTATCCGTGTTGTTCTAAGGCTGTTTTGTTTCAAAGAAGTTGCAAATCGAGCCGGCCCGTGTTGTGACAGGAGCGTCGAGGAATGCGCTAAGAGGAGAGTGTTTACATCTGCAAGCACAAAGAGAAAACAGTCAAAAACAATTACACAGCTCTCACTCGTCTCAAAAGTGAACCACGTCTTTACATAATTCGGTCACCAACACAAACGTTTACTGTGACAATGGCCACTAGATGGCATTGGTAAACAGGGAATCTCAAACTCACCTTTTGTTTCTTCCAAGTATAAAAAGTGAGCAAAAAAACCCCCAACATTTTAAACAGTTTATTATTTAAATAAATATTTACATAACAGCTTTGTATAAATCAAATTACTTTTTCCTTACACGACACATTTGTCTAAAAGCAACTGCATAAACAAGGAGGAAGTAAATAAGGGATGAATTACAGTGATGCAATTGTAAAACCTGTGTGTCGAGAGGCAGGCGTTCGTCTTTTAAACCAAACACGGTCATCATCAGCGAGCAGATATTCCTGTAAATAATCACATCATTCGAATACCATTTAAAATCCCAATCCTTGTCAACTTTCCGTTATAAAATTTATAATAGTATGCATAAAATCTACATGATACATTTGATATACATTTTAATTCGCTGTTGCTAAGGAATAGGAGGATGATAGCGCTACTCTAACTCAATATCACACCAAATGCAGTTCAGAGGAAAATACGGCTAAAAAAAGACAAAAAAACAATAATCACACATTATTCATTCAGGCACAAACAAAGCAATACAGCCTTGATGAAATCAAGAGACTTCACTGGTAAAGTATAGGCTACAATGCCCTGCTAAATGGTGTACAGTATATGGCTCAGCTTGGAAAGACGAAACATTTCAGTGATCTAGGAAAACAAGAGCACGCAGGTTAATGCCCAAGCTACAGTTCTAACCCACTTCAGATCAGATCGTTGAAATGAGTCCTGTCGATAAAATAAATCACCTGGATCAGATGATTCGTTTGAAATGTTACAAGAAAAAAAAAACGTGAAAATTGAGACTGAGGTGGAAAAACGTTAATGTACACAGCGCATTTGTGACCTTTGTCTTGTTACAGATTGAGACAAAAGGCAGCATCACCATTAAATGTCAACGTTGAAAAATTAATCTTCCATCCATGTACATGTAAAACAGCAGAATGACGACAAACTCGACAAAATAACCATTTATTTCATGTCAAATTGATCTTATGCTTCTCTCGTCTCCCTGGGGGTGGAAAAAAAATATGAAATGCTTTTTTATTTTCTATTGCTGTTATTTCATGCATGTTAACTCAATCATTTTAACAAAACAAATTGTTTGCTTACAAACGTATAAAGAAAATACTTTTTTTCTTCAAAATACTATGTAGGGAGGGATTAAAGGGTGAACTAATAAAAAAGATTTTTATCGAAACAACTTCGTTGTTTTCATCCTGAGATTGGAATCAATGAAGCTTCTCCAAGGAGTAATTTACAGTTTATATTTATTGATTTTAATCGTTATACAAATAAAAGACAGTGTCAAGACACTGTTTAGTGAGTGTGGGTCCTGTGAGTGAGTGAGCTCCTCTGCTAAATCCACCGTTACCTCTCCTGAAGGCCGTCATACTGCGCCAGTTTTGGGTTGAGACGAGTGTCTTCCACTCACAAAGTTATAAACCAAAAACTGAGAAGTGCCAAAGTAATGCGTGGCAAAGAGTTTCCCGTCGGGAGTCGGGTCGGAGAAAGCGATCTCGTCTTTGCTCAGGTACGAACCGTATATGAAGTTGTTCCTGTGAGGAGCAAAAAGACAAAATAAAGGCCATGTGAAAGTGAAAATCATTAGAGGTAAAACACAAGCCAATGCAAAAACGCAAAGATGCGTCTATGAAAAGTTTAAACGGTGGCTTCTACTGGTCAAAAATACTCCAAGTAGATAAACACTTCTTGCCCCTGTCTGTCCCAGTGCTGGTGCTGTATACACACAAATGCTCCCTCACTCACGTCTGACAATACTGATTGACAAACCTCATTTTCAGATGAAGGACATTTCTGTTCACAAAGAACAAACACAGGCAGAATAAAAAACAACAACAACAAAAAAAGCACAAAATATTACACACTGCAGCTTTAATTATGCACCGATTTGAGATCAAACGCACCTGAGACACTCCAGCATACGTGACGCGATGCCCTGCCGTCTCATCACGTTCACCACCCAGATGCGGCTGATACCACAGATCGCTGGCTCCGGCGTGGTGGAGCAACACCAAGCCCTCTGACGTTCGAACATTACCTTCTCTCCCTCTGAACCTTCCGGTACGGGCTCTTCAATCACCCGGAACCCCTGAAAAAAAGCGACGAGATCAGTATTAAAAGTGAACTCATATCGAAGTCTGTCCCATTTCAGATTTGACATTTTCTCACCTCTTGTATGTGCTCTGCTATGAGGCATCCAGCCACTTTCTTGTCATTGGAGATAAACAGGAAGGTTTTGGTCTTTGAGAGACACTTGGTCTCCACCTGCTGGAAGCCGAGGTCATTGTCCACCATCTCCCTGATCTCTTCAACCTAAAGGAACAATCCAGTGCTTAATAATGCAATAATATGCGAATGACAACACAACTTCATTCACACTTCTTGTAAAAAAACACAGTTAATACTGAATTATAATAACAGCCTATTCATCTGTATACCTCCAGGCTAGACAGTAGTTTTGACAGGTTACTTCACACTAATTAAATAGTTTGTGCTTTTACAACATAAGAATTTATTCACAGGGAGACAACTGCAATATCACAGTCTCTACCCTTTTTACCTGTTGGGATACAAAAAGGACTAATTTGTGTCACCATACCTTCTTCAGAGCATATTTAGGATCATCTGGCAGAACGAGAATGATCTTTCCATCAGGGAACTCTGACAGAATCCTCTCCTTTTTCCATCCCTGAAAGATCAGTCAAGAGAGACAGTTAAAAGTCAGAATTTGTGTTGATCTGCTAAAGCAGGGTTTCTCACTGCTGGTCCTGGGGAGCCACTGTCCTGCATGTTTTAGGATGTTTCCCTGCTTCAAAACACCTAACTCTAATAAATGGGTCATTATCAGGCAGTAAGCTCTGCTGAAGCCTGATAACGACCCATTTATTTAAAACATGCAGGATGAGGAGTGAGAAACCCTGTGCTAAGGCAATCATGTTCCAAATTAGCTGTATTTTAAATTGGTAAAAAAAAAAATTACATACATATAAATGTGTTTACAGGGTGTTTTATTTATTCAATAGTCCACCATCATCTTTTCCTGTTCTTTATTATTGGCATGCTGCTATTAAATCTTCGACATCAAAATGTAGGTCGTAGAAACTGCATAGTCATAAAAATAAGGATAATCTTCTGAATAATGTGCTTTCAAACTGCAGTCTGGTCTTCTTAGTCATTCATTTATAAATCAATAAACTATATAACGCACACATGATGCATTAAAATGTGACTACTCGTGTAGAGGTGGTCTGGGACATGTGTGAAATCTATTTGTTACACTGATGGAATTAAACACTTATTGATTTGTACTCATTTCAAGATGATTTGACCAGAATTAGATGTTTCTGAAAAGCAAGGACAAGATCTGTATAGGGTGTATAGATCCAGAAACACATGCTCACACCGTAACGATGCGGAGACGCGCTTAATTTCCAGGCATTAGTGTTGCGTATCAGATCATTGAATATGAGCAGAGCCAAACAGCTTGAATACACAACACTAAACACTGTATGAATGCTCTTTTGGTGTATCTAAAAAAACTCCACACCATTTATTCAACTGATGATTTGTCCTAATGAGTCAGACGAGTGATAGAAGGAAACCTGCTCTCACCACATATTTGACAGCACTGATGAACTGATTGTGGAAGAGTAAATGCTGCGATTCGTCCTCCGGGTTGGCAGCAGAGTAGAGCATCCCACACACATTGCAGGCCACTGCGCCAAAGTGCTTCTGTCCTGCGTCCTACGAGATGAGCAAAACCACAAATCACTCTGTAGGATATTAACAGAGCTTACATGACCATAACCTGCATTTTTCTACGTTAATGTGAAGCAAAGACTTCTATTTGATTAAAGTTTACTTTCAATAAAAGATTTGTAAGTTAATTTAATAAATAGATCACAGTCTGAAGGTTTGAGGCTGCACTTACAATAATTGTCTGGCTGCCATCTTTGTCCGCCTCCTTCAGTTTCTTGACTTCTCTTTGCAGACAAGAATCAGAGAGAGGAGTTTCACCGTCTTGTGGCTTCGCTGCTCTGCTTTGACACAAAGAAACGTTGTACTACGTCAGGTTTCTATTATAACATTAACAAAAAAACACGTCAAGCTAAGTAACTCACGATTGACAAGGCTTTTCCAATGTCGTCTCCGCCGTCTTATTGTCTGGTGACGGATCGACCGCTGCGACTGAAAGAGAAGGTACAGGTACTTATAAGAAACAGTATAGTGTCATCAGGATTATATCACATGAACGAATCAATAACATACACACATTTCAGATTAATGTTGTATGCAACAGAAGTGGCAACAAAAATATGAAATATTGCTCAGCAGAGAAATCAGAATGCTGAACCAGTTTACACACCTGTAGGCTTTTGTTCACACTGCTGTGTGCCAACAGACAATTTACTGCTTTCTTCAGTAAGAGAAGAGTTGGTAGCTGATGAAAGAGGTTTGACTGGAATCTGTGTAAAAAAAATAGACGAGAGATAAATGACAAATGACATGACTAACTGTGGCGCACAAAAGTGGAATTTATCACTGGGTTACCTTGCTTTTGCCGTCCTCTGATGACGGTGGAATTTTCTGAGCCGTTGAAGCAGCGTCAGTCTTAGAAACATCAGGTTTTGTCTCCGATGTTGTCGAAGCAGTCGGTTTAGACGCTGCTGTTGGAGTCGACTGCTTCGACTGTGCTGGACTTCCACCGACAGTCGACTTTGACTGAGCAGAAGCAGCCGACACGGCGTTCGACTGTGGTTTTATCAAGCCGGGAGACTTTATTTGAGCTTTCGCGGGATGAAGAGGTTTGGATGAAGCTGCTGTCGATGCAGATGTGGGCTTTGACTGAGCGGTCATTGCAACGACAGGTTTAGATTGAGGATTGGTGGAAACTGCGGGCTTTAACTGAGATTTAATGGTAACATTGGGTTTAGACTGACCTGAGATCTGTCCAGCAGGCGGGATCCGTGTTGTGACTTTTGTCTGATTGGCAGGTTGTGATGAAACTGTGGGCCTTGCCTGAATTGCAGGTCTAGACTGAACTGTGGGGTTTGACTGAAGGTTTGGTCGTGCTGGTTGTGTGGGTCTAGACAGGGGGATGGGCTTTTTTGGTGGCAATGGTAACGGATCATCATCCAATTCAAAGTCGTCGAAGGAATATTTGGGCCGGGGTCTGTATGGCTTGTACTCGACAGGCTTGGGTTTTTGAGCATTGAGTCCGTTGGGCATAGGTGGAGGAATAGCTGGGAGTGTCCTCTTGCCAGCTGACCTGGTCACTTTTGGGGCTGGTCCAGGAGTAGGGGGGGTGTCAGGAGTCTTTCTCTGCCTTGTACTTCTTCGTGTTTCAGCAGTAGGGGGTTCACTTTTAGATGCCTCAGTTTTGGTCGGTTCAGTTTTAGTGGGTGTAGATTTGGAAGTATCTGCCTTAGCAGGTGAAGCTTTAGAGGTTTCTGCCTTAGTGACATCTATTTTGTCAGGTTCAGCCTTAGGAGACTCAGCCTTGGGAACGTCTGCCTTGGGTGTTGCAGGTTTGCTAGTTGTGACAGGACTGAAAGGAGATGGTTTTGGTGGATTTACAGTAGGTGGAGGCGTTGTGGTCACAGGAGATGGTGAAAACTGAGAGGAGGCAAATGAGGGTGGTTGCCAATCCATGTCTGAAAACATCTGGTTCGCTTGGTCAGACTTCAGTTTCTTGACACGTGCCCAGGACATTTTTTCTCGCTGCAGTTCAACCTGTCTGAGTCGTTGGTATCTTGTTAGCTTCTTTTTCTCATGGACTTTCAGTGGTACTGTAACCTGCGAGATGAAGAAGCGTCTTCTTGGAGGCTCTGCAGCAGACTTGGCCTCAGTTGAAACCGCTGTCGAGGGCTGCGGCTCAGATACCTCAGCAGCAGGAGCCACTGAAGCAGAACATTCTTGTGGTCCATCTGGAGGTGCAACATTAACAGTTTCTGAATCCTGTGTGGTGACTGGTGGACTTTCCTTCTTGCTGGCTTCTGCCATGGCAGCCACTGCTGCCGCTGTTGCTGCTGCAGCAGATGCTGCCGCTGTTGCTGCTGCTGCCGCCGCCGCCACTGCTGCTGCTTGCTTTTCTTCCTCAATCCTCTTTAAAAGCATGCTGTCTGTGGCAATGTCCTCTGCGATTTCCTGACACAGAGCTAAGAGGTTCAGTTGCTGTCTGCTTGCTGCTCTCTTTGCTGCCGCTGCCTTTTGCTCAGCCAAAGCTGCCATACGCGCTTTGGTTCTGGCTTGAGTATTCATTTCCTGCTTCTTGGGCTTCTCTGGCTCCTGTGGTTTCTTCAAGTCTTTCGTCTTCTTGTCAACGGTGCTGTTTTGCTTCTCGTTGGTCCCACCTTCATCGTTAATTTTCTCGTTTAACTTCTCATCAGGCTGTTTCGAAGGGACTCCCTCAGGTGTTTCCTGGGATTTTTCAATTATCGTAATGTCACCGTCTTCCTCGTTCTCTTCCTCTGCCACTACAATCTCACGTCCGATCTCAATCTCCTCCAGAATCTGCACTTCTGCATTTTCTATCACCACATCATTACAGTCTTCATTTGTGTGTTGAGCTTCAGAGTTCACAATGTCCATATCTGTGTTGTTAATGTCCATCGCTTCACTTGGTGGTTGTTGGCAATGGTCAGAGCTTTGGTCTTCAAAACCTTCCTTAGATGACATTTCTGTTGTGGCTTCCTTATCAACACCTGAACTGGCCAATGTAGCATCTTTGACGTCGTGTACTCCAGCCTCAGGGAAGACAGTTTGTTGGGAACCATTTAAAAGATTTCCAACTTCATCTGGTAATACACTGCCTGCATCTACTTCCTGTGAAAGTGAAGCAGTCAAACCTGACTGGGCCACTGCTTGAGTGACAATATCAAAGTGAATATTACTCTCTGGGACTGGTTCTAAGATCACATACTCCTCAGATGTACTATCTGGTACTTCAGCTTCAGTGGTTGCTGAAGACGTCACCATGACATCTACAGCCTCCTGGAGTCCGGCGTCCTCCTGCGGGTGTTGAGAAAACTCTGAGGCACTGGTGCACTCTGAAAAGCCACATCTTTCTGTTGCACCTTCTGACTGGCCATTGGGCATGCTGATATCATCACTAGAGCTTATCACTGCAACTTGTTTTACATCCACACTCATGTTGCTGTGCTCCAACTGTGCAGGGGGAGACGTTTCTGACACGCTGAAGCTTGGTATCTCCATTTCAGCTGCTGCTGCTGCTGCTTGGCCGTCAGACACACAAACTTGCTCCTGAACGTTTTCTTCAATTCCCACTGGTGCGTCACATTTGTCTTTGTTTTCTTCATATGCTGATGCTTCTTCAGTTATGTGCTGGGTCTCTGTGTTTTGTATATCCAGAATAGACATACCCCCATGCTTCTCGGACACCATAGGAATTTCCCTGTCGTCATTACTTTCTGGACTACTGATGGGCTCATACACGATCTGGTTTTCATGAAGATGAACCTCAGACTGATCGTTTGTCTTGATCTGTTCGTCTGACGCCTGAATTACAATATCAATGTCATCCGACTGGCCACAGACAAAAACAATTACTTCATTGCCTCCAGTTCCTTCACCTTGTCTTTCAACACCACTAACTGTTTTGTCAGCATTGTCGCTGTGAATGATTGCAGCTTCTTCTTTGGCCTCATCAATCATTTGTCTCCCCATCTCCTCTTCTAAAACAGAATCCTTGGCTTCCATTGACCCACTTATTACATCTATATCCTCTTGGATGTCTTCGGCAGTAGACTCTGGCATATTTACATTTTCTGTATTTTCCAAATTAACCATAGGAAGAGTTTCTTGAAGTGCATCTGCCAATTCTGCAGAGTGTTTAGTGACTTCCTCCATCCTATAGCCTTGCTGCTCTGCTGCAGATGCTGACACAGAAATATTTTCAGGCCCTGCAGTTATTCCTAAATTTGTCTGAATTTCTGGGGCATAAAGTGAAGAAGAAGCAGCCTCGTCTTCATTTACCTTATAGCTACAGCTTGCAGCTTGTGAGTCCTGTTGAACATCAGCATCTGTATTGAGTTCAGTGACCTCCTGACTGTGCTGGTTTTGAGGTTCCATTGTAGGTGCTGGATCAGAAACCTCAGTAGCTGTTGCAGTTGTCTCTACATCCATTTCCATTTGACTCTCAGTAGAACTAACGCAATCAGTGATGGTGTCTTTCATGTCATCTTTACACTCTGTGACTGTACCTTTTTCGGTGTCAGTGTCTGTGGCGACAGCGGTAACCTCTTGACCCGTCTGGTCTTGTATTTGTATTGCAGTGGTCTCTTCTGTGGTCTTTTCTATTTCAACCGTGCTCTCCATAGCACTGACATCTCCTGTGATGACCTTGTTCTCACTTTCATTACACTCATTTAAAAGAGTCTTTTCACCCACTTGAACTTTTTCCAATGCGTCTCTCGCAGTTCCAGTGACCTCCTGGCTTGTCTGGCCTTGTGTTTCCACTTCAGGTGCTCCGATAGAAATCTCTGATGTTGATGTGACCTGCACTTTTATTTGCTCTTGATTCTCTGGTACAGTCACATATTCTTCAGACATGTCAGTGATATGTTCACTGACACCGTGGCACTCCTGTCCTTGAATTCCTACTACAGGTGATAAGTTAGGCATCTCTGCCGTTGCCATAATCTCCATGTCCACTTCACTTTGGCTTTTCGGGCTTTTCGGGCTTTCTCGTCCCAGTGAAGAAATCACAGAAGACGATGTCTGCATTTCCTGACTCTCTGGTATGTTCACACATTCTCTCGATACATCAGCATCACCATCATCACGGCTCCCCTCACTTGGTAGATCTGCAGCAGGTGGTGGGTTAGAAATCCCTTCCGTTAGTGTCGTCTCCATGTCAACTTCATTTTGTGGTTTTAAACTTTCTCTTCCCACTGATGAGGGCAAAGTAGAAATCTCTGAACTTGATGTAGTTGTGAATTCCAGTGTGATTTGATTCTCTGGTACAGTCATATGTTCTCCGGATATGTCAGTGGTAGGTTCACTGTCATTATGGGTCTCTTGGCTTTGCATTTCTACTGCAGGTGATGCATTAGGAATCTCAGCTATTTTTGTAGTCTCCAGGTCCACTTCATTGACGCTTTTCAGACTTTCCTGTCCCACTGAAGAGGCCAGGACAGAAACCTCAGAAGTTGATGTAGTCTGGAATTCCAAGCTGCTTTGATTCTCTGGTTCAGCCACAGCTTCAATGTTAATCTCATCTTCTGTGGGTGACATGTTAGGCACGTCCCCTGATGCAGCATTGCTTGTTTTCTGTATTTCAACTGAAGAAGCTGGTTCAGAAATATCTGCTGTTGGTGACGTCTGCATTTCCATCTCAATTTGACTCTTTGTCTCTGATGCAGCCACAGGCACCAAGTTCACCAGATTTTCATTTTCCACAGTTGCTGATTTGACATTTTGCTCCTCATGATGTTCATCTGACATGTCTGTGGTAGGATCACTGACCTGTTGCGTTAGAGGGGTTGGAGGATCGTGTAGCTGCACTGTAGATGGTGGGATAGAATTCTCCTCTGATGTGGTTGCAGTCTGCAGATCAACTTCCGTTTGATTCTCTGGAGAAGTAACGCATTCAGCATCAACACTGTCAACATTTTCAGTGCTCTGATCGTTTACAACTGAATGAGCATGTGCTTCATCAGATACATATGTGGTAGCTTCTCTCCCTTCTTTGCTCTCCTGCATTTTCCCCTCAAGTGCAGCTAATAGTGCAGCAGGATAAGAGATTTCTGACAATGATGTAGATGACATTTCCATTTTGCTTTCACTCTCAGGTGTACTTGCACGTCTGTTGTGCTCATTGTCTAGATCCTCCATTCCTCCAGAATTTCTAATCACAATATCTTGATGAACCTCTGTCAAAATATCTGGAGCAAATTCACCTCGCTTTGGCTCTGACTGATTTTGCATTTCTACTTTAAGGCTTGGATGAGAAATCTGTGATGTCGATGTCTCCATTTCCATGTCAATTTGACTCTCTGATGCAGCCAAAGGTTCAAGGCTCACCACATTTTCATTGTCCACAACTTTTTGCTCTACATGAAGTCCATCGGACATGTCTGTGGTAGGTTCACTGACCTCTGGAGTTTGTGAGTTTTGTAGCTGCACTGTAGATGGTGGATTAGAAAGCTCCTCTGATGTGGTTGCAGTCTGCAGGTGAACTTCAGTTTGCAGTTCAACTTCCGTTTGATTCTCTGGAGCAGTGACACATTCACCATCAATGCTGTTTACACTTTCATTGCTCTGATAGTTTACAACTGAATGAGCATGTGCTTCATCAGGTACAGATGAGGTAGCTTCACACACATCTGGGATCTCCTGTATTTTCACTTTCAGTGCAGCTGCTGGATTAGAGACTTCTGACAATGATGGAGAAAGCATTTCCATTTTGCTTTCACTCTCAGGTGTACCTGAACATCTATTATGCTCGTTGTCTTGAGTCTCCATTTCTCCAGGATTTTCATTCACAACATCTTGATGAATCTCTGGAGCAAATTCTTCTTTCTTTTGCTCGGACTGCTTTTGCGTTTCAGCTTTTAGGGTTGGATATGGAATCTGTGATGTCACTGTCTCCATTTCCATATCAATTTGACTCTTTGTCTCTGATGCAGCCACAGGCACCAAGTTCACCAGATTTTCATTGTCCACAGTTGTTGAATTTACAACATTTTGCTCCTCATGATGTTCATCTGACATGTCTGTGGTAGGTTCAATGACCTGTTGAGTTGGAGGATTTTGTAGCTGCACTGTAGATGATGGGATAGAAAGCTCCTCTGATGTGGTTGCAGTATGCAGTTGAACTTCTGTTTGATTCTCTGGAGCAGTGACAAATTCCCCATCAACACTGTTTACATGTTCAGTGCTATGATAGTTTACAACTGAATGAGCATGTTCTTCATCAGATACAACTGAGGTAGCTTCACTCACATCTGGGCTCTCCTGCATTTTCACATTCAGTGCAGCAGCTGGATTAGAAACTTCTGGCAATGATGTAGAAAGTATTTCCATTTTGTTTTCAATCTCAGGTGTACTTGAACATCCGTTATGCTTGTTGTCTTGAGTCTCCACTTCTCCAGAATTTGTCGTCACAACATCTTGATGAGCGTTTGTGGAAATCTCTATAGCACATTCGACTCTCTTTTGGTCTGTCTGACTTTCTATTTCTACTTTAAGGCTTGGATGAGAAAGCTGTGTTGTCGATGTCTCCATTTCCATGTCTACTAGATTTTCAGCTTTTTGCTCCTCATGAATTTCATCTGACACGTCAGTGGTAGGTTCAGTGACATCTTGAGTTTGCAGTTGAACTGTAGATGGTGATTTAGAAAGGTCATCTGATGTGGTTGCAGTCTGCAGTTGAACTTCCGTTTGATTCTCTTCGCCAGTAACAAAATCAGCATCTACAGCATTTACACTTTCAGTGCTCTGACTGTTTACAACTGAATGTGCATGTGTTTTATCAGACTCTTCTGTGGGGGATTCACTCACTTCTGGGCTCTGCACTTTGACTTCCAGAGTAGATGCTGGATTAGAGACTTCTGATGTTGTTGTTATAGACGGCATCTCCATTTTGGTTTCACTCTCAGCTGTACATGCAGATTCCCTGCTCTTGGCATTTAGAGCTTCCATTTCTTCAGGACTTTGAGTTGCTATATCTTGATGAACCTCTGGAGAAATGTCTTTCGTGATTTCGTCTTGGTTTTGCATTTCCCCTTTAGTGATGGGATGACAAATATCTGATGTCGAGGTTGTCTGCATTTCCATAACCACACAATCTTTAAAAAATTCAGGAGATATTTGTGGAATGGATTTACAAACCACTTGGCTTTTCAGACTATGAGCTCCTACTGTAGAAGCTGGATAAGAAATGTCTCGCTCTGATGTCAGTGTAGAATATATTTCTACTCTGGTTTCACTACGTGGTGCAGTGGCACTCTCCAAGTTAATTTCCTTCTCTTTTTCCATACGTGTAGACTTCTCAATTGTCAGATTTTCTTGAACTTCAGTGAGTATTTCTGTAGCTTGGTCATTGCCTGTGTGGTTCTCCAGGTTTTGTGAAGCCACTCCAGGTGTTGAGTCAGACATTTCCTCTGATGTTATTTTCATCTCCATGTCTGTGTGTGTTTGTCCCTCTGTGACTGTAATGCCATCAGTGACCTCTTCCTTTTGTTGCTGCTCATGAACCTCCTCACAATCAGTCAGCACTGTCTCAGTATAGCTGTCGTTTACTTTGTCTGTTGCATCATGACTCATCTGTCCCTCGATAAAGGACCCGGGACTGGTGAGAGATTGAGACGACTGCAATTCAGCTTCATCTCTTTCACTTTCTTCAAGTTTGTCTTCGGGCTTTCTTGCTTCTTTGTTTGAGTTGGTCATTTCATCTGGCACGTGGTCAAGCAGGTGTGCAGATATCGATTCCTCCTTGAGAGTGACTTGAATTTTGACACTGAGATCTGTTTGACTCTCCAGATTCTCATTTGGTTTGTTTGATACCGTTTCCTCCTCCACACCTCCATCTTTGACCTCTGTTGAGATACTGGCTGCTTCATGTTCTCCCGCCATTCCATGTTCACCATCCTTCTTTGTTTCAGTTTCACAGCTCACATCTGTTTGATTCTCCTGTCTGCACGCAGAGCCTGTATCTTCACCAATAGAGCTTGGATTAATATCTCCAGTGACAGAAAGTTGTGTTTCTGCTGACAGTGCAAGTGGTTTATCATCTACATCCTTTTCCCCATCCTTTGCCCCAGATGTGATGCACGGTGAATTTGCAGTGACACAGTCTAATATTTCTGTAGGTGATGATAAAGGTGCATTATCTGTGAACTTTTGGATTTCCACATTTTTAAAATCCTCATCCTCATTTTCTCCAACCACACATTTCATAATATCCTCAGAAGTACCTGATACAGAGCATGTAGTTTCCTTTGAATTGGCATTTGCTGCTATATCAGAGTTTCCTTGTGTCTCGGTAGCTGACGGTACAGATTCCAATTTCTGATGATTCTCACCCTTGTCTTGAATACTTGAAGAATCTGACAATCTGCCATAATCATGGTCCTGCTGTATAAGGTCTGTGGGTGCAGCTGTCAACTCTTGGCCTGTATCCTCAGCCTTTCGCTTTGCTCTAACTTTGTTTGAATACTGTCTAACGCAACGGGCCTTGTTGCCATCATCCGTCTCTCTGAAGACGTCAGTCTTGCCATCATCACTACTTATCTCCCCGTCGGACTCTGTGGAGGCTGTTCGTTTAAGGGAGGCTTTGGAGTTCGCATTCTGTGAGGGAGCTTCTTCGCAGGAGGCACTTGTGGCATTCAGGAGCTTGGCTTTTTTGACAGGCGGGTCAGAAACAGTTCTGCTGGAATCCCTTGTTGTAGAACTCTGATTTGGTGATTTATTTCCCTCGTCCTCTGATGTAGAAAGTTTTTTCTTGGTCCGGGGGGCTGCTGACTTTTCTTGTGCATGTCCCGTTTTAAGGGAACTATTTATGGTGGCTGGTGCGGTTTTGGATGGCAGAGCCTCCCCATCCTCATCCAACTTCCTTATCTTGGGCTGCGACTCAAGTGGAGATGGTGCTCTTTTTGGGGCCGGCATTCTGTCAGAAAACGTAAGATAAAAAGAAATTACAACACAGATAATGAGGTCAGAAAAACAAAGCTAATCCCTTCCACAAAACTGACAAGGTTTCACAGTTCTGTTTTTCTTCTACCTGGTGGAGTAATACAACGTGATGAAAAAAAAAAAAACCCAACACACCTCACAGAAATGCCACAAATGCTCCCATGTTCAAAAAAAATCAACTTATGGTTACATTATTATGATGTATGACTTTTGTTTATATACATTTACATAGTCTAATGTAGTGACATCTCTATAGCATGGTGAAGAAAAACAGTGAGATTAAACCATACTACCATAAAGACAGTCCTTAAATGCCACATCTGCTCTCATGTTAAAATAGAAATGCGAATCTGTATTAGTCCATTAAAAATCCTGCATGTTTCACTATGCACAGACCGTAAAAATGTATATAAAAATCAGCAAAAGCATTTTGCAAGTCATGTTTGGGCTGTTTATTTCTTCTTTTTGAGAGAGCAGTATTTGTTACACATTTGGGAGAATACCATCTTTGAAATAACTCAGCACAAATGTGTTGTTAACAGCTTCATAGTTTATAAATGGTCTAAAATGCCTGTATTGGACTAATCAGTACTTGAGTTTGTGGTATGGGTATCGATCACAAAGTGGAAGCATCCCATCCCTAGTAAAAAAGTAAACTTATATTAAACAGTTATGTATAATTATTACCCACATGCAGTTACAATTTGGTAGAAATTGAGCAAGAAAAATAGACTTGTTTCCTTTTATTCAAATTTCTCCTTCTACCAAAAAGAAGACTAAAACGTGATGGAATCGTGCAATAGAGACTAAACACCTCATAGAAATGCCAAATCTGCTCACATGATCAAAACGTAAACTTGCTTCGTATGATTATTATGACATATAATTATTGCCCAAATGTGTTCTAAATGTGATGGTTGCAATTTGGCTGATTTCTAACATAATTAATCTAGAATAGCAGACCTGATCATGGCATTACTCTTCCATCAAAACTGATTAGGATTCCAATTTCTGTTTCTAATTTTCTTCTACCAATGTGATGAAACCCTGCAACAGAGACAAAATGCCTCATAGAAATGTCAATGTCGACATATAATTATTACCCAACTGCATTTAAGCTTGATTTTTGAATAATTCTTCCATCAAAAGTGATGAGGGATAACATATCTGTTTCTCTACTTCTACAAAAAGGAGTAATAACATGTGATGCAGCGGTGCAATAGAGACAACATTCCTCATAGTAATGCCAAATACGTTCCCATGTTCAAAAAGTAAACTTGCTTTACATTATTAAGACATATAATCACGGTCCAAGTGCATTTACTGTCACCTGGTCTTCCTGCGAGCTCCAGGGCAGGCTAATATAAACACTGATAAATCGTAGTTTAACAAGGAGGCTAACGAGTCACACAATGTACCATCCACATCCACTCACTTCTCCGCCATGTGTAAAAAGCATCGCGTTGTTGGTTCGGCTGCAGACACAGATTGTTATTAGCAGGAGCTGCACAGACACTGATAAATAAATGCGCGATTATAACTAGCTAAGAGTGGCTAGTTTGCTAGCTAAGAGTCTACAGTGAGGGGGAGCTAACGTTAGCAGCAGCAGCAGCCAACTCGCAACAAATGAGCGAAACGGGACTCGCTGTTCAAGTCCCCCGAAAGAGCAGCCACAGAGAGCGGGCTCACAGTTTACACAGCACCGCTCGCCGCACTAACATTAGCGACGAGCCAAAGACACGACACGCGTCAACAAAACTCACTTTTGATGTTTTCTTTTCCAACAACAGCTGTTCTTTTCTTTTTTTTCTCTCCCAGTGAATAAAAATTAACTGTACTTCCGGAGGGAAAGGGCGGATGTGACGTAGAAGCCCCTCCGGCTACACTCAAAATCAACATTTTAGTTTTGATTTTGGAACTATTTACTTCTTTTTATGACGTTAATTAATCCGAAACACAGTACACAAGGTGATAAAAGGGTACCAACTGTTTATGAGTCAAAATATGACTTTTTTTGTGAGTTTCTTTCAAGATTATTTTAATAACTTACTGTATTTTTCTTATGTGTTAGACCCAAAATAAATGCAATTGTTGTAGAAGAATAAATAATACAATTGCTATTTTTGTGTCATGTAGCACAAAAATAAATAAATAGAATTTTAACTGTAGAAAATGGAAGGAAAGCTTGGCTGAATTATTTTAACCTAACCCATTTACATCCCAATCGTCCCAGCATTTATCTATTTTTAAATAATGTAGACAAACTCTGTAATTTAAGTCATATTATACAGTATACTTAAATGTTTATCCCTTACTTAGTAAATCTATTTGTCTGTAATCTGTATATGTCGCACACTTCTGACTAGAAACTTCAGTACATTTCCCAGCACAAAGACCTGAAAATAAATTCTTCTCACATCCCAGTGTGTCAGGACTAACTAAAACTGAGTTACAGTGCGAGATATAAATATAAATATTTATCAGACACAAACAGAAACTGTGTTGATGTGATTTTATTTTTCAGATGCTGCAGACGTTTCATCACCAAATCACATTAGCGGCAAACACAACAAGTACAATACTTTGGAGTTGTTAGACTTAAATATACAGAGACAATCCAAAATAAAAGTTTTTGCATTTTTGTAAGTGTACACACTTCAGCGACTGAGGGAAAGCGATATTTATTGATCAGTGCACAGACAGTAGATGGGGAAGCGAGATTAAAGTGTCAATAAATACATTGCGAGTGCATAAATCCTTATTACTTTTTCATTTCTAGTATTCCACTTCCTGGCCCTCGTTTCTTCGCACTGCAGATGTTACAAAACTGGACTCCATGAATCTGAAACGACGTAAAGGAAAAGTTACAGCAGCAACACCCGATCAACTCAACAGTAAGATAAATAAAATAATGTAATAACGCGACACTTACCGTCCCTGGGGATGGTAAACATTCTTTGTGAAACATGTGTCTGCAGTGGAAAACCACCACATTGAAGAGTTTGGCCATGTCTGCAACGGATAAAACAAGACAATTATAGCAGCTAAACACATGTAAAACATAAAAAAATTTGTGGATTCAGCCCCAGTGACATACCTGATGGTAATATTGTCGCATGACACGACTCACAAATGTTCTCATCTGGAAAGACAAGCCAGCAACAAGAGTTTAGATCGGTTTTAAATCATTTAATCTCTGTTACATCTGTGTAAAAAAAAAAACATGCACCCACCATCGACTCGGACTCCTCTCATCTGTGTCCGGTGCATTTTCTGTAGCAGGGAGAGAGAGTCGGCCACCAGGATCTTCTTACAACCTTCTCTCAACATGATCTACAAAAAAAAAGTTTGACAGACGCCTCTTGTTCAATTTCATCCATGTACACATGGGCAAAAATAACATAAAGAATTAACTTTTTATTTAAATGATTGAAGTTTTAATTACATTTTAATGTATTAAAGGGTACAGTGTGTAAGATTTAGCAATATTTATTGGTGAATTTGTGTAGTTGTATAAACATAGTGGTTCAAAATGGATGCTTCCATGAGATGACTCAGCTCCTGTTATAAATATAAAAGACTCATTCTTGGCTCATGAACAATTCATACGAAATATACAAAGATATTAAGTATAGTTATTTAATATTCCATTTCTGCCAAATTAAGAACATTTAAACTTATACTGCCATTTAATCAGAGGCAATTTAATAAAATAGATCCCGCTACTCCATTTATTAGACTATTGTCGATGCAGATTATTTATTGCTGCTGTTTTTACATCTCCGACCAAACTGGGAATAAGAGACTTGTGTTCTCTTGTCTAAAAATTGGAATGAAAACAGGGAAAAAAACAGCTCTATTGTCATATAATCTCCATTCACAATACCAATGACTGTGAGTAATATTTATCCATCATACACAAACTAAACAAAAGTGATGTCTAACCTGTAGATTGTAGTCCTGAAGGATTTTTACGAGTGAATCTCTGAGGTTTGGGATCTCCATGCCTTCCTTAATGCGATGGATGAGCAGGATGGGATCCACGTGAGTGCCAATGTTATTAAGGAGACCAGTAATGAAAGCTGGGGAGACAACAGAATGACAAATAAAGAGAGAATCAAAAACAAGATGAGGATTAGAATAACTGAGACAATAGAAAAATGCATCATACGGGGTTTGTCAATAGAGTAGGAGATGAGATCCTCCCACAGTTCTGCATCATCCTGCTCTTTTGCAAAGTCTATGGCTTTGTCCACGTCCACCAGCTCCTCCATGATCATCTGCAGAGCTCGTCTGCAGTTCCCCATCCTGCCTGGAAGCAACAAGCTCCATTACTTTGCCGTTAAAAGCAGCATTTCATACAACACGTAGAGGAGGGAAACAGACATCAATGAAAACTTACTGAGCAGGAAGACGGTTTCCTCTACAAAGTTCCTCTGCTGACAAATCTCAAGAGCCTGTTTGGGAGACAACATAACTCATGTGTTGTGGGTTCTGGGCGTTTGGATGTGCAGTGAGACGTCACACGTGACGAGAAACGCACCTTTTCCAGCGGGCAGTGCGTGCTGTCTCTCAGGAAAGGTAAGAGATTTGGTCGGTCGTACTCGGCATACAGGCCGATCTGCCTCTCGTGGTACTTCTGGCCTTTGTGGTGGTCCCGCTTGAATAATTTATGCAGATACTGCAGAGAGATCATTAAAAAAACAAGGTGTGATCAGATACTAATTTAAAAAAGACAGCTGAAGTGACACATGTATCTGGACTCACCACATGTAGGAGCTCAGGTCTGTCTGCGAGTTCTTCGACCACTCTGTCCGTCTGTTAGCAGAAAAAAAGACACACGCAGACAACATCTCATGATGTCTTTTCTTTAAGAATTGATGGGTGCATCACATGTCCAAGCTGATACAGTAGCATATGCCACTCATGGAAACTTACACTACCGTTCAAAGGTTTGGGGTCACCTATCCATTTTTTTTGTGTTTTCAATTAAAACTCACACTTGTATTCATCAAAAGAGTTGCAAAGTGAATAGAAAATTGGCAAGACTATAAAATAGTGATTTTTATTCAAAACAATAATTTTGCCCTTTCGTCAAAGAACCAGAAAAACAGTTTTCAGCTGTGCTACCATCATTGGACAAGGGTTTTCTAATCATCCAATAGCCTTCTAACGCGATTAGCAAACACAGTGTACTATTAGAACACTGGAAATGGGCCTCGATACACCTATGTACATATTCCATTAAAAATCAGACCTTTGCAGCTAAAATAGTCGTTTATGTATAGAGTGTATTTCTGGTCCATTTAATGATTTTCCTTCAAAAATAATGACAGTAAGTGACCCCAAACTTTTGAACGGTAGTGTACTTGTTTGACTTTCTATAACCCCTTCATATTCTATTATAACCTTCTTTGTATCAAAAGAATATATGTACTGAATGAATATGAAAGTAACTTTTTTTTGTTTATGAACAGGCATCTATTTGCAGATTGTTGTGTGTTTTTCATGTGTTGCCTTTTAAATGTCATTATCTAACAAATATAACTTAAAAAGAGGCTCGACGAGTCCAAAGGTCACTTACTGAAATCTTGTCTTCATTGTCGAGGAGCATGTCGACAGCTTTCTAGCAAAAAAAAAAGAAAGAAGTTCATGGATTAAAAAATGTAAACAATAAATAAAATAAAATGAATAAAAAAAAAAACAACACCACCACAGCTTGTGTCTTTTACCTCTTTATCAAAATCCATGAGAAGTACGATCTTGTCCTCTATGGACGAGAAAAGGTTGTGTTTGTGGATGAGCTGGTAAACGTCTTTGTGCCTGAGCTTCAGGTAGATTTCTAAGGCTCTGTCGTAGCGCTGGTCGTACGTGTACCTGCAGAAACAGCACTTGTTTTCAAATCAAGACAAAAACTTTGCATTTCCTTCAATAAATGCGGTTTGCATTTACAACGACTCACAGTTCAGCCAGCGTGGTGAGCAGCGTGCTGTTGGTGGGATCCCTCTTCAGGTGATCGTTGACGGCCTGAACGATGGCCATGTTGTTGTAAAGCTCTCCGGGCCACTCTCTGATCAGTGTGGCAAAACCCTTCAATGGACGGAAGAGAAAGAAAGTGAGTCGGGGCTCACATTTAACAACTCATCAGCGGACACTGACCGGGGTACGTCGTGAGTACAGTACCTCGTAATCAGTTCTGAGGAACTCGTGCAAGATCATCTCATAGATGGCCGGTCTGAGACGCAGATCTCCTCTGGGTAAATACTGACTGATGGCCTGCAGTCAGACGTAAGGACAACACTTAATTAGAGACTGAATTTACAATTCTTTATTGTATTAAATATCACAATCAAGTTTGTTTAAGGAACATTGAGTACAGACCTTGAGTTGTCCGATGGTTTTGAACCTGTACACTTCATTTTCCCATAGTTCCATGTTTTTCCCCAGCACCTTCTGACACTTCCTGCATCAACAAAACCTCTTGTTAGCAGAAAACACGATTCTTACTGTAATTAATCAGGAATGGAAACTTAAAACAAAATGGTCAAGCAAAATCACAAGTTCACAAGACTTAGGATATTTAGATTTATGACTTATAAAATGTACAGCGGCCATTTTGACACAGATTTTTTGTCAAAATGGCGGCTGTACAAAGGGCCCAAACAAACTCCATCAGCCTAAATTTAAGAAGATGTACAAGTTCACATTTAAATTATATGAATGAAATATTGTTTTTATGATCTGAAAATAGCATTTCAAATACATAGCTGGTGCAAAAAGGAATTCAAATAGCCTCTCCTTGTTTTGCAAATCACTAACACTCTGCAACTTATTAAATATTAACAACGAAAAGACCATCAGAGCAGCACAGTAAACACAGCAAACACAGTGAACACACCTCGCCGCGCTGTCGTAGTCTCCTTTCTCCACTAAATGATTGATGTAGGACATCCCGATTTTCTGAACGTCGTGTCTCTTTATGTTCTTGAAGCTGATCTCAGCCGCCATCAGTGCCTCCTGTATCCGACGCAGAATTAATATTTGACATAATCGACATAATCCTCTGTTTAAAAAAAAAGAAAAAAAAAAGCACAAACCTCATATTTCTTCTTCTCGAGCAGCCAATCGATGTGGTCGTCCTGGTCGCGCTCCTTGGCCACGACGATGTCTTTGGGACTGATGATGTAGAAGAGCGACTCTCCCTCTGAATGCTCTGTTAATAAAAATACATTTATTTGATTGTCGATGCTTAATGAAATCAGAGGGCAGCGAAAGGCTACGTGACATTTCTCTCTGGTCGTTTTTTTTAATGGTCTCACCCAGGCGATAGTCTCTGCACTCATTGTTTTGGAAGTTGCGCACGGTCAGCGCGTCGGACGAGATTTCCTCGCAGGTCTCGGGGAGAGGCTGGATGATGTCGAGACGAGGCCGAGCGCGGAACTCCTCGTCCTGCAATAGTATTACACACTTTTTTATCACAATTTTATCACATTTTGCAGTTTTAGATGATAATTAAACTTTAACCTTTGGCATAAAAGTCAAAGATAGTGATGTTTAGAGATAAAAACATTTTAAATAAAGATATTAAGTTTATGAAGGTCCGGTTTTTAAATTAGATTTTTTTGTTCTATAGAACAAAGAAATCATTAAAAGTGAAGAAAGAAGTGTGTGGACAAAACAAGATATTTAAAAACATCAACATTTTAAGGTTTGGGAAACACCGATCAGCATTTTTCAACATTTTCTGGACCAAAGAGCTAATTATTTGACAAAATAATGAACAGATTAATTAATTATGACAATAATAGTGAGCTGCAGACTAACAGTGACATCAAATATGGATTATATGAGCTTTTTAAAAGGCTGATTTCATGGCAGGACTCATCAATACAGGTGTACTTAATAAAATGGCCACCGAGTGAATAAGTGCATTACCATCTGATCAGAATTCTCCTTCACAAAGAAAAGGGTGACCAGCTGATCTGCCAGTGGCGCCAGGCCACTGATGAAAAACTCCATCTCAAAGGCAGACACTGTTTTAAAGAGAAATCATAGACGTGTTATTGATATTTAATCTCCCTACAGTGGATTTAATTCATTTATAAAGCATGTGTCATGATATTTATGAGTTATTTCTCATGTTCATCCATATACTGTAACTATACAACGCATACGTCAGTGCAATATGTATCTTTTACACCGCATCTACTGAGTCTGTGTTGTAAATATCCATATTACATGCTCTTCACATTGTATGTTTTCAGTTTTATTTGTGTTGACTTCACATTTTTGCATGCTGACCATTTATTTATTTCACTTTTGAAGGATTATATGATCCTTTTTGCTTTTCTTTACTTGATATTGCAACTATTTCTGGTTTGTTCTACCATTGTATGGAGTTTATTAGGATATCCAGCGAAAGGTTTATACCTATCTCCACATAGCGACTGGGCAGATCTCTCATCTCTGTAGGATTTCGCTCTTTCACGGCACAAATCTGAGGAGAAATTAAGAAAATCACACTCAAAATCCGCAGCAGCTCGAGTCTGTGAGTTAAAAACAGCTCGAACCTTAATGGAAGTTCCCCAGCCGACAATGAGAGTGGTGTTGTCCTTCCAGCACAGGCTGCACGGGTACATGTCAGGCCTCAGACTGACATTATCCCGCAGGACGTTGGTGATTCGCTGCTTGGTGGTGATGTCATAGATTTTTACTCCCTGACGGACACCCATACACACACACACACACGACGTTAGGATTCTCCAGATTCAATGTAGAACTTTATCAGACCGTGTCACAGACGACACTCACCACGTTGTTTGCCCAGGCGATGAGGTTAGCTCGCCACTGGACGTTAGTGATGGAGCCCTCGCCTTCGTGCAGAACAGACATCTTCCAGCGATTCAGCCAGTTCCTTTCATACAGGAGGAGCTGCACAGGGAAGAAATCAGAACAATAGTTAACACACAACATTGTTTCAGTGAGTGTTGTTGTTCTGCACCACCAACAGAGGGCAGTAGATGAACAGCATATGACACAGGAGGAGGAAGAGCAGAATTACAGGTTTAACTTTTTTTTTGTGCAAATAATGAAGTAAAAGGCAACTTTAATTCTCATATGCATATCTCACTTTCACTTTTCACTTCGCAGAATTCCCATGCAAAGACAATGAAGACGGATTGCTCATTAGCCTCCACCTGAGTGAGACAGCGTCACGCCGGGCTTCGCGCCATTCCAGCGATTCACATGGTTGACGTCATGAATGATTACATACATCCTGCTCGTTTTAATCCTTAATAGTTACGGACACTTTAGGATACACACCATTTACCGTGGCCACTGTAGGTGGTGTAACATATGGATATATTCAAACACAGAAAATGTTTTCATGTAATGTATAATACAAGTGTAAAATGCAGAATACATGCATTAAATATGAAAAAAGGCCACAATGTCAAGTATTTCAAGTGAATGTCCCTTACCCTTCAACAATAACAAGACCCTGTCTATATTTCTATGTTTATTCAAGTCATTCTTGAGCATTACATACAAATTATACGAGTTTAACTAATTGGAATCTTGTAAAATCTCCTAATTCCATTACTTTGTCAGACATAAAATGAGAGTTTTGTATCAGCAAGGCCACTCTTAGAAAGAAACATTACTAAATTACTTTGTTAAAACAAAGCAAGCGATTGCCTGAGACAGGAAATGAATACTTCAATATGCTGTAAATGCTGCACAAGACTTTCCCTGCATTGTCCTTATGATAAAAAAATAATATAATAAAATAAAAGTACCTAATATCACAAAGAAGGCCAAATATTCTGTATAGTCTTTAATTCATCAGTGGGCTATGTTATTAAACAGTTTGCTCTACAAAGAGATGATATGACAAAAGAACTGTGGAGACAAAATTGAATTTCCTTTGACAGGATGTGGCTCCAGTCGAGGCTTATTGATTTTCATCACAGGAACCTTGTGGAGGCCTTCACAACTTGGAACGGAGAGAAATCAGTGCCAATTGAAAGAAAATGGCAAAGTAACACTAACAATGGGGTTTCAATAAAAAAGTTGTTTTGCCTCCCCTCTGTTGTATAAATGTCAGTATACTTTATTTATGTGCGGCTGTGCAATGACGCGACATCGCAGCACTTTATATAGCGTAATTGGCATGTGGCAGTTTGGTTTTTACTTCCAAAGGGAAAAAGACAGATCTAATGTCGAAATTTCCCCTTACCGGAGACAACTTTCAGGGAAAGAGATCACTGTGCGCGCCCTGGAAACCTTAAGTCTATGTACCCCCTTGATAATGACATCTATTTTTTCTGTGCTTGTGAGGCATTGCCTTTCAAACACTGTTGAGCGAGCAGCACTTTATGAAAATAGGCAGCTCTCCCGAGAGCACTACAGCAACGAGACGAGGAAAAGTAAGAGTCTTTTCACGACAGACAAAGGCCTGCGTTCTGCCAAAAGCTGAGCCAAAGTAAGGAGGTTTGCAGGATTTGGCTTCACCTGAACACAATCACGATGAATTATTGGGGCAGGAAATGGTAGAAAAACTGAGCTGCATTGTACACTCTGGCAGAAAGTGCTCCTTATAACGTACCTTGTTGCCCCCGGTAACAAACTGCTTGTAGTTTGATCTGGTGAACTGAGGGTGTAGTGCAACCACCTGTAGAAAAAAAAAATAGACCAGATGAGGAGAAAATTAAAGTGCCACAAATTTAAATAAAAAACAACAAACCATTGTCAAATGAGTACATACAAAGCTATTTACACCTATCAGCTCCACATCACAATATAGCTTTTTTAATGTCAAGACAGACGGAGGCTACGCCAATACCGTGCTAGTAAAGCAAGGTTGTATGTATGTAAATTATGACAGGAAAAAATCAGGAAGATGTGCCGACGAAAAAGTTTCTATAGTGAATTCTACTGCTCAAAAAAACAGTCTAGCAGTTTGACGAACACTCTGCCCCTGTGCTGCTGGTGTAAACAAACAAACACTCCCTCGGTTAGGTCTGATAGTTTTGCTTGACAGAGCCAGTTTTCAGATGAAGGACGTGACGTCCTTTTTTTTTTTCCACGAAAACCCAAAGAGAGGCTAAATTAAATGACAGCATGTTACGCACTAGAGCTGAAACAATTACTCGATTATTAATCGATTACTCAATTAATCGTGAACTATTTTGATAATCAATTAATCGGTTTGAGGCTTTTTCATGATTAAAACAAGATTTCTAATTTCCAATCATTTTGGTTTGTGGACAAAACAAGACATTCAAGAACATCATCATTTACAGGTTTGATAAACATTTTTTAACGTTTTAAGACATTTTATGGACCAATCGATTACTCGTTTATCGATAATCGTTAGTTGGAGCTCTATTACGTACTACAGCAAGCTTTCAAGCTTTACACAAGTACAACCTGCACACGCAGAGACGTACACTTTGAGAAACTTACTTTGATGGGACAGTCAAAGTTCTCGTGGAAGCCCTCTCTCGTATAGAGACCGAACACTTGAACCTGAAACAAGAGACGAGGCGGCAGTGAAACGGCAAGCTCAGGTGAATAACTCAAAATTTTCCCCTTTAATTGCTGCCTCTGCAACTATCAGAGGCCAGCGGGGGGAAACTGATGTCAGAGAAAAACTTTGATTGGCTCCCCCCTTCTCCACTGGGTCACCAATTAGTGGACGAGTTGATTCTTTCGAACCCTGCAGGGTTTAGAAACAGAGGTCCTAATCTCGGACTTGACCACAGTAAACTCCAATGTACCATTAGAGAATGCGACACCCCCCTCTTTTTCTATACCCGAGGCCCCAAAAAGTAGATTTTTCTTAAGTACAGGAATAATATAAAACTCCAATGCAACAGTGATTAAGGATTAAGTCAGATTTCATAAGGATTAACAGACACGTGAAGTGGTTGATGGCAAACAAATGCTGCAGCATTGATTTTAATTGTCTGCTTCACTTTTTTTGTGTGTGTGACAGGATCTTTGCTCTTGCCACCAGTGTGTAGATGCGAGTGTGTGTGTTTTAGCGGAGGGGGTGTGTGTGATATCAGAGAGCATATCTTGACTGCAAAATCCATGAAGGATGGTGGTAATGATGAGAAAAGACAAGATAACAGCAAGGTAGAGAACATGGAGAGGGGTATCCATACACGGCTGATGGCTGACTGACAGCTCAACGGATCTGAGTGCAATCCTTCAAAATTGGTACAAGCTTTTTAGAAATTCCCGCATCATGAAAAAAATATGGGTTTATGTGTAGATGCGGAGGAGATAAAACTCCCCGGTTAATGCGTGAATAAGTGTGGAAGACGGGGGAAAAAAAAAAAATCACCACCAAGTTTCACGTGATTAGCATAAAGTTTAACACCGATAAGGTGAGTTTTTATACGAATCTGGGGACGAATTATGAAAAGATGAAAAATACTGATTGGTATTTCTTTGCAGCGTGACCAAGGATCAGTAAGCAGCAGTGATGAGCAGAGAGAGAGAGAGAGAGAGATCTTACCTTGCCATCCTCAGAGCAGATGCCCACATGCTCCCCACTTTCATCCAGACTGATCTGGTTGATCTTCACTGAACTCTGCAGAGACACAGTATCATGGCATCTTTTTTAAACATGCAGGCAAATGTCTGTGAGATCCAGCCAGATGTTGGTAGCTGACATTTCCAGGCATTAAAAAATAAGGTACAGACAAAAGATAATCGCACAAATTAATGCTCATTCAAAGTTAGACGACTGAACTCAGTTCATTCAGGTATTACCAATCACACTAACTTTCCTATTTACGGTCTAACTCACGGTTTCTCACTCCTGGTCCTGTAGTGCCACTGTCCTCCATGTTTTCGATATTTTACCAGCTCCAACACACCTGATTCAAATAAATGGGTTGTTATAAGGCTTCAGCAAAGCTTTCCAACAAGCGGACCATTTGAATGAGCAGGGAAACATCTAAAACATGCAGGACAGCGGCTCCTCAGGACCACTGGTGAGGAACCCTGGTCTAACCGATGTGTGGAGCTCCCCAAATGTCACATGACTACACCAACATGTTGGCAGGAAAAGCTTCTTCTGGTGCTGATTTCAAGCCGTCAGAGTTCACTGCACACTTTAAATCCAGACTGAATATATCTGATCCTTACAAACCTGCCGAGTATGGAAACAGACCTGCAGTAAGTCCTCCGGATAACATTTAAAGTTGTGTAAAATAAAGTATTATATTTAATTTATTAGTGATCATTATACAAGGAGAATCCATTGGCTGTGGATTCCCATCTCTTCATCTTCTATACTCAATTTATAGTGTTTTATGGCAGTAATCCGTAATCTCTTGAGAACTCTTGCGAAATCCCTGTCAGTTATCCACCATTTTAACTTTTTATGGAAACAACCAGCAAACAAACAATGGATGAATGGTACAAGGGTTAGAACAGTGCCAAAATGTGCTTGTGCTGCATGATAGGATTGTATAACATCAGCTACTCGAATAATCCCATATATGATAATGCACTGAGCAGCGCATCAATGGCCAGAAGGTTGGGGATCTCTTTTAGTGCTAATGCTTTTACAGTTCATACCATTGAAAGGATGGGCTGATTTACAGCAAACCACCTCAGTGTGAACGACAAGAGAAAAAGTTTGAGGCTCATCACAGAGTATCTCTACTAGATTATGCATTAAACCCAGTATTTTGCAGACATATGAAATCATTTCTCTGCTTTCCACTGAATTCTGATCAGTTCATTTTCTGCTACACAACAAATCCGTCAGCCAGGGCTCAGCGGTGGCTCGTCTATATACGGTGAAATGTCTTCCTTGTTTCTTTCAGGCAGTGACGGATAACTGGCAGCCGATTGTTTAGGCGAGTGGAGCCTGAATCGATGTCCTCAGCGGGAATGTTACAGCTGGAGGTGCAGTGACGTAAACCTTCTCCAGCCAAATCAGCTGAATTTGTGTCGTTTTGTCTCGTTTTTGTCTCTGTCTCCAGATGAAATGAGCAGAAATGTTTAGGCAAAGTAAAATGGTGGCACAATTGTCAAATCTGCTGCAATTTATTCGATGTTCTATGGTCTGTGTCACTTTAAAAGAGCTTAACAGAGACTATTTAAATCTTTACATTCTTATGAATGCATTACATTACAAAAGTTAATGTGTTGATGGTGATATTGCAATATTTCAACTCAAATTGCAGCTGCAATATTTGCCAGAAGAAAGTTAGGTAAAACCCACAAATTATGCCCTCTTGCACATATTGTGGATTTAAAATTGTTTAGAAAGGTTTGCGTTTACATTTATTTAACCGCTTCCTGATTAAAAAGGCCTCAATTTGACAACATACACTACCGTTCAAAAGTTTGGGGTCACCTATACAATTTTTGTTGTGTTTCCCATTAAAAAGTCACACTTTTATTCATCCAAAGAGTGCAAAATGAATAGAAAATATAGTCAAGAACCGGTTTTCAGCTGTGCTAACATAATTCCACAAGGGTTTTCGTTTACCACATTAACAATGTATATTTGAGTGTATTTCTGATTCATTTAATGTTATATTTATTGAATAAAAGTGCTTTTCCTTCAAAAAGAAGGACATTTCTAAGTGACCCCAAACTTTTGAATGGTAGTGTGTGCTATAAAGTGTATAATTTCAACCCCCAAAAAACATTACTGTACTTACAATTTCAAACTTCTGAGTGACGTTTCCTTGGATGTCCAGGAGGAAGACCTTACCAAAATGGGTGCCTAGGGCAAGAAACTGAAAAAGAATACATTATTGAATGCAAAGGAAACCAGAGGTAACACTTAAAACCCATTCAAGAATTTAAAAAAAAACACACAACTTGTGCTGATGAAGGCTGTGGAAAAGGATGAAAAAAAATATATATTTGCAGGAGCTGGAGCGACATGAGCCGAGTGGGGATTGGGAGAGCTTGGAGGCAAAACTGTGAAATTGCAGGGGGTGGAAAAGCCCTATTTATTAAAGCAGACAGTGTGAAATGGCATTTTTTCCTCCCCTCCACCCCCTCAAATTAAAATGCTTAAACATAATAAATGCACTGTACATCTGACTTCTTTCCTGTGCGACCCAATCAGCTTCCTGCCCAGCACAGTAGCTATTATTTGCTACTGAACAGCAACTGGTTTCTGTGTTTCGTGCTCCAGCAGAAGTGCCTGTGTGCAAATGTGTGTGTGTATCTGTGCACACGCACGCACACACGTGTCCACTGGGACAAAAAAATTATAGAAAGCGGGGGCTTTTGGCATTAGATTAAGTGTGTGTTCTTCCAAAACCCCAGCTCCTGCCCCATGCCCTCCTCCTAATCCCCCTCCCCTCTCGACCAGCATGTGAATGTGCAGCGAACCCACCATGCTTCAGTGCAGTCTATAATGAAATGCTTATATTTACAGGCACAGCTGAGCATGTCAGACAGAGCCCCTGCAATCTCCCCAAATAAAATAACCAAAAATAAATAAATAAAGGGTTCAACCTTGTGAGGCGGAGCGACTTTTAAAGGGATTTATCAGAATGGAATTGTTCAAATGAAATTCCGATTCAGACGCCCCCCCGAAAATATGAGGCAACATAAGGCAATCTGTGTGCTGTCGGTGGCTTTAAGGATGTGGGAGTTTGTGCCGGGAAGGTGGCGGCGGCGGCGTGGCAGCGGAGGGGCCGGCGTGACCACAAAGGTAGAGGGGAGGATGACAGAAGGTACACAAGCACAGAAATCCCAGGAAGAAAAGACAGTCAGATCAGATTTAGAATTTCAGCAAAGCAACGTCTCTCACTGTGACACTGCTGCTGTTTTGAGGTTATATATATATATATATATATATATATAAAAAGAAAGAAAGAGGGAGGCTGAATCCTCAAAGAAGAAAATAAATAAATGAAAATCAATAGGGGTTAATAAAACATCAGGTGCGGAGACATAACCGCGTATGACTTTTGCACTGTGTGCGCTTGCCGGTGCCACGACGATTAACCATCTCGCTCAGAGTGGCTCTCTTAAAAATACCAACATTCAACAGTGGGGAATAAAAAAAAAATAAATAAAAAAGAGGGAAAAGACAATGATGCCCGGTGCCTTTTGATGTGCCTCCTCGAGAGGAAAAACAGGGGAAGGTGAGAAGAGAATGGCCTGCCTTCACAGATTCAACAGAGGGGATGAAAACCAACTTTGAAGAGGACATCTCGAAAATGTTTACAGGAAGAGTTTCTTCTTGACACTGGTGGACTTTTAAACTGAAATGCCCTTGCCGCTGTTTGGATTGTAACCTCTACCTTGTCATGGACGGTCATACAGCTGGCTGCGTCCTTCTGGAGGATTTCGGTCACCCCATTGGAGAGTCTCTCATACTTCAGCTTGGGCTCCTCCTCGCTGTCCTCCTCCTAGGTTGAAAAAGTAGACTCCTTAGACAAAGACTCTCACTATATCATTTTCTTAAAGGTATTCATTACGACAACACCGCGTCCTCTCTCGCAAAAAGGTTACCGCTCGCACTGTTTTCTGAAATCCCCTGACAAAACCTTTCAGAAACGGGAGACAAAATGTCCACCTCGAGTCATTTAAATCCAGAGCTTTGAGACAGAGGAGGTCACTTCATTTTTGTCCAATATAGAACTTTTAAAAGGTGAGCTGTTGACCACTGGGGGTGCTAGAGTGCAACGTTTACAAGAGGGTCCCTATACTTACATTTTTAGAAATGTGCATTTTGACAGACACTATTCTTCCAAATGACAACATTAACACAGCTAGTAAAAATGGATATAAGAAGTCATCATTTCAATACTTGTAACTTTTGGTGATTTTATTTTCTGTTGTGGAAAAGCAGATAGCATTGTGTGAACACATTGACAACACGTGGACTACAACAGACGACTGTTCATGCTTAAAAAAGGTACAAACGACAGCTTTAAATTGACATTTTTGCCTTTATCCAACCCATCTTCTCAATGAGTTTCACCAGAGCTTGGAAACATGCATCTAATTAATCCAAGACATAACTTTAAATAGTTCAATACTAATTACTAAAATCAGAAATGCATTAAACATGTTTATTACACACAACAAAACAGTTGCAGGAAAACTCCACATCGTTCCTTTAATTAAATCTCACGAGAAAAATAAAACCATTTTCAAGGGATTCATGCGTTATAATAAGTTAAGAACCAAATATAAGTATATTAAGGTTATTTTTTTCTGGAATTGAAATATAATATAATATAATATAATACATGCAAAATAACATTATGCGATTAAAATGTGCTTAATCTCCAGTGCACTGAACTGTGTTTGGTGCTCAGATTTGAGACTGTGCATGTCTTTCTTGAAAAATAGCACACTATCAAAAATAATGGCTGTGTAATGTTCCAATTATTGGCTTTCCATCCATTTAGATCAGCTCATAAAATACACAGGCACACAAAAAATGCATGTAAATCCATGGAAAAGTACAACACCAGTGAGACAAAACCTACATCATACGCCTTGAATGTGTGTATATATTCATTAAAACAAATTATTTCCATCACTGTACACGGAAACCAACATGAAGCAATTTATTTTTAAATCTTTTCACCACAAGACAATTTACTCCCAGAGGAAAAACAAGAAATTGTTTGTTTTTTTCATAAAACAAACTCCAGGTTTTCTACCCTGTTACAGTTTCCAGCCGGAGCCAACATTTGTGGCCAGTCACAGCCTGAATATTACTCATAATTCAGTTTATAACCAATGCTGCACAGTCTGTGGCTGCCCAGAGGGTGCATCAACTCAAAACATTGTCTGCCATTATGTGCTTCTGGGTTAGAGGTGGGGGGACAATAGCGTGGAAAAAAGAAAAAAAAATGTTATTTTCAAAAACAATCCTTTCCCACTCAACAACGCCATATCGAGGCTATTTCCTGTGTATTCTGCTTGTGAGATTTCTGATGCGAGTGCACTGTCACGGGTTTCAAAGGCGTATCAAACAACAAAAGCAAACTTTATCCCCAAGACAGAGAAACTATCCATTTTCAAACTTTTGCCATCTCTTCTAAATTGGCCTTTGTTTTTGTCAATTACTGAGCTGGCCTTACTTTGCTTATCTGCAAAAAAACACACCATTTAGGATGAGAATGTGGGCATTTAACCTTCATGAGAAAATACTGAATCACCTGCCATGAACGAGAGACAAACATTTGAGTGGACGGATATACCCACTGCATTCAAGGGTTCATTTAATGGCACAGCAATGATGTAAATCACGTGCTATGACCTACACCAGGGTTTCTAAATCCTGGTCCTGGTGAGCCACTGTCCTGCATGTTTTTTTTAGGTGTTTCCCTGCTCAAACACACCTGATTGAAATGGTCAGCCCATCAGGCAGCTCTGCTAAAGCCTGATAACGACCCATTTATTTGAATCAAGTGTGTTGGAGCAGGGAAACATCCTAAACTATGCAGGACAGTGGCTCTTCAGGACCACTCTGTTTACATTATGTGATATTTTTGGACCAAATGATTGAGCATTTTACATATTGTTTGCCTGTTGACAGTCGACATGCAATGACCTGGGATAATACTGAGAATAACATTAACATTACATACAGTTTAATACTGGACATAGTTTAAAGCAGGGTTCTTCAATCCTGGTCCTGGGACCCATAACCCTGCATGTTTTAGAAGTTTCCTTGCTCCAAAACACCTGATTCAAATGTTCAGCTCATCAACAAGCTCTGCAGAAACCTGATAATTTGAATCTGGTGTTTTGGAGCAAGGAAACTTCTAAAACATGCAGGGTAGTGGGTCCCCAGTACCAGGATTGAAGAACCGTTGTTTAAAGGATTGAGAAAGAGGAGAAAAGTCAAAAGGAACGAGAAAAAGAAGGCAGTAATGCAACATTATGGATGTTAACCTGCAATAAAAAATCAATAACAAACAAACAAAACAATTTATCAACCTAAATATTGATCCACTTGAGAATCCACCTGCTATGTTATATATCAAAGTAACTGGAATTGGAAATTAAATTGATAAAATCTCTGATGATGACCAGTGTTTCTGACTGGAAATTAAGTTAGCATTGAGCATGTACAGTGGAAATAATAAATATGTAATTTGACAAGAAAAAAATATATAGAATTCAGTAAACACTTAATTCTTGAACAGCTAACTCTTTGGGGCAAACTGCAAAGTGAAGGTAATATTTCTCACTTTCAAGATCCACAAATGAAAAATGAACATTCTGCTCGTTTTAGGACAGTAGGAGAGTTAAGTGACCGAGGCCGTTAATGGCTTCATGTGTGGTAGTGAGGCAGATCTCAATCAGGTAAACAGCAGCAGCACTGTGGCAGACACCAAGAAAAGTACAGTTCACTGCAGTATTCTGGGTAAATAATCCCCTGTTTCCAGCCACCGTGAGGAGACACATAATCCCACAAGCCCCTAGTGCTTGTCTCTCTGTGATTGTTTGTGTCCTACAGTATTGAACACACTGCTCACAAATAGAAAACAGGATATAGAAGCTTTTCTTATTTACAAACCTGGAATTTTCTTTACTCGCTCTTAACGGTTTTGTTCGGCGAGGTGCAATCGTCTGCCGCAGCCGGTCCCTGATATTTTATTCTACTCTCTGCTTCCTACAAAGACAAACTCCCCTTCCTGCCAGGCTGAAGTGTAAAGATATATTTTATTTACCCTACTTGTGACTCTCAGACGCACCAGTGTGCTGTAACATGCCAAAACTCAGTCATAATATTGATGGATCTGGAGAGCTATCTGTAATTTATGAGTGTTTGACACCTTTCACAATCTGACAAAGATCCTTGCGGGATCAAGCTGTGTTGATAAAAGCCGGCTATGTAATACAGTCCTTTCAGATGTCAGTGAGCCTTATACAAGTTCAAATATCATCCGTGCTCGACTGAACCATTCACACCCTCTGACATTGACAATATGTTACTGTTGATGCATTTTTACATTGACATACTGGTGCAACGCCGTGATATTTCTGGGTGTAATGCTTCCCCCCCTCTAACTCCTTTGACTCCAAACATCCCTCAAACTTATTCTTGCGGCAGAACGAAAGCAATAAAGCACAAATTGATCATTCATTGCGTAAGAGTTTCTTACCTCAGACTCATCTGTGAATTCCTCACTTGGTTTTCTGCCCTGAATGAAGAGAAATAATGAAATTATTTCAAAAAACACATCGACAGACAGACAGACAGACAGACAGACAGATAGACAGACAGACAGACAGACAGACAGACAGACAGACAGACAGATAGATAGATAGATAGATAGATTATTCATCATCTTATGTGTGTAGGGGTTGTTGCATTTAAACTTAATTTGAAGTAGCACAATAAGGATCAAAATAAGGGTCATACTTTATATTTGTTAAAGTAGAGAATACATTTATCACATCATTTTAAGCTATAACTTCGCAAAATGTCTCAATTTCCCTCTAAATAAACTATTAAACAGCCAGGGAAGAAGATAGAACAAACACAAAGGTGGCACATATCACACTTTGACGTGCTTATTTATTTCGAAACAGTCAGGTGTCAAAACGTCAACATTTAGCCAGTTAGCATTAGCATGCTGCGCTTACCTCCTCCACTTCCGCCATTGTTTTTTTTTTTTTATATCACGTAGCGTTAAAATCCACACGGAACAGTTGTGACGTCTCACTGCATCGTAATAAAATGATTCATTAAATATCCGCGACGTCGCAGTTAGGTTTGCTCCATGTAACAAAACAAAAAAACATCCAATACAGCAAAAACGTGATGTTTGTTGCCAGCCAGCAGCCTGTCACGGGGTGGATCACATGACTGAGTAGAGACCGCGAGGCATTGTGGGCATTGAAGTCTCCACGATAGAGTCGACACGACACGAACTGTACGAAGGTAAGGGCAGGTTAGAGCAAATAACTCGTTTTCGAACACTTTATTTTGAATTTCCTTCCACTGGTTCATCATTAAAGCTGATAAATATCCAGTTTAACCGTTTTATAGTTTTATTTAACGGTTATTTATACTTTAAAGTTAAATTAGCAAGTGTGTAGCCTGCTGTGTGTGTATCCCCCTGGGGTGTAAGCTAACCTTTTTGCACAATAAAGTATTTAACTGTGCCTTAACTCCAGCTATTAACTCCAAAACCACAAATAATGTATGCACATAATCACATAGAATGTATTACACAAAGTGGGTATTATAATTTGAACAGGTGCATGATACTATTAATTCCTCCATAATCAGTCCAGGTGATTAAAATGGCTGCAGCAGTGATGGAAGAAGTACGTTAAAGTGTTGGACACTATACTTTAAAGGAGGACATGTGATAATTTGATATTAGATTATGTTTTTCACCCCACTACATAATATTAATACATTTTTTAGATTAAAAAAACAAAGCAATGCATACAATACTTTTTTTTTTTAAACATGGGTAGAAGGCTCAATTTAATATCCAGGAGGTGAAAACAGCCCCACTCATCCATCAAAATATTACAACAGAAAGCTACACTAAGTATTTATATTTCAGTATATCTGATCTAAGTATGCTTTCTACTACATGTATCCTTGGTCTGCCACAATATAATAGGTCTACTCAACAAGTAAAAGTCCTTCATACATGGCTGTGTATGCTGTATTATTATCTCAAATGCAGTGTAGCCTCTTAAAGAATGTTGAATGATGTAATATATATGTAAAATATTTGATCATATCATTGTATAAACATGCATGCAGCAGCAGGTCTAGGTCAAACTCACTTGTGCCAGAGCACTGTAACGCAGAAAGCTGTCATGTGCATTATTATATGGAATAAAAAAGTAAAAATGTTATGGAGTAGGTTGAGTTCAGACAATTATAAATTTGGCTGAGCAAAGAAAATATCTGTATTCACATTTAAAATGTTGACTTATGTCGAGATGAAAGAATCGAAATCTAAACACTAAAACAATTGTGTTTTTTGTCGCCTTTTATTTCCAGATATTCCTGAAAATGGCAGCGAAACGAATCCCTCAGTCACTCGTCTGCTCGCTGTCTGCCGTCGCTTTACTGACAGCTGCTTGCCAGAGTCCAGATGAATACCAAAGGTATGATTTGCCTTTTCTTTATTGAGATTGTCTCACACCACATCCATCCTCGGGAGAATCCTAATGCACTGATACCAAGGGGGAATTTCTTTTTCTTTACAATCTACTTAGCAATGATTTATTGATTGTGGCTTCCACCGTCACAGAGAATTACGGATCCTTTTTGGGAAATCAGATTTTCACACCTTTCATGAGTGTGTATGTGGCGCAGGTCTCCAGAGACGCCGTGAGGGGGGAACTGACTTTGAGGAGCAGCGGTGTGTGAATCTCTGCGGTGTCACTCCTGCACTGCCAATGGTATGAATGACACTGTGATTCTGTGTTGCTCTCCCCATTCCTCTCTATAGTTTTGCATTATTTATCTGTTGATAAACAGTGCATGAGCTTCATTTTAATATGTTTTCATTCCCTTTCATACCCTTTAAAACACGGTTTGCTCTCTCTCATATAATAAGCATTCAGGAGGCCCTCTGAATTGTAAGCATTTCATAAAGGGGGGGGGGGGGGGGGAAACAGGAATATAATAAAAACAACCCCTGCCCTCATAGGAGGAGTCAGATTAGTGCACTGAAAGCTTTGATGCTCCAGAATGTCAGCTCTGTGGATCGATCTGGCAAAAAAACACACACACACACACCTGACCAATCAGAGGCGTCTGTCTGCTGTGGACCTGCTGGGCACTGTGGTTTACAAGCTTCAAAGAGCTCCTTTTAATACACTGCTTTGATAGCACTCAGCCTTCACTGACCTGCCGACCGTCCACCAGGGAGCATTTTAGCTTTAGTGGAGTAGAGAGGGATAACTGTTGATCATATTAATGAGTGTTAAAAAAAAAAAAAAAAAAAAAATCCATCCCAAAAAACATCAAATCTTTTCACTATTTGTAACCTCCTTCTCCTTGACTACAAAGAAGCACATCATTTTACATCTAAAATAACACAAACATACAGCATTTTACAATAGAATATTAGCAGCATTATAGATATTTTTATGTTGCTTTGGTCAAATTGCCACAGTAGTATGAAGCTCAAGCGACAAAGTGGCAGAGAAGTTTGTGTATTAACCCTAAGGGGGAGACAAATCCTCATCTACCAGTCCACATTAGACATAAATATATGAGGATGCTTACCCAATACAGTTGAGTATAGACACCAAATTAGTGTTTTGGATGTCTTAGGTATTGTAGACATTTGACTGATTAGACTTTAGACATTAGACTTAACAACCCTCTATAAAAGCCAAATTTGTGTCTCAATAACACACATGATCACTGTCATTATTTAGGAAGAACATTCCTTATTCTGTAGCTTTTGTTGAACGTTTTCCTGGAAAACTAAAACAAAAGCAGCACTTTTTTATTTTCCAAACACATCTAACAGCAGATATCATACTTTTTTCTCCCTTTCCTGCATTGCTCCTGTCACACCAGTTGTGCTACAAGAAAATGTAACCCATAAACAGTGACACATCCGACAACTGACAGTTTGAATGCATTTGTGCTTTCGTGATAAAGAATTCAAAATAGAACAGTAATAGGTTGTTTTGCAGAGAAGAGGTGATGCATGAAGTGTTTGGAATACATTTGTTAGCTCATTAAGTCATGTTAGGAAAATCAATTCTAAGATTGTAGCATGAGATTCAGTACTGTCATGATTATTATTATTTTTTGCTATCAGTAACTACTTCGATAAATGGCGATTATTGAGGATTTGTGCCTGTGAATTAGATAAACTAAAGCTGAAACAATAACTCGATCGATCGATAATCAATCGTCAACTATTTTGATAATCGATTAATCGGTTTGAAGCCTTTTTCATGATGAAAACAAGATTTCTGATTGTTTTAGCCTCTTAAATGTGAATGTCTTCTTTGTTTCTTTGCTCCATATGGCAAAGAAATCATTAAACGTGAATCATTTTGGTTAATGGACAAAATAAAGACATTCAAGTGCATCATCATTTTCAAGTTTGACAAACACTCATCAACATTTTATGGACCAATCGATTACTCGTTTAATCGTGAAAATAATCAACAGATTAATAAGTTATGGAAATAATCGTTAGTTGCAGCTCTAAGATAAACATTATACTAACATACTAAACCTAAATTGCTAATAGAAGGAAAGTATACTGCGAACAGTGTTGTTATTGAATAGCCACAATTCTTTTATAAATGTCACTCTGTGTACACACGTGTCCCAGCATGCAATGGGAAACATTTAGGATGATACTAAATACAAGCGATGGAAAGGTTATAGGATAAAACAATATTACAGCAGTTATGACGAGTGCTGATTGTTTTTTTTCTCTCCCACCAGGCGAGTCTCGAGTGTTGGAGTGTTGGTGTGGAGTGTGCCAGTTACAGGCCGGCGCGTCGACCTCACACTGGGACAGCGCTGGTAAGAACACTGTCAGCTATTAGCATGGATATGTGATTACACTCGGGACTCTCTGCTCACCACTGATTCTCCAGCTGATGGAAGTGTTTGGTGAACGAGGTGCTGCTGGTGGTGGTGGCGGCAGCAGCGAGGGGGAGATCAAGTGCTTTTTCTTGTTTCTGCAACCTTTTTTTCGAGAGCTGAGGCCAAACTGAGTGAACAGAGACAAAACAAGACATATTTCCTCCCTCTATATGTGCCTCAAATATAGCCGGGCAGTACATCAATATTGTCATATACTTTACTTATAGTAAATCTATGATGTATTTTAATTGTTTTAAAAGCTTTTGCAGTGCTAGTATTGAGGCATTTAGTCAAATATTATATTATTTATGATATTACATTTAAAATACATGGACTTGACACAAGATTAAATAAGAATACGCACTTTTAAACAACTTTATTTGTCCCTAGTTGGTTCAGAGCAGCATGGTGCAGACAACATAGCAACCTAAGATAAGACAAGATAAGAGGCATAATATAACAATACAACAATTTAAGAACTGTTATTAATCTAATGATTACTAAATTAAGAGCTAACTATTTTGTGGGGTTCTTTTAATCATTAAAACAAGTAATCTGATTTTTCAGCTTCTTAAACACGAATATTTTATGGTTAAGAAATCATTCGAACAAAATTAGACATTGTCATTTCAAGGTTTGGGAAACACTGATTGATTTTCAACATTTTATGGACCTTACAATTGATTCATTGAGAGAATTATTTGATGAATTGATTATGAAAACAATGCTAAGTTGCAGCCCTAATAATAAACGGGGTTAAAAGCACCTGCTATGAATTTAAGCCTGATTATTGATGGGAATTTCAACATTAAAAGGCCAAAAAAAAACATTACATTACATTAATGCAATACAGATCATAAACAGCTAGAGTAGATAAATGATTGTATGTTTAGATATTTGCTTTTATTTTGGAGTTAATTGCAGTCTTGACAATGTCCTTAAATGAGAAGAGAAACAGTGTCCAGCTTTACATCAAGACACATCTTGTATATCAGGACGTAGTCTAAAAATATTGCGATATTTTTAAGCCGTATCTTCCAGGCCAAGCTCCCACCAACCCTCTTATACTCACACATTAGTGCTTTCACCACGGGGGGCGTACTTAAAATAAAATGAAGATAATCCATTTTTACAGCCCACTGTAATCAAATCTCTTATGGTAATATTTAAAATATCCATTTTTATTACAGATTCTTACAATCACATTACAGTTATCCCGTTACGTGTGATTCTATTACCCAGATAAGTTTTAATTAATAGACACACCCAATTTTTGTCGGCGTGATTGCGAGTAAAAAAAAAAAACTGCTGTTTTGAAACGAGGTAATTAGCAGCCGAGTGTGATGGTGAGAGATCTGTTGCCCTCTTATCCTCGAGCCTCGGAGGCCAGGAGAAGATTAGAGCTCTGATCTCATTCCCAGCACTTGTTTGGAGTCTGTCAGGAAGAGAAATGCCAGCATTAGAGAGGTACCGCCACACTCCTGATATGATGAAATAAGGAGAAAAGGGGAAGGGGAAAGAAGATGGAGGGATGGACAGAAAGGACCCTGCCCTTCTTCTGAAGTGTCAGAAGCTTGTTTATTCTATATTTCATTGTAGCTGCTGGGGCAAAGATTCCCATTTTTCCCTTTATTTATTTTTTTCTCCCCGCCCTCTAACAAAAAAAAAAAACCCACCGCTCTCATTTTTTATAGGTCTTGCAAAAGTCTCATGCCCCAGTGAAAATTACATTGTGAAACGGCAGAAATTTCAGGGTTGCCTGTGCTCTCCGCTGTCCCTCTGAGCTTTCAAACAGTCGACAGACTGTGAAGAATAAATAATAAAAAACTATTGATTATTTTGATGACTGCAAGATTCAATTAGGTATTAATTTTGCCCTCCAGTGGACCTATCAAGCAACTCAAAGGAGAGGAGGTGGGCGGTGGGGGTGGACCCAAATGCATGCAGAGTGCGGCCAGGCTCAGACAGAGGGGAAAATGTGTTTACCGCGGCGGGCGGAGAGGTGCACTGATGCGCAGTGTCCCACATTTAAGTGCTCCACAAATGAAGCCCTGATGACTAGTGACATTGTTACCAGGGATATGGGTATTGACCAGCCCGGCTCACGTTTTTTAACGACAGCTTAAACTATTGCTATTGATTAACATTTTCATAGATTATCATGTGTCATATCAAAGAGGGCTGATTCCTGTGATGAGCACATTAAAAAGGCCCCTCTGGGCAGGAACTCATCGACCACCCTGATAGAAGTGAGAGTGTGTGCTGGGGGTGGGTATTGATGGGTGCACATGGGCAAGATGAGCCCCCCCCCCCTCCCTCCCCTCCTTTTTCCTTTATATGTGCTGGTCACCTGTCCTGTGCGGAGACATATTTAGGTTGGACTTGATTCATAAATAAGGGAGAAGACTGTGGTCCTGCTGCTGTGTGTCTGCGTCTCAGAGCCTGAGGTGGGGTGAGCACTGTCTGAGGAGTTCTCCAGTCAGAAGACACAAGGGGGAAGAGACAGAGGGAGTGAAGGTGGGAGGGAGTGTGTTTGTGTGTGTGTGTGTGTGTGTGTGTGTGTGTGTATGAGACAGGAGGAAAAAAAAAGAGGGCAGGAAGGAGGTGGTGACATTTCCAGTACTTGTCTTAGGAAGCAACCTCAGGCTTGAACCTGTGGTGACCATTCAGATGCATGAAGTGTGAGGAAGCTGCCTCTGTTCTAACCGCTCTCTGCTCTGTGGTGGCATGTTGTAGCCGCTGTTTGACCGACTTCAGCATTTGGACTTTCTGAAAACATTTTCTTTTTTACTCTTATCTTCAGGAGCGTAGGTAAGTGTAGATTTACTGGTGGCTTTTTTTTTTTTTACGAAAAACCGAGAAAAAAATGTGTTTACAATTTGTGAATCAATCGAGGGAGACTCTTACACTTAAGGCAAAAACAAATTGTATAGTGCAGGACGTGAGTCTGTGGTTGTTAATTAAGCATCTGAAATGTTCAAGTGTTGCAAAGCAATGAAGTTTTAGATGGAATATTTTTGCTGCGCTAACATTGGAAAGCAGTCGATCGGAGTCTCTACGTAACAAGGATGTAATATAAGTAGGCAATTTTCCAGTAAGAGCTTTAAAGATACATTTATGCTCATGATTATGTGCTTTCTCTGTGAAAGAGGGCCAGATAACTTTTTTTAAACTCTTCATTTCTAATTTTCAAACAAAACAATGCATGTTGCATAGATGCTTGCCTTCATCTCCTGTTTAAATCAGGTTTCCAGGTTAATCGAATATTGTTCTCCCCATATATGAAAATAGATGTGATCTTTTCCCTCATATCTTCCTTTTTTCCCCCCACATCGTGTTAGACTGATTTCATTTTGTTTATCGTCACACAGCCCAGGACCTCTCTTACAGACTGTTGTCATGTGAAGATGAGGCACATGTTGGCCAGTAATGAGCCCTCGGAGATGGATATATCACCGTTTTAGGACTACAGGGCGCAATGGTAGAGCCACACGATCAGTATCGTTTCTTCGGCAGGCAGCAGCCGAGAGTATCAGCGGGGCAGCACCAGCCTCAGATAAAAGGGAGAGCTGGAGAGAGAGAGAGGGAAGGAGGGAGCAGAGGAGAGAGAGGGAGAGTGATGAGTGAGCGATAGAGAGGAGAAGCTGGGTAGTGAGAGAGAGAGAGAGAGAGTGAGTGGAGACACAGAGAAGGAGCCGGCGAGGGTGAGAAGCTGAAGCCGATCTAACCAGGGTGTTTTTTTTTTTAATCCTTTTTTTTTTCCTCCTCCCTGTTTCCCACCTGGGCTCCCAGCTCCCTCCAGGATCCGATGATTACAGGGCAGCTGAGCAAGCCGCTGCTCTCCCTGCGCAGCAACATGAGCGCAGCAGAACTCCGGGCGGACGACAAAGTGGCCACTCCAGACAGCGAGCTGAACGACGACACCCTGCTCCTGCCCTCCGAGGCCACGGACAGAGAGGGGACCCCCAACAGGCTGTACGGTGAGTCGGCGCACGGTGCCCCTCGTCTTTTCCCTTTCACAAAGCTGCAGACGAGGGTGGGTTTTACGCAGCAGGGAGGTGAAAACCTGAGGGTTTCCACTGGTGGGACAGGTGTCAGCGCTGTCAGGCAGCAAACTAAGTTGAAGTGCAGTGAGGAAGCCAGTGGTGGGAACTTTTACTGCTTAGTCTGTGGGGAAATTGTGTTATGTTTGTGTGTTTTGATGTTTTGTGCATGGTTTATGTTTGTGGAAGAGAATCTTTGCAAGAGGTTATTAAATTTAATTATATCGTATTGACTATTACGACTTAAATATAAGTTATTAGTTGATCTGATGTAGTGTTTTCATGCTGTCCATGAAAAAAAAGTTGGACTGACCTGTAAAAATCTAATTTCACCTTAAACACACTGTCACACATATTTGTCTTATCATAAATGAATTATTTGAGCATTTACAAAATCAATTGAAAGCTATTCTAGTGAATAATTAAATCTCAGCTTTATGGCAAATATTCTACAGATACAGTATTGTTTTTTTTCCCTGATTATATATCAGGTGTATACTCATTTATTTTTAACTTATGCAGTAATTACTTATCTATTGACCTCTTTATTTGAGCATGCCTCATTATTTCTCATTAATTCTATTTTGTTGTGCCTAGAAAAGTGTTTCATATTTTTTTAATAATGGGCAGTTCCACTCATGGACTAATGTAATCACTGTCTCGTTATGAATCAATATCCATAAATTACCACTTGGTAAATTTTCAAACGAAGTCGTGTAATGAGATAAGTCATGTAGCCATCTGCCATCGTCCCTATAGGATTTTATCATAATCAGAATGAGTAATTATATTTAATCATAAGGCCTTGTAACAGCAGACATAATAGATCTGTTGTTTTAAAGCTTTAAAAAACTGTATTTATTTAATTTGAAGGAAAATTAATTGACATTATTTACTCAGTAGCCCTTATCCAAGACGTGTGAATTTGCTTAATGTTTTTGGGAGGAATCCACATATTTGAAGGACTTTGTTATTATTATTATTCTGATTACCTTTTTGTCAAGAGTTATAATTATTTTCAAATCTGTTTTACCGAATGCAGGATAGCAATCCTTCCGTTATGGCTTGAAATCTTCATTTTGAATATTTGTTTCGTCTCGTGACCATTTGTGTTTTTCTATTTCTGGAAAGTTAAACTTGTGTGTGTGTGTGTGTGTGTGTGTGAGAGAGATTTTGGCACACAATTGATTTGTCTCTGGCTATGAATTTATCCTGCTATCACCGATGCATTTTATTTATTTAATGAGAGATAATGGTGGAATATCAGAATGCATGAATCTCTCATTCTGACCCAGACTCTCTCTCTCTCTGTGCGTGTGTGTGTGTGTTTCCTGGTTAGAGACTGTAGCGTTGCCAATGGGAAAGAAAAAAGAGAAAAGAGAGTGCCAATGATGAACTTCGCTTGCCAAACGCTTTATGAACAAAATAAAATAAGACTTTGGAGGAGGAACAGCCGAATATTACTCTCACATTTAATCACTGAGAGTTCAGTTGTCTTTTAAATCCTCATTTTGAGAATAAACTGAGGTTGGAGTCTTCAGGATTTGTTTCAAACGCAGTGCAATTTGGTTTCATAAGCATCAAGTCTCTCCTTCTTTCATGTCTACCTTTACGACTCTCTTGTTTCACTCTTTTCTTGTGCCTCTACGTTTGGTCGATGCTATATCTACAAAGCTTATATCTTGAATATAATGCTGCTAAATACTGGAAGAATTTATTCTAAATATTTTTTCCCCCACTCAGTATTCTGCTGATGCTGTCCTTGTGACACTGCATGTGGACTGGTCAGAGATGCTCCTTGTGCATCTTGTGAATTTTTTAAGGGGGAAGCTTTCTCTTTGCCAGTGGCACAGCCCACAGCAGCGGGTTTGGTTTGGGAACCGTTGCCAAATGACCTGTCAGAGAGAAAAGGCAGGGACCCGTGAGGAGACATGGCACAGTCGTGTCTTCTGCTGGGAGAGAGAGAGAGAGCGAGTAGAGAGAGGAGGTGTGTTGAAAAAGAGGCACTCAGCATGTTTTCACTGTAGTTACCTGGAATTATGACAGGGAAAGAAAGCAGAATGTGCGGTGAAGTGACATTTATTTTGTGACGATTTATGCTTTTAACCGATTGCTGATCGATTGATTGATTATATCAGCCTCACCAAAACCGATTGAGCGTTAAACGTGTGACCTCTGGCCTGTTTTACACAAGTTTATTATGTATTTGCTCTTATTGAGAACAGGACTGGGCAACGTGGCCACAAGAAAAAAAAAAGTTTCAGTCAGTATTTGATAATTATCGCAATAAAAATGATATCAAATCAGTTCACAAATCAGTTCATTGTGGTTTTAAAATTCTTTTAAATCCTACACAAAAATAAATCTTAGGCAGAGCAATCATGCGTTACATCTCAATCCGTGTATACAGAATCTTTCTTTGTTGTATTGACATTGACGAAAATAATATTTCAATATGTACAGTTACTGAATTACACCCCAGTATAAATCAAATATTGTACACCGGCGGATATTTAACTGTTTAATTGATTAATCAATTATAAATCAACTATTTTAATAATCAGTTTGAGTCTTTTTTTTAATAACTAAAACAAACTTTCAGACATTTCAGCTCCTTAAATGTAATTATTTTCTTTTTTGGACCAAAAAAATAATGATTTCCATTTGAATCTTTTGGTTTGTTCCACTTTTTGTATTTGATCTTATTTCACCTCTGATTGTGGATGCACTGATCAACAGAACAACCATGCATTGAGTTTTTTAAACTAGGCCTTAGGTTATTCTTTAAAAGACATTGTGGCTCCACTCTGCAGTCTTATGATTTTCTTTCCTCATGTTCTGCGTGGTGCAACAGCGAGGGATGAAGTTATTTGTTTGATTCCTCAGTTTCAGAGGCACAAAAAAAACTTTGAGACGTGAACGAGTGTTCCAATTTTTGTGATTGACAGATAGAGGAAGATATCGCAAAAAGGCCTATGGAATCAAGAAAACACAGTAAAAACGTGTTCAGACTTAATTTGCTCTGTGTGTCTATTAGTGTATTTATAACTCAGCCTTACCGCTGGAGACACCCTGCAGCTGAAAAGACTTATAGACTTCCTCAAAGATAGTATGGAGTTCTGCTGTTTGTCTGTTGCTGGGGATTGTTTGCACAACAGGTGTGATGAATGTGTCTCACTTTATTTTCTAGCTGTTTTTTTTTTTACTACAGTGTGTACATTCAGGGGGTGAAAACCTTTCAGCGCAGTTCTTATTCATGTTCTTTTCATTTAATTGATAGAATTGGTAGTTTATGATTTAGTTCTCAATTACATTTGATACATTAGAAAGTGTGGTAACGCTTTCTTTTACAGTCCCCTAATTACCAGGTATTTACCTGGTAAATTCATGGTAACGCCAAAGTGTTACTAGGTAATTACCAATGGTAATAAGAAAGTAAATACAGTGAAACTGTTGCCAAAATACTGGGCATTTACCTGGTAACTATATAGTTAATTATAGCGTGTTATTACTGCTGTTAATAAGAAGGTATGTACAGCTAAACTATGGCAAAACTATGGTAAATGTAAGTGTATTATTGGGTTATAAACTGGTAATAAGCAGGTACCTACAGTCCCCTAATTACTAGCTATTTACCCAAGGGGTAATCTAACAAACCTAACCCTAAAAATGTGTGTAAGTACATGGAAACAAGCTTGGCTTTCTTTTACAGTACAGTTTTACTTTACTTACCGAGTACATTACCGTGCATTACCCAGTATTTTGGCAACGGTTTCACTGTATTTACTTATCTTATTACCCTTGGTAATTACCTAGCAACACTTTAGTGTTACCATGAATTTACCAACTAAATACCAGGTAATTAGGGGACTGTAAAAGAAAGCGTTACCGAAAGTGTTTCATTTAAAAAAAAATAAAAATAAAAAGCAGTTTCCTATTCCTTTTTTCCCCCGCAGTACAGAAAACGTAGCAAAATCGTGACCTCAAAACCTCGCTACGCATCAAATATACTGCATGTGCGCCTCCATATGACCTTTGTACAAGTTTCACACCTGTAGATCCGAATGCCTGATTTTACTTTAATACTTTGCACGAGTTTCTGCAAATGCGAGTCGAAGTCGGTGGGAGGCAGTGACAGTAGCGGTCATGTTTGTCCACAGTAAACTGCCCACCTCCTACACCCATCACATGCTTACTGCGGTGGTGAAAGGGTCATTCTCCTCCTAAAAGCTTGCCTGTGCAAATAGTCTTCCACTTCAGCTAACAGGGGCTACAAGGCACCACAAACATCCTGCCGCCTTGTGTTTATTCCAAGTAGAAGTGGACATTAGGTGGGAAAGCTGTGGTTAGCAGGGCAAGCAATTTTTTTGAATGGACGAGATGGTGTTGTAAGCGTACAGTTTCTGTCTTCTCTTCTCAAGCAAATCTCCCCCTTTCAGACCTCAACAGACAAGATAATAAGACACTCAGAGCACAATTCCGTATTATATTCAGCAACCAAAGGCTCATCTCTTGTCAGTTTGCATTTACTCTTCCAAGGATGTGACGCTTCTATCATCATGCTGTCAAAGAGAGCCAGGCTGGAACGACAGGAGCACTCATTTCATACACTTACTGTCTACATGAAATGGTCTGCACTTACATGGAATCCTGCCAAAATGGTGGAACATTTTTCCCAGAGGTCACCGAGAGAACCCCCCCTTTCCCAAAATACCCAAAAGGAATCTTTAATTGATTTTTGGAATCGGTGACCATTCGGACCAGAAAGTCCAACCCTACAGTCTACATCTGATGCAATGTTGTACCTTCAATCAGATAGTGAAACTACAGTAATGATGTTGACTCAACATGTCTCCAGTTTTTATTTTAATGTGTGCTTGGACATCAGGAAAAGTCTTGTATTACATGTTTCTAATATTCCTCCAATGGCTAGAAAGTAGCTTAATTTGGCAAAGGGGAAAGTTAAAAATCAAATGTTCTTTCTGGTCTTTTAAATTGAAGTTACTGATTTACTGTAACACTCCACAGAGGTCACATAGTGATACACTCTCATATTTTGAATGGGCACTGGATTCCTAGAGAGTCCACTCCTGAAAGTACATCGCTGCACCTTTCTTTTAGGTTTTTATTTTTCACCTTTTGAAATATCAGAAGAACACTAGGCTTGTAAGTCGCCTAATAAACTAAATCATGTCGAGAAGATGGTTTGAGATTTAAAAAAGAACTGAAACATCAAACAGAACAATAGCATTAAATTGTCAGAGGAACATTTTCAAATTTCTGTTTTCACACACATTGACAGTCACAGTTTCTCTCATTTCTCCGTGGAACAAAACAGCAAAGCATTTAAATTTCTTTTATACTTAACTTAGCTCGTGCATACTTGTATTGGAGGGGAGGGGGAAAAAAATCACCCATTTTTCGTGTCCTTTGCACTACTTTCCACTGCATATGCACGCTCACACATAGACACACAATGGGGAACACACGCGTCACACTCGCGCACGCTCATTGCTGGAGGCATAAGTTCTTATTATTTTTGTGTAATCAGCTTAGTGAGCAGGATACATGGTGGGACAGGCTGCTTGCTGATGCAAAGAGCCTCATAATGTTGTGTGGTGAGGTTAAGTAATAAAGTGGTGCAAACCCAGAGCTGAATTGGCCTCTCTGAGTAAATAAGAGTGGATAAAGGAGACTATGAGGGGGGAACGGGTTTGTCCGCAGGAGGTGGATCTCATTATGGGGATTTCTGCTGTCTCCTGAAACTTCAAAACCGGCTTTATGCGTGCCTACGAAGCAGGTGTAATACATTTGCTTATGTGCCCGCTCCCTGGCCCGGGCCACAGCAACACAATTACGTGACGTGATGCGAAGGACGCGAGGAGAGAGAGGACGAGCAGTAGGCAGACTTACCGTCACAGCAGCTACGGTCGTCAGGAAGCTTTGACTTTGAGTGACAATGTCATTCTCCCGCTTGTTTTTATACTTAAAGTTAAAAAGAATATATTTTGCTTTACCTTAAAAGCGTATTCCATGTCTTATACATAAACAACAGTGGAGGAAAATTGAATTTCACTATGCAGTTTGCTTTAGTTACCCACGTTCTTTAAGTTTGGAAATCATTTTCAGGAAAATACGTACGCGCCGTGTAGAATGCACTCCATAACAATATCAATAAGCCTTTCATGTAGAGCTAACAAAGAGGCATCACATCTCCTGGCACGGACACGGTTGGTGTTGTTGAGATGTAATTGAAGCTTCTAGGGTCACATTTTCGGGAATAGAAATTACATTCTTGTCTTTGACTTGTGTGGCGTGAACCAGAGATGCATCCCACAGCCCTTGTGTCCTTCACAAGCCTTTATTATTTATAACACTCGCTCTTTGAGCAATGACCAGTACTAATGCATAACCTTCTGTCCTTCTGGCTGATTCGCTTCCTTTGAAACCAAAGATTGAGGCAGGAGAAGTGGGTGTCTGGTGGATGAGGCTGCGGTGTGGGCGGGTGGAAAGAGAGAGGCGGCGGGGGGGCGGGGATGGGGGGGGGGTGCTAGTGTAGGGCAGTGGAGATCCAGGCTATCGAGAAGTTATTATGTTTTTTCCCTTTATATCTGAGGATGTGGAACAACACTGTGATGCTTCTTTTCTCCTGAACAGAGTTATGGGCTTCAAAGCAATACTGTGTCTTCACGTCCCTCCTTCCACTATTTGTCTGTTCCACCAGAATAATGTGCTCGGAGAGGAGGGGGGTTGGATGAGGTGGGGTGGGGCGGGGGTGTCTTTTAGCTACATGATTATTTGCTTGTTTCCACCTGTACCCGCACAGTACTGTAAATAACCTGGCAACACAGGCGTGCGGAAACTTAATACCCCATTTCCACTGCTTAAAAATGGGTTTTTGACCAGTGGAAATGCTTTTAGTCGGCATTCACTCCCAGGTCAAATGACCCTGCAATGCTCTTTTTTTTTTCCTCAGGACACATGTGTGGCATAACTAAATATTAGTGAAAATATTTTAACACATTTTCCTGTAGATATCACTCTTGTTTAACAATAAAAATAAACACACTCTAGAATTTCATGAGAATGTGTAACTGTAACTGTCACATAATGCTCTCTGAGAAATATGTGCAGGTATGTAAATAAAAATGCTGGTACTGAAAATAGTAAAATTAAGAAGTGCCAGTACTGCATCATTTCTGGAGCAACGCTACGACATGCATTCATTTTCCTACCAATGTGGAAAATTCACTTTTTACAACTTGGGACAGAACTCAATAGTTTTTATTCCATCAATCGATTGAACCTGTAGCAATTTTATTGAGCTCCATGGTGTAGCCTTTGTTGTTGTTTTCCTTTGACTCGTAGGCTTGTTTCCGGCACATTCATGACATCATAATTCACACGAGTGGTGGGGAGCGATTATGGGTCAAAAAAATAAAATAATAATTTTGACGATAACAATAAAAATTCTAATTTAATTGTCTAAGTGCTTACAGGTTATATCAGTGGACACAATGTTTCAGTTCTTTAAACTTCAGCATTCAAGTAAAAATTCAAAGACTTGAACCGAACTACACTGTAGAAAAACACTTTTTGCAAAGTGATTTAAATACTCGATAATGTCAATTTGCATATATTTAAAACAACAATCCCCCACCTCTGATTCACACACAGATGATGCAGGAGTGTAAAAACAAAAAAAAAGGACAAGAGATCAACTGCTGACAAAGGGAATGGTCTTATTCTCATAGGTTCACTTGGCTTCAAAAACCACACATATACCCTGTGTGAAAGAGGCTTGATACAGGACCTTTTCCAGATGAAATCTTTCCCAGGTAACGTGTGTTTAGCTCAGGTTCAGTGGAGGTGAGATAAAGTCCCGTGCAGCCTGTATCACCTGATGTTCTCCTGTACTGATTGAGCCCACACTGCAGCGCCGCCGTGATCCATTGTTATTATACGTCTATGACAGAAGGAGCGGGGGAGGAGGAGGATGGGGAGGGGTGGGGGGTTAGCGATTCGAGGGGCTAGGGGTAGAAAGTGGGACATAGACAGCATTAGTGCCTGATAGCCTGGAGGGGGCCCGGGCTGATGTGTCAGGCATGACATGTGGGTGTCTGGCCCCCCACACACACACACACACACACTCCCTCACACCCCACTGGCTAATGTCCTGCAGTTGACCAGATGCAGGATTTATAAATGTTGCCGTTTTTTGGAAGAAGTTGATGGAAGATGTTGTACATGCAATAACATGGCAGAATAAAAAAAAACAAAAAAAACATATTAAAACTTTTTTAAATAAAGTAGAAATAAAATTTGAATTTTTTTATGCTTTTACATTACTTAATTATTATATTTATTTGAGTATTGATTGATCGTTTCATACTTAACATGTTAAAAATAAGGGGATAATATCCTTTAACATCTCTCAGAAGGAGACAACTCCTATTTCTAAATATATTAAGATGATTTAACACTGAAACTACCTCATTTTTAACATCATCATTTTGTCTTGACAATGAACTTAAATACATATATAGATCTATATATGGCACTTTAAGTTAGAGACAAGGTAGAGAGGCCTGAAGAGTGAGAGAAAGGCCGTTTTTCAGGACAGGGTTGCCGAGTGCAGGCAGCTGAATCCTATTTACAGCAAATGTCATTAAAGTCATATTGGAGGAGGAGGAGGAGGAATAGTGAAGCAAAGCTTCTCCTAAAAGGCTTATGGTGCTCTAAAGGTAGTCTTCGTCACTTCACTGATGGCTGTAAAGGGATGAAGAATAATTTTGGATTGTTATTTACCTCTTTCTACCCCGAGCTAATCAGGTTGACATTGCTCCGTAACAGACGTGTGTGCATGTGCAAAGTGTCCCAAGTCTCCTGTGAGGATGCAACACAAAAGCCCTCTTCTCTTTCCTCCTCCTCCTCCTCTTCCATTCCTCTTCCCTTCTCCAGCGTCCTCTCTCCATCACACCATCTCTCCTTCTTGACCTTTAAAATGAGCATTGCCTCTTCTCACCAATTTACCTCCCCCTGGTCCCTCTTGTGCTTCCACCGCTCCCATCTCCACTCCACCAAGGGAGAAGCAGGTAAGAGCTGCAGCAGAGCACTCTCATACCAGAGAGGCTTTTGGTGAAGACCTGTGGCCACGAGTGGGGTGTGTGAGTGTCAGAGCGCCGAGCCCTTATAGCTTTAAGCATTGTTTACATGCAGATTCCCCATCCATTCATCAAACACCTTCTGCGGTGTACTATTTGATGTCGTAAACCTTCTATTATTACTCCATCTCATCCATTTCCTTAGCTGTCTGTCCTTCCTCTGTCCTCTCCCTCGCTCAAACCCCCACCCATCCATGTGGCTTAACAGTCACCTCAGAAATAGTCGGAGAAAGAACTGCTGAGGTGTAAAATCCTTTCTGTTCAGCACACTCCACAGCACCACCTCCTATGTAATTCCTTAACTCCATAATTCCACTTTGTGCCAGAATAATGAATGACAGAGATCTTTTTCCCCCCCTCCCTCCTCTCCCTCTAAGGTCTACACCCTAGAGCAGGGATGAATCAGGCTTCAGTGTTGGAGGTCCAGAGATATGGCCTCTTCTCCCTCTTGACCCAGCGCTGGGCTCTTAATTAAGGAAATGACAGCGCTCTGAGCAGCAGCAGCAGCAGCAGCAGCAGCAGCAGTAGCCGTAATGTAGCTAATAGTGTTACAGGCGGCCACTCAAAAGTCAGTCTCTGGTGATTTTCTATCCCCACAAACACTATTGACCTATTCGAAGCGTGCTTCTCCACCCCAGACTCTAAACACAGTATTACTTCCCCGTGGGTCCAGAGGGAGCCATCTGACTAAGAGCACCTGGAGTTATTGGCAGCAGATTATGCCCCGTGTTATTGTTGAGGGCTTTGGTGGGAGTAATGAAACACTGAGCTAAATCACTGGTGATTTGGGCTTGCTTGCATTCTACAAGGAGTTAAGTAAATCACTACAAAACCCTATGCTGAAATTACGCGAGGCCACTTTCCTCTATGCTCCTTTGGACTTAATTCCAGTCCACTCTTCTGTGGGTGGAAAGTGAGAATATCTGTCGCACGGCATTTCTTTGTCTCTGTTCTCTCTCTGCAGCAATTTGACATGTGGTTTCAACCATATCAGTGGTCAAAACATCTGTGACAGTTGAGTTTAAAGCTCATACTTCACTAACCCTAACCCTATCTGATCAACGTTTTTTGACATTTTATGGACAAAATGACTCATTGTCATATATTCACATTACAGCTTATTTTATAACTTTAAAGCAAAAACAAACTGATGAATTGATTATCAAAATAGTTCTCGGTCAATAATCTAATAACATCACAATTACAATTGCCTTCATAAAAATCACAATTAGATATTTGCCCAAATTGTTCAGCACCTACTTTTACTCACACATCACTACATTTAATAACATAAATCGCATTATCCCTTTAGCGGCGTGTTTGCTCTGTAATTACCACAAGCAGAACTCCACTTGGCATAAGAATTTATGGTTTATTATACTCATAATTTCCAATCTTTTGAAATGGATTAGATTTCAGTGGCACAATGATTGACAGCATCTCAATAGCAAAACACATGCACTCAGCCAGACGTTTTCAAAAGGACTATTATAAAAATAGAGGTTGGCTGTTCATTCTGAATTGCCTGAATCGTTACAGGCCTCTATCTCGCACATTTGACAACTTACATAATGCATTTCCACTAAAATAGCTTAAGTGTTAAAGCTTCTTTTATGGGCAAAAATTGATTCATAAATGCATTGAGGCGAAAGCTAACATGAACACAAAGCTTTCAATAACACCCATTTTATTCAGACTGTCAATGTAAGAAGCGGTTGCATTAGACAAGGTGGCATGCTGATTGCTTTATGAAATCCAGGCTAATTGTTTTGTGGCGGAGTCCTTGGGGCACCGTGCATTAAGACAGGCCGAATGAAGTCAAATAAATATAGCTCTTTGCAGCCCGACAGCACCACTGCCACCCCCCCCTAAACACATGCATACAAAGCACAGAGAGGCCCCGGTGCCTTGTGTGGCATTGAAAGTCGCTCTCCAGTGGCCACTTTGGTGATCAATGAAAGAGAATTTATCTGGTGGCGGACATTGGCAATATTTCCATGACATAAATCACATCAAATTGCACCCTGTGTCCTGTGACAAATATTATATTTCACTCTCGGTCTCTTTTCACGTCGCTGTCGGCATACGTTTGGAATTAAGACTCTTTTTTTCCGCGCAATTTAATTCATCCTCTTCCTTTTAAGTCGCACTGAACGTGAACATACTTTAACGTTAAATAGCGGTTAAAGAATGTGATTTAAGGACATGGACGCCGTTACAACGGCAACTCAACTGCTCAGAAATTCAGAAAAGAAGGTTAAAGCACCAATGTCCTTGATAAATGTAAAGCGATGTTGAATGTGCGTCGCCTGGTCTTTCATCCATTTGGCCGGCGCTTTCATCTCTCCTCGCATCAATACGTCCATTCATTCCACTTTATTCATCGTCTAACCTGCGTATAATCACAGCATCAAAGGAGTTTCTTTTAGGTAAAGGTCCGATCGAGGTTCTTCTTGTACAGTATATGCTTTTTGTATTATTGTGTACAGTGCTAATCTTCATCTGGGTATTGGCTTAAGCATCACTCACATTAGATAGGTAGATTTCTTTGAAGAAAGGCAAAGCAAAACATGTACAAAAGATTCAAGTAATAAAAAAGAATTGGAGATTGACTCCCTGGGTATTTCTCCTGTCAGCCATTTAATTTTGTTAAAGAAATTACACAAGTCCTCTGGGGGAGGATGTGCATGCGTATTTATTTATTATTGATTTTTTCCCTCGAGATAAACGCGTTAACGTTACAGATATTTGCAAGGGGATGAAGCTTTCTTAGTTATTGTGAAACGCCGCAATGAAACGCATCAAGAAATCGTTTTTTTCACTAAGTCTCCCACTCTGTTTATCAGATAGAATACATTATTCACAACCAATATCTTAAATACAGTCATGAGCCGCATGGTTGGAATCTTATTGACAATTTCATAAAGTCTCATTCTTTCTTTGTAGCTCGTAGCCTTAATTGAGCTAATTGGCTTTGTTGTAACGATAACTGGGAAAAATCGCTGTCACGAAAGTCGGTCGGAAAGTTTTAAATTGCTCTAAATGAAAATCAAGCGGCTTGTTTCAAGTCGGGAGCAAAGAAGTTAATTCAATAACGACCTCAGTGAGAAGAGACAATACCGCCTTTATGAAATCCAGTACAAGAATTTGCAACCTCATAATAGGTTCTGGGCAATCTGGACAGAAGCTTTTGCACAATAAAGGGGTTTCAAATCAGTAATAGTAATTAAAAGAAATCATTCAATAATGATTGCAATAAACTGGCACTGGCCCCCCAAAAAACCTTTAATTTCAGGATTAAAAGTCTGAGATATATCCTATATATCACATGCTTCACTACACGCTTAGAAATATAAGTGCTAAGTAGAACCATATAAGGTTCTTCGGCTTGTCCTCATAGGAGAACCCTTTTTGGTTGCAGGTTGAACCTTTTCTAAAGGTTCCACCTTTTTACCAAGAACCCTTTTAAAACCCTTTATCCAGGAAAGGGGTTTTAAAGGGTTCTCTGGATTAAAATGGTCCTTACTGGAACCATTAGCATTGCCAAGAACCCTTGAAAAACCCTTTCTTCGGGAAAGGGTTTTTCAGAAGCAAATGGTTCCAGGTAGAACCTCATCCATTGTAGAAGAACCCTTTTGGAACCCTTATTTCTAAGTGTATGCACAGACTACAAAAATAAGTCAGTTTGAGTTGTTTATTTCCTCTTTTTTGGCAACTTTGTTACACAGTTGGAGAATCATGTTAACAGCTTCATACGTTCATAAATGGTCTAAAACGACCGTATTGGACTAATATAGGTATCGGTAGATACTTGACTTTGTGCGAAAAAGTGGTATCATCCCATCTTAATCCTTACTTTTTTAAACTTCAGACAGCATTTATGCCAATAAAAGAAAGACTGAGGTAAAAATGTGCAAGATAGCAGCTGATCATTGAAGGTTTCCAGCACAAGACGTCACAGTTTCTCGCACAGGTGACACAGAGGTGAAAACAAACAGCACAGGGCAGAACAATCACTGGCAATGGGAATGGTGTTAATGACTTTTTTTTTTTTTTTTTACTTTATTCTCGCTAATTTTGGCGTGAAAGAGGCTTCAGTTAAAGATTGCTTTTCACTTGTGAAGGGGTGTTGAAAAACCTGTTAAATGCCTCTTTTAAAAAAACAAAAACAACTTTATTTAACCAGCATTCCAACTATTCAAACCTACAGCATACAGAGGACAATATAAAATATAAACAAAAGATGAAATCACATAATCAGCAGGTTTTCCGCCAAATCCAAATTAAATTGGATCATTCAGATCAGACTGAAGTCTTAAAATCTATCATTTTGTAAATCTTATGCAAAACATTCATAGCAATTATGCTAATTTAACCTTTGTTATATTGACAGTGAACACAAATAATTTTGTCATTGAATTATTATGTTTTAATCGTATAACATGCACCCTCCAGTTGCAACAAATTCTCATAGTTTTGTACTTTATCTGGAGCTTCTTTATCAACTTTAAGACACTCACACGGTCCTTCCCTGTACATTCAGACCGATCTTAATTCCATAAATGGAGAGTGCACAGGGGTGGGGCCGTGCACCACTGTGATCCATAATGGGTGAAATAATTGGTGAAAAGAGACTGGCCTGTCAAAATATTCATTGCATTGCGAGGTTGATAGGCGCGAGGCCGTGGCCGGCCAAGCAGAGGTAGGAAACCAGCTACGAGAAAACGCAGGCTTCCCCTTGGGCTTTCACATCAACCATCAACTTGCTTGAGGTTCATTTGTTAGGTCATGCCATTCACCAATTATTTGGATTTTATGTAAAGATGAAATGATTTTAGTTGGCGGAGGAGAGTTAAAAAATGTAACACATAAATATACTTGACAGGCAATGAGGTCCCGCGAGCGAGGCGATGCAATAGTGCTCTTTTAGTGTTTAGAAAACGAGAAGACCAATCCATGTATGTTTAACAAAAACTTAGACATGATGAAAAGAAAATGTTTTTTTTTTTTTTATTATTCATGGTAGAAATGTTTCGTATTTAAAAAATAATTACCCATATTGTAAAGTTAAAAAGGCTGTCTAACCTTTAAACATGGCTTTACTTTATCTCCACTTCATTCAAGGTAAAAGCCGCTTTATGAGCACATTTATGAAGATGTTTTATTCAGCTTTTGTATCGTACATAAAAAGCAGGCTTTGCGCTTATTAAATTACAGATGACACATGACCTTTTATGTAAAATGATCGCACTGATGTTTGAAAGGTAAACAAGCCAATTTTACAGTATTTTGCCTGTAAATTGATGCAACAGCTATGACTAATGGGACTTTAAGTCACTCCTCTCTGTACGCAGACTAAGCTTTTAAATCTCTAACTTCAGTAATAAAGGAGGAATTTACTAACAATTTCTTGACGGACTAGAACAAAAGCTTTAGTCGCCAAATGTTGTGCATTTACAGGCGTTCCGTAATGCACTTTTATACTTTAGATTCTCTGTAATGTAAAAGAAAGAATCTGTGGTTTGTTTTGATTTATGACTCTGAAAACACTCGGCAGTACAATCACTTCAAGTTTATATACAATGTGAGATTTTAAACTTAGAGCATGTAGTTTTAAAAACATACTGAACACATGGTAACATCAGTTGTGCTTCTGAGGAGATTTAGTCAAAATTCTGGTGCCTGTGCAACACTAATGTTTCCATCATGGTCCAGTTCTGTTTGGTATGGTATCGTACGATTTGGAACGGTAAAGCCCTGGGATACGTAACGTAATGTCGTAGTTTGACGTCGTATCGTGCCGCCATAGCGCGATGTTGTAGCGCGATATCGTAGTGTGACGTCGTAGTTTGATGTCATAGTTAGATGTCGTAGTGCGACGTTGTAGTTTGACGGAGTAGCGTGACGTAGATTGACGTCGTAGTATGACGTCGTAGATTGATGTCATAGTTAGACATCATAGTGTGACATTGTAGATTGATGTCGTAGTTAGACATCATAGTGTGACGTCGTAAATGGACGGAGTATCGTGACGTCATAGCGCAACGTCATAGTTTGACGTTATAGCGTGATGTCGTAGTTTGATGTTGTAGTTTGACATCGTAGTGTGACGTAGTTTCACATTGCAGCGGGACATCGCTGAGTGACATTGGTGCGTGACGTCGTTGCGTGACGTCGTAGCGTGACGTCGTATCATGACATCATATCGTGACGAAGTACTGTGACGTGCAACAACAACGAATCGTGACGTTGTAGTTTTACATCGTAGCGGGACATCGTAGCGGGACATCGTAGCGGGACATCGTTGCGTGACATCGTTGTGTGACGTCGTAACGTGACGTCGTAGCATGACGAAGTACTGTGACATTGCCATGCAACAACAACGAAGGACGACATCCAACCTGTCTCCACCAGGGGTCTACACGCGCATTTCAATAAGTTCACACGCTCTGCTGAGAAGTGATAATAGTCCATTCATACAGCTGGGTCTGGGTCCCTTTGACTTCATTTTCACCAGTGTACTCAATTCTTCCGATTTAACCACTACAACATGGTTTCATCTCAGTTATTTGAAGTCATGGACACAAATGCAACTTTTTTCTTTGTGTGTTCCAACTCGGTTGTAAAGAACCTTCGCGTTATAAAAGACTGTTGTCTGGGTTCAAGTTTCCACACATATTTGCTTTTGTTAGATACAAGTGCTCTACGCTTCAAACTCTCGCTGTGTTCTGTTCTTTTAAACAAATACTCCCAGGTTTTTAATATAAAAGGGTTCCTTCTGAGCGATGATTTAAGTGACAGACATCCAAAGCGTCTTTCTGAAAGATTACCTCACATTTACACAGACTGCACATGACTCCGTGTCAACAGCGAGGCGTCGTGTGTTCTTGATATCATCGGGGGGTCAAAGGGTCAGGGTCAAAGCAGCCATTTGGACCATTTAGAGCAGTCCACACTTAAAACACTGCAGGGCCGATTCAGTAAGATAGGGATTGGTGTGATACCCAACCATTGGTGTGCTTTTATTTTCCCCGCAGCCATCAGCAAGCTTATTATCATGTCCCTGTCTGCTTCTCTCCACTCTGCCCTCGCAGCAAACAGGTCTAATTGTGTCTCGTAGCTGCAGGCTCAGAACAGAGGGGGGTACGGGGTGGCTTTAGATGAGTGATACTCACTGATGTAAATGGCTGAATAATATGGCCCCAGTGTTTGTGGTGGAGCAGTAATTTAAGCCATCAGGGGCCGGTCTGCATGCATCATCTCCCATCAATGAGCCTCTCCACTGGTTGGTAATTTGTCCAGTTCTACAGTGGTTATTGATAAAACACTTAAACACAAATTCCCCTCCGTTCCCAATTGCCATCCCTCAACTGCGCACAGCACATTATTGAAATACCACAGCGTTGTCTGCGTTGTGTGTTTATTTATTAACACTCACTGTGGTCTTAACCTTTTATTCTGTTGTTTTTCTTTTCCTTTCTCTACATGAATCTCTGTTACGCTCTCAGGAGCTCGGGACGGTTCGGTCCAGTCTGACGCCAGCAGCAGTCCTTCAGAGCAGAGTCACCTGGGACAACCTCATCCAGGATATCCAATGGGTCCACAGGTGAGTGAGAGAACCCAAAATAACCTGAAACCAAAACTAAGAACGCCATGCATGCAAAATCAAATCATGTACGATTTCATAAATTGCAGGATTTGTGCTTTCATTTTTATTGCTAAGGACAAAAAGGATTGGGAAACATACGCTCACTGCTGCTGCGACTAATACTTTTGCATTAGTCTGGAATGTTAATGCGCATTAACTGACTTGGTGGGGTGATTGCCAACCGAGAGACACACAACTTTGAAGGAAACACATTTGTGAGACGGAAAATGGACCTGATTTACACGCATTAGCACTAAAAAGGGCTGCAGCAAATAATCGATTCTTAATTGATTGCTAAATTTAATCATCAACTATTTTCATAATAATCATTTTAATAATTAAAACAAGCTATGCTGTCTGGTATTGTGGTCCTATTTGTAGACAAAATAAGACATTTAGTAGAAGTACAGCTACCAAAACTATGATATAAAACTTAATTTGAATCAGTTAAGTTTATTCAAACTAGATTTTGCTTTTGATTCAAATCCACTGGCAGAAAATATTCACATTCGTATTATAGTAATAATAATAAAAACTATTTAATTGATTATCCAATTAGTTATCTTTCTTCTTCTTTCTTCTATTTAGTCCTCAATTAATGAATTATCTTTTGGTCACTCAGCCTATTGATTTAATTTATTTTCTATCAAATGAGTTTAGTGCATTTAATCACATTGACATAAACATTAGCTGAATGCTACAACCGGGGATAATTTTCAGCCAAAAATGTGAGATTACAATGTTTTTTGTCACCGCACATCATCTTCAAATGTAATTAAGCTGTGGCACTAATCAGCCGACAATACACGCCTTGTCATAACAAGCAGGGGAGCAAAGAGCCCGAGCCTGCAGCTCTGTTAATGGCTCAATCAGCCATTGTCCTATCTGATTGGATTTATTGGCCTGGTGGCTCGCCGATGTTAAATGAACGTCTATCTCATTAGTGCTGCTCAATGTCAGCTCTCAGCACACACAAACACACACAATGTCAGGTTTCCCCCCCGTCCTCTTTAATAAGGCTATTCTGCCTGAACATAGAGTTGCTCAATGACAGTCAATCCTCATCAAGATAAAACCAAAGAGGAAACATGAGATGGAGGAAAAGCTCTTCACTTTTGTTGTGAAAGTGTTCAGCGTGAGGAATCCCCTGGTGAAGGAGACAATCTGCTGCAAGTGGAGATAAAGGATGAGCTTAATTAAAAGCACTTCTCTGATTACACGCACCCTCACCGGTCAAAGTCACTGTTTTGGTAATAGATAGGAAATAAAACACAAAAGCATCTGGAGCAGGCAACAGTTAAGAGTCTGAGCCTCAGCAGGCGGCTCTCAACAGTCACCATCTAATATATTAATGCTGTCAGTACAGTCTCTGTGAAGCTAACACTTTTCAGAAACAAAGGCGCTCCGCATGCCATACCCAATTCTCTTGTTCCAGGATCAATATGTTTTGATAGATTCTCGCTCCAGAGCCGGATATTGTTCGAACAACCATTATCCAATGGTAGTTTACCCAACATGAATCCACCTTCCTTCTGTTTCCCACTTGCAGTTAGGATGACAAAAGTCTGCTATCTTGGTGATTATGGGCAATTTCTCAGTGCCAGAGCTGCCAAGCAGATAGAATATCCTATTCTCCCCTGATGGGCAGAGAGGTTGGGTACCACATCCAGCCCTGAATGGGGCTGTTTCCTATCCAGAGCCCAACACACACCCAGATCTGTGTGTCCGTGTGGCCCCTAGGAGACCACTTTTCAACGCTCAGCTGTCAGGCCTGCCAAGCAGCGTACAGCAGCTTTCCAACAGCACCTACGGTGAGAAGGAGTGAGAGCATCAGGCGAAAAAAAGGCAGAAGTGGAACTGCTTGTGAATCTGGATGAGTGATGCTGGGGGATCCTTGTGGCGAAAGCTTGTTGTGTGGCTGCTGGAAAGAGACTTAATTATCTTCACGCTAAACGCATTGTAATCTCTGATTTTGATATGCGCACATACAGTGTTTCTTCCTCAGATGGAGATTATAATCACTTCTAAAACTGGCACGACAAACAGCCTAAAGACCAAGCGCTCCCTTTCCCTCTCGCATGCTTTAAAAAGAAAATCTCCACCGTGGTTTCTCTTGGCAGCTGCCTGTGTGCCGAACAGCTGCGTGCTTCTCCAAAGCTGCCTGTAATGATAAATAAATCAGGGCTTTATCTGATTATTGTGGAATTGTCTTTTAATGTTATTCCCTTCCATGTGAGACAGTCTTTGCTGTCAACTCTCGCAATCTCATTTTGTTTGCATCAGAGATGAAACGTTCAAAGGGTGTCTTTGATTAGACGCCGTTTCAATTCGAGATTAAATTTAGTGTAAAACGCGGGATTAAACATATGTCACTTGTAGCTAACAAAGGCGTCGCCTCTGTTATTGTCCTTTGAGGATTCTTTGAGCCGCTGTATTATTATTAATTCATTTTTTTTTTTAAAGCTAATGGCAAATGTCATTTTGAATGCTCTCAGAAGTGTCATGTTGTCGTTGGTTATATACGCCCGTCGTTGTATATCAAAGCAAATGTTGAGAGTGACGAATCCTAGTGTGCGTAACTCCTCCTCTGTGCTGTTTTTCTTCTTTTAACTTCATAACAAACAGGTATTCATTGTTTTTTTTACATTTTTATTGAACCAGGAAAAAGTTCCTTTGAGATTAAGAACCTCTTTGGTGATTGGAGATACAAAAGACAATAGAACACAAAAGGAATTCACTTTCATAACTAGCTCATCCAAAAAACGGTGACTCCAGGTCTTCATTTGTCTTTCAGCGCTGATATCTTCCCCTGAGGTCTCTTCGTGCCTTTGTGTGGCTTTAAACCCATTTGACCTGTACCTTTTAAACTGCGATCACGTGTGTGTGTCGGAGTGGATGCGGGCGTTGCTGCACGGCGCTGGGTTATCACAGTGACACGCCTGTCACCTAGGAGCACCGGGCTCAGCCGTACGGTGGTCTCTTTCGCAGCAGTCAGCCCGCTGTGCAAACAGCAGACACCGCCATGCAAAACAGAAGCAGATAGCTGACAATTGGAGTTAAAGGCTTGTGAACTTAAGTCGCAGTGGGGGAGTCAACAGTGAGCACACACACACTGACAATGTAGTTTTATTCCAAACAATTCAATTTGATATTTAAAGAGTGGGTAACACTTTTAGATTAGGGAACATATATTCACCATTAACAAGGTGCTTACTAAAATGCGTATAAGTAGCATACAAGCCCTTTATTAGTCAATATTAAGCACGTATTAACACCTTATGTAGGAAATAAATCACGTCGTAATAGAGGTAGAATAAGGTTGTATAGAATAAGTTGTTAATACGTGCTTAATAATTACTAATAAAGGGCTAGTATGCACCTAGTTTAATGGTGTAATGTGTTCCCTAATCTACAGTGTTACCAAAGAGTGATGTCGCCGTACCTGTTTGTGAAAAATCGAGTTTTAAAAGGGTTTTATGTGAATAAATAACATTTAAGATGACATTCTCAGTGTATTCATGGAGATTTTAGCTGTGGCACAAACCTTCCCATTTCTGTCCAAAAGCTTTCAATGAAAACACATGTAGGTCTATTTGCAAGCCCACTCCCTCGGAAAATGCATTTGAATTCGTCTTCCACTGTGTAAAATATCTCAGAGCGATCCTTGTGATAACATATCTTTTTCCCTCTTTGGGTATGACTGCACCGATTCCACTCTAACTAATATGAATGAATGGGTACATGAAGAGATGAGAGCGATGTGTTACATCCCTCATCAGAAGAGTAAAATACTGCCACTTTTATAATGGCACTGTGTGTATTTCAGGTTCATTTTTGCGGGAAATGTTGAGCGGGATGAAACATAAATCACTCGGCGTCTCCGTGAAGGAAAAAGTTCTGAGCTCCTTTCACACAGATTGGATTTGATCTCAGTTCCAACGGCGGCGTCTTTTTTTTGATACTGTGACACAGCAACGTGCAGGATTCTGCTGCAGAGCGACCGCGTTTCATCAAAGTGCACTGATTAGTCACGCATTCAAGCTGGCGACATTCGCTTTATCGGTTTTTACTCGGTTTAAGAATCTCGGCGTGTAAAGTGGTGGGCGTCGACATGATGTCCTCATTCTGCGGTTTACTTGTTGCAGCACCAACATGTCGGACGAGGCAATTCTTCTTCTTTATTTATCATCTGTAGACTACAGAGGAGTCTCATTTATGTGGACATAAGTGAGCTGTAATTAAAAGCAGCATTAGTTATTGCTTTACACCAGTGTTTCTCACTCCTGGTCCTGGGGAGCCACTGTCCTGCATGTTTTAGGATGATCCCATATTTTGTGTCCCCTGCAGTCTCTGCTGGTGGCGCAGCAGCTGGCCAACGCTGTAGGCGGCGTGATGTCTGGGGCAGCGCCAGGCATGAACCAGCCCATCCTCATCCCCTTCAACGCAGGCGGACACCTTGGCGGGCAGCAGGGCCTGGTCCTCTCCCTGCCCACGGCCAACCTCCAGAGCCTGGTGGCTGCTGCTGCTGCGGGGGGCATCATGACGCTCCCCCTCCAGAACCTGCAAGGTAAGACAGACGGCGACCAAACCAGACTTTCAGCATAATTATTTTTTAAAGGTGTTTGGTTTGGTGAAATTGACAATGAAGTAGTTATACCTAATTATTTTTATACATGTACAATCATGTCATTGTATGAATAGTTTTTAATTCCCCCGGAATTACCCTTTATATATTTACATCAGGAGGCCGCCATTTTGGATCACCATGTTTTTACAGTCGCCCACAATAGACAAACGGAACATAATGAGTTTTGATGCTAACTGAAGGCTAGATCTACAACACAATTGGAAGGGAAGGATGACATGAGAGATGTTTTATTTGATTTGATTTGAACAGATTTATTTGAAAGAATATTTGAACTTGGAGTCATCAAGAAATAACTAAACAACAACGAAAAACATCAATTAAACTTAACACAAGTTGACACATCATGCTCAAAAGGAGTGGGAAGAAGTCTAGACTTCTTCCTTACTTATATTGTATGTTTCTCCCACTTAATAATGATAAGTGCTAATAATAATTAGAATAATAATAAATGATTAAAAAACAATTTGAACTGAACATATATTAACAAATAAGTGGATACTGAGTAACATAAATAATATTTTAATGTTTATACCTATTTTATAAACTTCCCTCTCTTAATGTGAGGCAAATGTAACTGAATTTTACACAATGAATTGTAGGGATTCTTTTTTTGATTTTTTTTTTTTAAATCATAGGTTGAGGAGGGACAAGAAACTGTATATATTTCATGTCTGCACACGAAAGTAAAACATTTTAGTTTTATGTTCTATATTGTAAAGTAAACTCCACAATACGCTGTGCAAGTGTACTGGCTGATGTATTCAGTTTAAGTCACAGTAAACGTTTACATCCCATAAAAAACACTGAAAGTAACTGGATGTTTTAAGTAGACATTAATATTTTAAATCAGTTGCTGCATGTTTATCTAAAAGTGATGTTTTTATTTGTTATCCATGATGACACATAGAACACAAAACACCACATTTATCAGCAAATATAACAAATAAATATAACAAAGACAGTATTTGTATATTTCCACTGTGTGGGACATTGTTGTTGTTTCTCACAAATAAAAATGATTTACAAAGCTTCTGCACAGGTTAGAATCCTTCAGGGGTTTGTATCCCAAAAAGCTGCCATTCTCAACTGGCCCAGAGGAACAACCGTATTAATTACAGGTCAATGTTTTGCAGTGCAGCACCAAAGCACTTTATGCCTCTTTTCTGTGCATAAGAGTGCACTGTACTTCACTTCTTTTTTTTCTTTTTTATCTCCTTTCCACCTCATCTGTCCATCCACATGCCAGTGCTTATCCTCGCCTTTTAAACTTTAATGCCCAAGTGTTCTCTTTTGATCATAGTTGTAAATGGTTTTCATTTTAATGTTTAAAACATTGTCTCTTTTATGCCATTAGATTGAAGGATGGATGGAGAAACAGTCAGTCATAAATCTTGGATGAGAGAGCCACAGTAATGTAAAAAGATGCCGGGCTACATGTAAAGCAGTGTGTTTTTAGCTTGGAGATTACAATAATGACAGTGCAGCACAAAGTGCAGGGAAGCCTCTCCCTTCATGTGAAATGGATAGACAGATGCCCTGAGTGAGGAAATGTGGAGGTAGAAGCCTAATGGACACAAACATGCATAAATAACAGCAGCCATCGCTGTGGGCAGAGCTTTTAATAAACCTGCATCTACCCAGCGAGTTCGTCAGCGTATCCGTCAGTGGTGGACGATAATGGGCCCAGCAGGCCTGTCTCACTCGCACTTTAACAGATCTTCCTCCTTGGTGCACGAGGGACAACCCAGAGGCTTCAGTGATCTGATGAACTGATCGACAGACACATTGTCAGGGTGTCAGGATGCCAAAACAAACACCTCTCCGTCATCCTTATTGTTCACCGCCAAACAAACCAACAGACAGCCTGGAATCCAGTGGCCTGATAAAATTCCCCCATCCATGAGAGATAGTGGGAAAAAAAAAACACTGTAGCCTCTGTGGCAGATCTTTTTTTAAGAGTGTGGACTGACAGACTGCCTGTTCGCACGTCCTCTTATCTGAGGGGGATTCATTGAAGGGACCTCCGTGGAGAGAAAGTGACACAAGTCACGAGTGAAGCTAAATGTCTTGACTGTGTCCGGGCCCCTCTGGCCACACAGTGCTCCTCCACTCTCCCCTGTCGGAGTTCATCACAGCTGCTCTGAATGAGGCCTGCTGGCACAGCACCTCTGTCAGACAACTGCAACTCTGGCCTCTGCCCCCCCCCCCCCCCCCTCTCCCATGCATCCCCTCCCCTCCACTCCCAGCTCCACTGGGTCTCCAGGACTGATTATTCACACATAAAATACAGAGCCCAGCGCTGTCGCCGGGGAGCAGTGGGCTCATTTCACGACCTCAGGAACAAGTGTGCTTTACAGCACTCACGCTGCGAGCTAATTAGTGTCAGATCAGACACAAGACAACTGCGAGGCACAGTAATGAGACTCCAGGAGGAGCCCCGACCAATGGTGGTATTTAAATGTAATGAAGCGGCTAATGACCAACTAATAAGGCTGTTTGTCTTGGAGAACGGGGCAGTCGAGGGTGGAGGAACTGTGTACTTAACCCAGAGAGAGTCGGCGTGCTGGCAGCCACAGAGTCCTCACACATCAACACTGTGTTTACTAGTTACAAGTTAATTTAGGGCACATTTATGGACTTAAATCCAAATTATTTATTTTATTTTTTGGAATCTTTTATCCCATCGTGAAGCCTATGTGGCGCCATGTTGACGTGTTGCAACTGGAATGTTCACAGGTGTCGCCATTAACCAAGCTCCTATTGGATGATATCAGCTGTCAATCAAAGGGATGTCCGCCAGGCTGTACAAAGCTGTACTTTAGCATCTATTTTCCTCTGAGTGGGAACAGAATTGAAACTCGTGATTTACTCCTCAGGAAAATCAACCAAGTGGTAAATAAGCTGATTTTTCCATAGACTTACATTGAAATTTTTTTTCACAACCTGCAGTGTCACCCCCCCTAGTGGCTATTTGTTATACTCCTACTTCCTGATTGACTTCACTCAGGAAACTGGAACACTCTGTCCAATTTTGTAAAAGGTATATGGTTTAAATGGTATTTACTCGCAGGTTTGGTTTGGTCATTATTTTGAAGGACATTTTGAAATAGAAAAACAACAAAATAGTAAAATTATCACTGAGCTGTTTTGGTGATAATTGCCTTTTTTTTCGTGTTCATGTAGATTAAAAAATAACAGGTATACCAGCTACTTTTATTGTTAAAGAGGATTTATTCAGCTCTAATGAGTGAAATTATTGGAGAGCACAACAATGGCACATTGATAAGTCATTGTTATCGTGCTAAATAGGCTGGCTCAAGCTAATTCTGACAGGAAGAAACCTGGCCGGTCTGTTGTGAGCTTCAGGAAAGCAGCTCCTTCAGACTGTGATGAATAACTATCACTGTAATGGGGGCCGCGCTGCAAAGTTGGAGCGGTTGCTTGAATAAAAACCGAGCAGCATCCTGTGGCAGACTCGGTAAACACAGGCACCGTTGTAACTGGTTATTTGTCAGAATGATTTATGCTCACAAACATGCAGTAAAAAACAAATTCCCAATGAAACTAAACAAGAGAGAAAGTTATCTTTTGTGACAGAGTGCACACAATTCTCGCTGACTTCACAGAGGCAAAAACTAGGTTGGGTCATGCTTGAGGTCTGTTTATATGACAGCTCATAAGAATGTAAAAAAAACAACAACAACATGATTTTCATAGTTTTTAACACGAGTGTGTGACTGAGGCAGACAGAACATGTGCAGATATTTGTTGGCTGTATTTTTAATAGGTTTCATTTCACATGTAACAGCAAAGCATTATTAGCACACTTGTAAAAGCAGTTGTATCAAAGCACTGTACATGTAATGCACAATGGGAGGAAGCAGAACAAAGTCTCATCTGTCTACTCCTCTTCACCGTGACTCACTCAGAGCTAATGCAAGAAGCTAGTTTACCGGCGCTCTGTCATATTAATAAGCATCTCCCTTCTTATTTGCTCTCAGTAGAAAAAAAAAAGCCAGGCAGCGCATCACATCAGAGAGTGGAGTTTTAATGGTGAGGTGAGAGAATTGTTCCTCTGTAGTCGTCCGCAGGAAAACACAAAACAGCACTCAGGCTTCCCCCCCGATAAAGGTCGGCATCCCACTCACCTGCAGTAATGAGACACGATGTCGGTGCCAATCAAAGGCGCGTCTGCCGTTTTGATGGAAATGCTCAGTGGTGTCGTTCGCAGGTTGCGCTTGTTGGCACGATACAAATTAGGGAAATCACTTCGCTCATTACACAACCAAAGGCTGGGCTCCTGAGGGGGGAGAGGGGGAGGGCAGAGCCAGATGTTTCCACACTAGTTAGACACATCAGACTGCATCTCTTCTGCCTCAGCTGACTGCTGCTCCTTTAAGATGTTAGCTCACCGGGCCGAGCCACTGACTTAACCTCGGTCTGCTGTGGGAATGCTTCTGTGTCCCTTTACCCATTACATTATCGGAGCTGGAGAACTTCAAACATCCTTTTTGGGCTTGTTATAGCCTCACTAGTTGCTCACTGTGGGATTCCTTTCCTTGTGTGTTTTTGTCAGAGTCATTTTGGCGTAAGAAAAGAGACAGGCTATTGTCCGTGAACGCGGGATAAGAAGTCCACATTTCCTTACACGATGTCCCTTTCTCCCTCATTGCTGTTTAATTTGAAGCGCTCTCAAGCCGTGTGTGTATTCCACGCCGTCCTTTAATGATTTAAACTTTGCTGTGGCTGCGAGATGACTCGCAGGGGAGAGAGCTGCATTAAATAAATAACAGTGATAAAATGTAGACCTCATACATTTCAAAGCTAATGCAACTAGCAGTGCAATAGGAGCAGCTGCACACAGTCCTGGAGCGGTAATTTGATTGATTTGTTGTGACAGCAGCCAAATAATTGAGAGTGAGAGGTGCTGCTGGAGATGAAGCGCAGGCTGAGGCAGGTTCGCCAAGGCAGTCCCAGCAGATACGGCACCCGGGTTCTCATCTCTGCCATTGATATCTGCCAGTGGTTTATTGTTTGTCTTCAATAAGCAGCTTGGAAACGTGCGGCGGCGGCGGCTGTGGTGGAAGGGGGGGTTAGTGCCTTTGTGACAGTTTGCCGACGGAAATAAGAGGGCGGGGGGGGGGGGGGGATCACCAATCAAAACGTACAGAGGAAGCGATGAGAGGGTTAGAATCAAACACATAAATTTATAGCCGGGGCTGATGCGCAGGTTTACTGTACATGCACGAGTGAACACACAGACACACTCCCATGAGACTCCTGATTTATACTCTCATGTCTTTTTTTGATGCCGAGATGTGAGTAAATTTTACTCTCCCCCCCCCGGTGTTCCACTTGTTGCAGACAATGCTAATGATTTGTTCGGAGTTCAAGCTACACATATTTCATAATTGCACAAAAATAACTACAAATGATGCATCTGATTATGGAGCATGTTTCCTTTTTTCTTTCTTTTAAACCTATGTATCCCAAGATATTTTTTTGCGTTTTCCATCCGGTGTAAGAAACGCAAGCGCTGTTTGTCGTAAACACATGCTGCCTTTTGAGGAGTGAGGACAGTAGAGCACACAGCCAGGCCCTGAAATAGAAAGAAAGAAATAAAAGAGAGGAGGAGAAAAAAAAGGAGGGGTTTAGTGTTTATGGCAGTGTGGAGGAGGAGGACAATAATATTGTTAATCAGATGTGGTTGTGTCTGCTCCTCCACAGCAGACCCTGACATCTGCCCCCACCGGTAAACACTGGGGGAGGCTTTTTGCAAACCTGACATAAATACACAGACTACGAGATAGTCTGTCCACATTACACACTGTGTCTGCCCTGTGTGCACTGTTTACGCACAGTGTGCACAGAGTGTGATGCGTTTATTTAAATAGATTTTTTTTGCAGTCGTTAGGCCCGGGCGATACGGCTTATGAATGATATCTTTATGTTTTTAGGCTATATTTCGATATATCGCCGAGTTCAGGACAGTGACAATGCGTTATTAATACTGCAATGCACACAAAAATAAATAAAGGAATAAAGCAATGTCTTTATTCTAGCTGTTACTGATCTGTATTACAGGCAGTTGTTAAAATCAGAATATTCTACATGTGTAAGAGGATAGATAGATAGATAGATAGATAGATAGATAGATAGATAGATAGATAGATAGATAGATAGATAGATAGATAGATAGATAGATAGATAGATAGATAGATAGATAGATAGATAGATAGATAGATAGATAGATAGATTTACAATATAATATACATATCATACTATTTGACTACAGTTGTACTGCAGCAGCCTTCAAAACCAGTAAAAAACAAGATCATAGATGCCACGATATCCAAAATCTAATAGGATGTCTTGTCCCCTGTCAATAATTCTTGATATAATATCAATACATTGCCCAGATCTAGCAGTAGTATATTGGGTGGGCACAGTTTACTGAATTAGGAGTTGAAATTACAGTTTGACAGTTTTTGCTTCCTGTTACATGAAAAAATTGAGATATTCTAAATTATTCCATCATAATGCATCTGTTTTTGATTCTCTCAGCTCTGTAGAATGTGGGATTCAACCAAATTAATAGTATATTATTAAGTATATTTAAAAATTGTTGCATAAATTAAATGTCATCATCAGTCTTTTCTAAAAACTTGCGTTAATCACAAGTCAGTGGTTTCGACAAACAACAAGGCGTTGAGTCCGATATAAATTACAGTACATAATAATGTGTTGTTTTTCCTTGATATTTCAACACTTGTGAAAATGCTTCCAGTAAATGTCTTGACCACTTGGCCCCGGAGTTGTTTTGTGGAAATTACATCGCACTTTCTCCCTCCACTTTTGGGGCCCCGGTTGTTTCCGGAAAGATTTGCTAAAGGTCTGTCGGTATATTGCTGAGGTGCAATCCAGAGGCTTTCAGCAACAGTCTGTAGCCAAGCATTTTAAATGAAAATTGATTTGTGATTTACATGGTCAGTGAGGGGAAAATGAACTTATGAAATGTTGTAAATGAAATATTAGACAAGGTGCAGTGGGAGAGAGCAGACAGAGATGGTAATCTTGTGGAACTGGAATTCCCGCCTGGCAGAACTGGGTGACATTTTACATTTATCTGTGTTCTGCATGAGTTGTAATGTTAATGGTAATTTTATTGGACTGAACTGAAATGAAAATGGTGTTATCACCGATTGCTTCAAATGCGGAATTGTGTAAAGCAGCATAGCTGCATCCTTTATTTCCCCGTTCCCCGGTAATGTGAGTCATTGCATAATCTGTCCTGAGGTTGCATGTGTATGTTCAGCCTTTTTTATATCAGTGCGTCCAGAGCACCATGTCATACACCCTTACCACACAATGGAATACACAATCTGTTGTGTTTTCATGTTCATGAAAAGGCCACATTTGTTCAGAAATGTCTGTCAGCTAGGTATTTACTTATATTTGTGTAAATCACAGTGACTTAATATAATATGTTATGTTTCTGCTTATGTAAAAAACATAAGCAATTCAATTCAATTAAATGTTATTTGTATTGCGCCAAATCATAACATACATTATCTCAAGGCACTGTACAACATCATGCAGAGCAGAGAAACTCAACAATTCACACAATGAGAAAACACTAGGCATCAGTGGAGAGAAAGATGTGCAGACATCTGCCTCGACCGGTTGGGGTGAAAGGAACAATGGGGGATAGAGGAGAGGGATGAGGTAGAGACAGAAGAAAGGGACCAGGAGCAGATATACAACAAATGTGTCAAGTTAGAGTCAGTGATGACATATTTATAGAAATCTGCATTTTTATCCGAGGAAATGGTTCATTCCATTTTGATCGCTTTTTAAATACATAATTCGTGAAACATAAGAATGAGGAAAGACATTTGCTTACTAATTTACTTTGCAAAATCAAACACAACAACAACTTCCATGATCTCATGCTGCTCCCAACATCATCACTTTTGTTGGAGACCCCCTAGTGGCAGAATTTCAATCATTCTGTGCATTCAAATGAATGAATTGTACTGAAAAAAGTTAGATTTTTCCATTGTAATCCAACAATTAGTTCACTAAAACAAACTTAAAACTGCTGTGCATGCAGAATTGTTTCCATTAACCTCATTTTCAGCCGGGTGTTTAAAAGGTCATAATATAAACAAACACATTATCAATGTGGATCTATCACAGACTTAATAATACAAGCAAGTCAATGTAGCATTACACTGGGATCAATACTACTTACACTCAGCCCAGATGTTCTAATTTTGATCAATACCTTGTGCAATGAATGTTTCCTATTTCCACTCTGGCCGTGTACAACATGTATGGATTTTCATAGAGCTGGCTCTTCCCCGTGTTTGGTAGAGAAAAAGAACCAAAGAAGAAATAAAGTGATCCTGCGGCAGCAGCAGACAGAGGTAGTGGGAGTGTGGGAGCCACCGTGGATCACACAGAGGTCACTTTTAAACACAGCTCTCCAGTTCCACGGGTGTGAAACCAAAGAGCCTGTGGTGACATTTTGTTAGCAGATGGTGTGGAACCAAACCCCTCGCCAGTGAGGATCTCTTAGCCGCTGCTGAAAGCTATCTGTGGTTACTAATTGCTGACCAGGGCCTAATTACCTTAATTAATGGCTGAGGTATCTGGGGTCCAGGTTTGCGGGGGCTTTTATCAGTATCAGTGCAGCTTAAAAGGTCCCACAGGAGGTCTGAGGAGCGTGTAGGGCCCCGTGGGTGCTATTTCTGGACTAACTGCAGACACATCACAGATGGATCCTGTGGCAGCAGTACAGCACGGCGTGTTTGCAAAGAGCTATCTATTACTTAGGTAAACCTCTCTTATGAAAAGGGGCTTTTTTTGATTGTCTACTTGCATCTTATCTTCTACTTAGATAGATTAATCGACCTAATGAACGCTATTTTTTGTAATAATCAGCATTGGACAGTTGTTATGTAATTAATTGGCTGTATTAGTATTTGCTATGTATGTACATTTACACATTTTCCCCTGAAAGTTATGTAGTTTATACATCATATACTGTGTATTGCAATTATGACAAAATGAGACTATAGAGATGGATCTTAAGTGTTAAATATAGCTCAATAGTATTCGACCGGCCAATACCGATCTTTAGAAATCAGTTTTTCTAATTATGATAATTTTTTTTTGTCCAATTTTACTTTTTCCTGTAACGCATATTACAGAAAAAGTGCTGTATAAACATTTATTTGTCACTTATTCTTATCTTACTTTCTGTGTCCATCACTTTTAAGATACTGAAGGCCCAGTTAAATCCTCTTTTATTCAAGATTCAAGAATCATTTATCGTGCATACACATTACTAAATATCGTTTGGTAACTCTCGGCACGATACTTTGGGATACAAGCACAGTTTATAAATGGTTAAAAAAATACACAAAACACTACAAATTGTGAATACATTGTACTATAATCGGCAGCATTAGATTAAGAAAAGAATGATACAAATCTTCCAAAAAATATCAACACTGATTTCCAAAGATCGGTATCGGCATCAGCCGGGGGAAAAAACCCTGCATCAGTCGACTTCTGCTTTTCACTTTTCCATCCTAACTCACTGCTGTGATTCGCAGTGACAAAGTAGACGTTGTCACCTAATTCTTTTCACCCCCACCACAGGCCGTGGGGGTGGTTTTTGTTCAGTGGGCTCTCACTGTGAAATTAGCCCGGGCGATTTTCATTTTCCAGCTGCAGTGAAATGGTTAAAAGACACAGATCAGCCAGTATGAAAATAGAACTGATTCAACAAAATCCGCTGCTTCCCCTTGCTTGCTTGCTCCTCAACCATCCAGCAAAAAAAAAGAAGAAAAACCTCCCCCACTTCCCCCTCCTCTTTCCCCCCCCTTTCCTCCCTCCCTCCTCCCTCCCTCCTCCCCCTCCTCCCCCAGCCCCCGTCAGGCACCTTGTCCGCATCTGAGGAAGGCTTGTAAGTTTCGGGTGCATACATTTCTTTTGATGATATATTGTCCCGGTGCGGAATTTCATTTACTGCTGCTGCCCTTTGCTGAACCTGTTGCTAGTCAGTGAGCACGATAAGCGTATAAGTAGCATGCTACTTCATTCATCATACATCGTTCTGGGCTCTCAAATATCTCATATGAGATTCAGGAAGAAACTACTAAACCGGCACAAAAGATCCCACCAGGATCAGCTGAGGTGCCATTAAAAGTGCTGTGTACATAATACAGCACAGTTTGGTACTTGTTATCAAATACACACATTTTTTTTAGTGTTGCATCTACAAAACACTAGCCCCTCATTTCATGGCGTACACGTTGTTTGTGGTGGTGGTGGTGGTGGTGGTTTTCTTGTCTCAAGTGCGGTGCTCGTCTTGTACATTATTCCGTTCACATTGCATTTTGAATGCATGCATTCTGAAATCTGTTTTTCCCCCCCTCAATCGTATGGTGGCTGCTCTTGTGTTGTATTAAACAGCATTAATAATCACAAGGAGCTCAGTGTCACTCAGAAGTCTCCACATCACTGAGGCAGACAGTGTTGTGCTGCTGGGCATGTTGTGCTGTGTGAAAGTGCTTACACGCTCCCTCAGACAACCAAAGGGAATAATTAAAGACAGAAGATGGAGGCAGAAGAATGGAAAGCAAATCCCATTGTTTGGGGTTATTTCATCCCACTGAATTTCTTTCTCTCACTTTCTTTCACTCTCTTCTTATGCCCCCCCCCCCCCCCCCCCCAAATGCACTGTGGGTATGTGGCACGCTATCAAAAGCATATGTAAGCGAAGCAGCGTAGAACAAAAGCCCTATGATGTCCTCCTCATACCCACATTGTCTTTTGATTATTCTACAATCACTTTATATCTGTGTAAGTTGGAAAAGGAATGGAAGGCTTAATAACCTGATAATATACAACACTGTAGCTGCTCACAAACCACCAGATGGTGTTGCTCGTTCTTTATTTGTTCTCGTGTTCCCTAATGGCATAATTTCTTCAAGCCCTCGCTATCAAAGTTGTTACCAAAATAATCCACAATGAAATTCAGATTTAAGGTGAATTAGAGTGTTAGAGCAACTCCATTCCACTCCATTTCTAGAGCAGTAAATGTAGCCCCTCAATCTCTCGCAGCTTTTACTGTCATTCAGAGAGCACTCAGTCATCTCCGTGCATCAGGCCCCGCAATATTGATTTTTCCACCCACTGAAACAGCCGCATGAACATAAATTTTGCATGAGGCTTTTACTCACGGCCCCTGCTTTGGTCTGACGACACATGATGGGACCGTGAACGCGCTGTAATAACCCAGTCTGTCCTGCCAAGCAGACAGACACTTTAAAAGACAAGATGGAGGGGGGTCCAACACCTTCTGGACTCTGAAGGACAAAAGTGAGTGACCTCCCACTGAGCACATCAGTGTTGCACACTACGCAAGCGTTTGAAAGAAGAGCGAAACCTCTCCACGGGGTGGGATTTATGTTATTTTTATATTTTTGTATACAAAAGATCCAATCAGTTCGGGCTTTTTGTGTGCGTGATAAAAAAAATATAGTTCAATATCATAAAAATTGTTGATTTTGAAAATATCTATAGCTAATTTCCTGTATAACATTTGGGAGGATTTATTGTCAGGATATACAGATATGTATATGGTGGGGAACGTTCAAACTCAAATCTTAAAATCCTGTTTCCGTATGGTCCAGTAGAGGGCGATGTGATGACAGCTCGGCCTAAATTCACGGGGAAAAAAGAAGACGGCAATGCTTTGTCCTCCTTAGAGGACAATCGTGACACGAACACATCTGAAAAGTTTAGTTATTTTAGGTTCTACGCGATATGACAAAGTGATCTGCAATCTGTGGACTGACCTGTTAGCTTAGCAGTTAACTACACTTCAGTAATATGCAATAAGATGTGACTAATAATAATAAATATTATTTTATTATTATTATTACATATAAAAGCAGCATATATCATCAAGGATTACACACATCATATGTTTGAACTATTACCATCCAGCAGACGTAACAGATCCTTAAAAACCTGTTACTTTGCTATTTGCAAATTTGTTGATTTTATATTGGTTTCATGTTGTCTTATGATGTTTGTGTTGGCGGTGCATGTGTGTTGGTTGCTTACAATGACAATAAACTGATATAATCTATCTGACCTTTAGAAGGAATTGCAAGTTACTTTACATACGTACATATGTTTAGAAAAATGTTTATCAGTAACAGCCTTATAAAAGTGTACAATTGCTTTAAAATTGAAATTGTTCAGTTTTAGAAAGCTTAGAATAAGCCTCTTATGTGCACTTGAGGTAAGGGCCTTGCTTAAATCATCTTGTGCCACCATGTTTCAAAAGTTTTAAAGTGGAACCTGAAAAAAAAGAGATTCTAGTATGTGAAGGCCACCGTCGTTCTCTGACTCGTTTGGGAACGGCAGCAGTGAGCGATGACATATCCCCCGTCTCCTCTAACAACGTCCCCAGCACATAGTGTGACACCACAAATCAGTATTAAAAGCCAGTAAAAGTCAATCAAACCAACAACTGGAACACACTCTTCAGAAATGAATAGAATCTGGTCAAAGTATAAACCGGAGATCACGTTGCTCGGGACCCCCTGGAACTTTCTCAAGTGCTCTTTCGAGGTCCCTGGACCACACTTTGGAAATCAATAACGTGGCATAAGCAAAGCAAAAGGACAACATTATTGAGTGCTGGGGGATTTTTCTTGTATGTGTAACATCTCCAAGGAGAGGATTTGATTCTTTGAAACACTTCCCTTGGAGTGAGATTTCTGCAACACAGCTGGATATTGCCTTACATCACAAAATGAAAGTATTATCTTTGGATCCTTACAAGTGATGTGGTTTAGTCTGTAAAACCCTGCCGCTTCGTGACTCTTGATTCTTGTTTCTTAAGTGTGTCTATATACTTTTTTTTTTGGGTGGAGGCTGAGTTTATTTTCTCCATGTTTTCTTCAGCCGCTGCCAAAGTAGGAATCTATTCTCATTTACTTTAAGATCACTTTAATGTGATTATTTATATAGACTAGCTGGTCCAAGGAAACTACATTGTAGTCCCTCTGTGTTTAATCAAAATATAGAAATAAACAAGCAAGAACAGGTTTAGGTGAAATAATTCATGCTGAAGTTATCAGCCTAATCTTTGAAACAAATACTTTGGTCACACTTTATATTAAGGAACACATAACACACTTAGCTTGGTGCTTACATGTATGCATGCATATAAGTAGCATGCGAGCTCTTTATTAGTAAATATTAAGCACGTATTAACACCTTATTTAGGAAAAATCTTAATTAATGTCGTGAGACTTGAGGTGTGTCTCTCCCGTCTGTGCATAATTAAAAATAATAATATGTAAATTATAAACACCTTAGATTGGGCAACACATATTTACCATTAACTAGGTGCTTACTAACATGCATATAAGTAGCATAGTATCCCTTTATTATGTAGGAAAAAAGATAAAGGGCTAGTATGCTACTTATATGTTAGTAAACACCCAGTTAATGAATATTAGTGAATATGTGTTACTTAATATAAAGTGTGACCAATACTCCGACTCTTTTTACTCCACTGTTAATTTAGACATATTTAATTTACACGTACAATTTTGCTTAATGAGCTAAAAACAGTGTGATGCTGATAGATTACACTCGCCAACTGTACATTTAGAAATAAGGGTTCCAAAAGGGTTCTTCTACAAGGGCTGAGGTTCTACCTGGAACCAGGTTCCACCAAGAACCCTTTTAAAATCCTTTATTCAGGAAAGGTGTTTTAAAGGGTTCTCTGGATCAAAATGGTTCTTACTGGAACCATTAGTGTTACCAATGTGTCTCTCCCATCTATACATGATTGATTTCGGAAAATGTATATAAATGGACAAGCGTTATCCGAGTGACTGCGTTACTGAGAGAACCAGTGCAGAAACACTGATGTTGTTTCAGTCATCACTTTTGCTTGTTCTCCAGTCTATTCCACAGAGTAAAAAATGACCTTCCTTTGACCACCGTCATAATTACCACGGCTCATACAGTCTAAATCTCCTTAACTCCAGTGGAGTAATTATCAGTGTGACTCACTGAAAAGGCAATTGAGACGGTGGTTTATGGACTCCCGTTGTGGAACGTGAGGCCGAGCAGTAATGGGGGAGCTTGTTTGTCCCTTCTCACCTCTCTTATTAAAGAATGACAGCTGTGTTTAGACTAAAGCAGGTCCTAAAAATACATGGTGGGTCACATTGGACACCTTTATTAACTGCTGCCTGACACATTCCTGAGCACTTCTTCTGTTTAGCAGAAGAAGTGATGCACATATGTCAATGTCAGCGCTGAGAACTTTGAAATATACAACTTATAAAAGACTTTTATGTGCACTGATACACATGGTTTACTGATCTGACACAAAAGTGACTGTAGACTTTATTCACTCCTGTGATTCTTTTCAAGGTTTGTGATCAATTTTCCCTTTTTGATGTCCAACAAACTTAAATTCCTGCAGCGTGAGACCATTCTTGTAAAGCGCACACATATTTTTTGGTTTGATGAAAGTGAAGGCAAGTCAAAGTCCTTTTGTGGACATGTGATTACCATTGTGCCAAAGTCACACTTCACTTTGGCCTTGGCAAGACATTTTTCTAAGGTCTTTAAAAATCGATTCATATGCTTTTCGAAAACCAATGCGCCAATTGAGGTTTTATTTCTTTAAAACTCCAGTTTGTGGGACACAGAACAGGGCACGTTAGGTGGTTTGTATCTTACATAACTTATGGAAAAAACCAAAGCCCTCACTTTCTGCAGTTCTTTTCATTAGAATGTTGCTTGAATTCCATCTTTGCGTTGAGTATCTATAAGTCAACATGTCAAAACACAGTGTTAGTCCGACTAAAACAGGACTGAATACACACAATTCAGACTTAAATTGTGCGAAAATGAAGCTGTTGCCCCCTATGACACAAGCGATCGACAAGGATATTGGGGCATAATCGCCGCCTCGTGTAGTGGAGGCAGACGCAGTTCATTTACTGAATTGAATCCATGCTACACTCTTAGGAATAAAGTGCTAAGTAGAATCATATAAGGTTCTTCAGCTTGTCCTCATAGGAGAACCCTTTTTGGCTCCAGGTAGAACCTTTTTATAAAGTTTCTACCTGGAACCCTTTTGGAGGGTTCCACCAAGAACCCTTTTAAAATCCTTTATTCAGGAAAGGGGTTTTAAAGGGTTCTCTGTATCGAAATGGTTCTTACTGGCACCATTAGTGTTACCAAAGAACCCAGAAGCAAATGGTTCCAGGTAGAACCTCAGCCCTTGTAGAAGAACCCTTTTGGAACCCTTATTTCTAAGAGTGTAGAGCTCGTATCCTGGGACAAGCGCAGTCGTCCAATTAACCAGCGTACAGACTGTAGTTTGACTTAATTATGCATGAAAACATAGTATGCAAACAAAATCACACACACTCACAAACGATGTATAAGATAACTTGAAGGGAATAGTTGTAAATGTAGGTGTCGTGCGTTGAGAGGAAAACAAGGAGTCAAGGCTTGAATCAGCCTCAGAGAGAAAAGTGGTGTAATAGGAGGGTTGGCAGGGACTTCTGAGATAGCGCTGGTAATGAGAGAGGAGACTAACCCCCCCCCCCCCTCTCCCTCCACCCCCCAACCCTCTCACTTCTCAACCGCACAGGAAACAAAAATAGCATTTTGTCTGACGAATGTGCAAGCTTTGACCTAGCCTTTCGACCTCTGACAATCAGTCTCGCTTCGTCCTCTAGTACTTCACGAGCCGGAGCTGGGACAGGCAAAAGATAACAGTTGATTTCTTCTGTGGCACAACAACTACAGCAAGGCTCTGTTGAAAAAGAGAGATGGCAGACAGTTTCTCAAAGCGCTGTGGGGTTGGAGGCCGTCGATTTCTCAGCGCTGCCGTTTCTTTGCTCCCGTACTGGTTTGTTGTCAAATGTTTACATGCAACTCAAAATTTAGCTGCGCGACTTTTCTTTTTTTTTTTGGCTCTTATTACAAACATTAACATAGGCGTGTTGCGACAACAGTGAAAGTGGGACTGTTGCTCTTGCACCCCTCGGGCGCGATGACTAAGTGGGAGCTCTTGCTTACATCGCAGTCGGGGTAAAAAAAGGGACGAGTGAATATGAGAACACAACAAAGAAGACACTGGGAGATATAATGAGCACTGTAGGATCCCCGGCACCCTTTTGCCCTCTCTCCATCATAAGTGAAGCTTGCGCTCTCATCCTGGACCCTGTGTCTGCTGGAGGAAGGAGCACAAACAATTAGCTGAGACAAGCCGTTTGGATTATGTGCTCAAGCAAAGCAATCAGACAGCTGTGGTTAAAAGAATGAGCTTCAAAGTGCCAGGTGCCCAGTGAGAGAGTAAGGGAGGGTCAGTGGTCCTGACAGTCTTAACAAGATGACAGAATTTATAAAGCACTGCTGTTAAAGAATATAGTTACCTGCGGTGTAGCCCTTATAATAAGGCCACATGGGGCTTCTTCCATATTCCCTCTGTATTTGTTTTCTTTTGCCTCATATTCTTTTGTTGTGCCTCTTGTTCCTCGGCGTAATGGTTGCCGCTGGAGGAAATTCTCCAATCGTCTTTGATCTTTGCCTGGTTTTCGATAATTTTTTGATAGAAATCTTATTTTGCGCACCCCCCTCCCCCCTCTTTTTTTTGTTTTTCGTGCATCTTTGTGCTCTTTTATCCCCGTCTCTAAATGAGGGCTCAACGTTTTGTCGTTGTTGAAGTTGCAAAGGGAAAAGAGAGAGCCCAGTCCTGTCAGGGGCTCAGCACTTGCTTAGACAACTTGCCCCAACATTTCAAGTGAGAATTGGACTCTCGCCGTTTGCACGGATGATATATAATTCATGGTGGGGGTGTGAGAGAGGTGTCAATGTGTCAGGAGGAAGAAGAAAATGGAAAAGTGTACTGTTTACTGGCCAAGAGACGCCAGCTTTCCCTTTTCGCCGTGCTTTCTGCAGGGCGAGGATGGAGGATGATGATCGGATCTTCATCAAATGTTCATCTGTGGCCTGTCCTGCAATCGCAGTGACCAAACCAATCAAAGACTTGTCTGCGCCAATCATTTATTCATATTGCATGAGACAACCACACGTGAATTATTTAAGTGCATCGATTCTGTGTACGTATACAAGCTTGTCTATAGTTGTGCTCACAGTAGCGTAGCTGCATTATCAATGAATGCTCACAATGTTTTCAACCTGTGTTTTTCCACTTTATTGTGTTGCGGGGTTCATTTTAGTGGACGAATTGTTTGAAATCTTTCTGATAGCATGAAATTACACATTTTAAAAATTTAAGATTTTATTTATAATATAGAGTAGTTTGCATGCCCACTACAGTCATCAGTCTTATTGGCTTTTAGATGCAGACAGAGATTACTTTCAATCATTTCATCACCTATTAATCACCATTTTAAATATATTAACATCTATGTGGATGTTAACATATTATATGATTTTAAGCCAGCAAAAGCACAGTGATTCTTAGTTCGGGGTAAAAATTACTGCATATAATGACTTTCAGACTATATTTCAGCTTGTAGATCTCTCCACATTGTTCCTGTAAATATAGTTTTTGAGGCTGAGAAACTCAGTATGGCCTTTAAGTTTAAACTGTGAAGGGCATCTTTGATGTTTTTTTTTTTTACAGTTGATACCCTTTGTTACACATTTGCTCTGTATTTGTATGGATTTTCTTTTTTACTGACATTGAGACATATTTACTGTGAGTCTTCATGTTTGTGTAGCCTCTTTAGGAACTTTCTCACTTTGTCTGATATAAACACTGACTTTGTCAGTACCAGTAGCTCTTATGTGGACTAAAAACATAATTTCTGAGGGTCTTCAATGATTGTTATGGTTAGATATGACATTATTAGGAATAAGATTGTTGGTTAGACTGTCCAAAATGGCACAAAGTTAATATCCTTACATGGATAGATGTCTAAATTGGTGCCAAATGTTATGTTAAAATTTTTTTTAAAGAATTGCCCTTGATAGTTAATCTACATTCACTGGACATTATTTTAGGTCATATTTTAGCTGGACATTGCGTATCCATGGTAGTATTTTCATGCCAGTGTGGCTGCAAACTCCAGACTGCAAAGAGTGTCTGCCTGTTTTAACAGAATCAAAATGCATTTAAAGGTTGAAATTAGCTGCTAATGACGCACCATTATTGGATCCAATTAGTTAATGGGTTTATTTCTGAACTCCTGCAGTTAAGATGGATGTCTTGTTCTCATTAAACCGAAAGAATCTGACATTCTCCAAGTGACAAGGAAGACTGTTTGGCTCCAGAGAGAGCAATTATATCAATCAGGCTTGATAGCTTTGTCCTCCAACTCGTGAAATAAAAATTTACTGACTCTATCATGCAGCCAAAAAAAAAAGAACCCTGGAGGATTTTCGTCTTGTGGCTCCATGCAATTTACATCCATCTCTCACTTTTTACCCTATGCATCCCACACCACCGTGTGTGTGCATGTGTTTCCATCTCAGGTGTGAGCGTATCCTTCGAATAATGAGGTGTTCCAGTTTACGTGGCGAGGACACTTCTCAGCTTCAAACTCATTTGCGTTTGTTGCCCTGCTATATGAAGAGTTCAGGTCTTCAAGAATCCAACCTCTTGCTTTGTTTTCATCAACAGCTACCTCATCACTCAGCTCCCAGCTCCAGCACCTGCAGCAGCTCCAACAGATGCAGCAGCACCACCAGCAGCAACAGCAACAACACCATCAGCAGCAGCAGCAGCAGCAGCAACAGCAGCAGCAACACCATCACCAACAGACCCACTCCCACACCCAGAACCAGCTGACAGCATCCCAGCATCACATAACCCCACCCAGCCAGCAGCAATCCTCCGTTCCATCTCCAGGCTCAGCCTGCTCCTCCACCTCTGGGCAGCCTCAGCAGTCTCCACCTCACAGACCAAACCACTCACCGGCTCGCAGCCTTCCTTCTCCCGTCACTCCGCCCATACCTTTGCCGGTAAGTCCACAAAGTTAGGTCTACTCTGGATGTATCTTTATATTCTAACACTTGAATTATTCTCATTTGAACCTTTTAGTGATTTTGTTTTTGCTTAGTTATTTGTATGCATCACTGAATGCAACTTCACCCATTTATTTGTGAGCATTTCTTTGTTTTTCTTTAGTAAGGGTGTATGGTACTTATGCATCGTGTGTACCAAACAATAGACAGCCGTTGTAGAGGACGACGGCTGAAATCATGATTTATACATTGTTTTTATGTGAATAGGGTGAGCAGACAAAAAATGTGCCACCGCCCTGTAAAAGAAGGCCCTTAATGAAAAAAATCAATCACGTCCTTATAACTGTGTTCTTTGGATTTTTAATATGTTTACAAGTTTACAGTCACATTTTCTGAGTGTACAGCAGATGAACTGTTTTGTTTATACTTAAACGGTACTGTCTACAGCTTGGTAACCTACTGGCAGTATATGAAAGGAGACATATTATACCCTATTTCTACAAGTTAACCTCGTTCCCTGGTGTCCCAATGAACATGTCTGTGACATGCTTTGGTCAAATAAGGTGCATAAGGATGAAGCACCATAGCAGTTCAATCACTCTGCCAAAACAGCCCTGTTCAGAACGCTAGGTTTTGAATGCCTGTCTCTTTGAATGCAAATGAGACACAGGAAACTACGTCAGTGTCACCGAGGCTCCGGCAGCTAACAGCAGTTAGCATTTGGAACAGCAACTCTAGCCGGCACATTGCTGTCGTATATAAAATGTATCCACTGGACACATAAATCCTCTGAGGCTGGAAGTTTGTGTATAACTCTGTGCTGCACTGTGCAGACAAGAATAGAACACTTCGCGGACTTCCGCTCTTCCGGATACTATTGCCCTCGCATGCACTCGCATAGTTACACAATGAATGCGGAAGTCAACGTCGCATGTTTTATCTCCTGTACTTAGACCGAGGCGGACCACAGAAACATCAGTTTTTTCACACTTTGCCTACTCACAGGGCCTCCAGAGTCCCAAATTCCCAAAATCCCAAAGTATTAAAATGATTAAAAAGTAGATTTTTGTATAATATGTCCTCTTTAAACTTCCTGAACTATCCCTTTAAAAGTCTAATAGTTGAACTACTGATGTCGGTGGTCACCTCAACTCACCACTCCCTTTCTGCAGCAGCAGGTCAGGGGACCATAGAGGCCTTTGTAAATAAGATAGGGTGTTTCGTCTTAGTTTGCGTCGTAAACTTCAAAAAGTGAAATGCACTTAAAGTCTGTCCTTTAGAAAAATGGTGGCACAAAATGGCAGCATCTGTCAAGCAAGGCCCTTGTCCAAAGTCCAAATAAAAACAGCTTATTCTAAGGCTACAGAAACTATAGACTGGCACTAATAAAGACCCAACACAGTGTATCAGACGCTGGTTTCAACATATTTTATGTGTTAATGTTCTCAGTGTCTGTAATTATACAAGGCTCTCATCAACAATCAGCTACTTTTATCCTATTCATATACATTTTTTTCAAGGACACGGAGTGAACTACATTATGATAAAAAGTATAAAAAGGCCAGAGCAGTAGTAGCTCATGTTAAACTAATACTCAAAACTTCAAGAGCACAATTTAAATCCTTAAAAATATAATGCCCCGTTTTAAGAAACTCAAGTGTGCATATGAATGGCGTCATTGAAGACGGCGTGGTTTTTTTTGGCAGGTCAGCCTTGAGCAAACGACACAGTGCTAGATTTCCTGTCGCTACTTGATCTTTATCAAGTAGCTGCATTTGAATGGAGGCTCCGCTGCTCTTCTGTCTGTCTCGGTGAGGCTGTTTGAATATGCATCTTGTTGCTGAAGCCTTGATGCACTCGAGTACGTCAAACCTCACCACCAGACAAGAAGCATACGATTCCCGTCCTCCTGCACATTCAGAGGGGATTCTCAGGTTATCTATCCTGCAGCCATAATCATCCCCTTAATCTTTGCTGCTCTTCCTACTCAACCTCCTTTTTAGTCACTTTGTCCGTCCATCCATCTCTGCCCTTCTGTCTGTCTTGCTGTCACTGTGTGACGATAATAACCTATTTTATATCCCTGTGGTTTCATTTCTGGTCCAGTCTGGCCAGGGTCGCCTTTCTGTCCCTGGCCACATTCATCAGCGTCACAGCCTTATTGGGTTGTGGTGCAACCTTCTTTATGGCCAGGATGAGTTGGGCTATTTGTTTCCCCTCTTGCAGCTCTCTCCGGCCCTGTCACGGCCTAGTGAGACTCAGCAGGAAAAACAGTCTCTGGATTTAATGGGCTCCAAAGGCTGGCCGCTACATTGCACCAAACACACTGTCCAGTCTGACTGTGGATTCACGGTTACTGACCAACATACAGATTCACTCTTTCAGCTTGTGTCAGGCAGCATACAAAGACTTTGGGCAACAGCCAGACCACGGGTTGTGTGATATTGTACATATTCTGATACAAAGGAGATGATGCAGTATATCTGGTTACTTTAATCAATGCTTTATAATCTGTTTTTTGGTTGGTTTTTTTTTAAAGTAAATACAATGTAATTCGTATAAACAATAAACTGGAGAGGGACAGAGTCAAATCTTCTGCCAACTAGTGGTCGTAGGCTTAAATACAACACAAAACCACAATCAGAAAACCAACTTCAAGAACATTTTTACATATACTGATACAAGGGCTGTCACTTTTTTTTCCAAAAATCATGCTTGAACATATATGATGCGAATATTGCGTATATTTCTGATGCTTTGATGCTGGGAATGTTCGCTCAGGACAATGCTTTAGCTTTCTTGTGACGTTACATCTGAACTAAGATAGAATTCAGAGTAAATCTAAGGACAAGCTGTGCTTAAAGAACCCCTGATGCACTTCTAGGCTGTATGTATTGAACTCAAATTGGGTTTTAAAGTAACACAGTTAGTAACCTTCAAATAACGTCTCCAAGATTATTTTGATCATATCAGGGTTATTATAGTTAACAAAAACTAAGTCTAAAACTTAAACTAGAAGTGAAAAAATAATTTAGTTCGCTGAAATCAAAATAAAAACGAATTAAAAACTACAATGAACAAAGCAAAACTAAATAAAACTAAACTGAATTGTAGATAAATTCAGCTTTGTTTTAGTTTTTCTGGAATACAGACCATTTGAAGTTTTACTTTTGATTTAACTGCAGCTGTTAAAGGTTAAAGAATGAAATTAAAGGACTTGATAATCCATATCTGGTGTCACACATTCTTTCATCCTTTTCAGCGTCTAAGAGTCGAGGCTTTCTCTTAATACCTGAAAAACTTAGACTAAATAAAAACTAAACTGAAACTAGTCAGTTCCTCAAAATGCAAACTAAACTTAAACTACTAAATCATTTGTTGAATTAACTAAAACTAAACTGAAATAAAACATGACATAACCTTGGCTCATACATCAACTTACAACAGGGTGAATGTCACCTCTGTCAAAGCCTGTACATTAATAGTCCTCAACAAATCCTATGTTGTGTTACTTTAATAGAGTATGAATTTTTGCCCAAATTGATTCAGTGCTTCATGATGTTTTGCTCCACCGATGTTTTTCTTCTACTTTTATTTGTCAAATGTTGAATTTGTGAACATCTTTTCTGACCCAGGGTTATGTGAAGATTGAGACCCTGAGCTTCATATAGATTGTCTTCCTCCAAAAGAAGCAGCACAGCTGATTATGATGACAGGGCAGAAGTTGCCTCGATAGGGGCCACATCAGGTGTCATTAAGATATTGCCTCATCAAATAGGATTATGAAAAGTGTGTGTCTGTGCGTGTGCGGGAGAATCAGAATGGCCATAAAAGGTTTAGTTTCCCTGGGTCAATGCTGGGGTTGTCACAGAGTGTGTCACCCAGCGAGGAGTTTGCCCAAGGACAGGCCGTGGTCTCACAAACCACTCAAGCCTGCAATGGGATTTAAACTGCAGCTCCTCCTCCCTCCACTGCCGGGGTCAGTGATTGGATTTTCTCTTCCACAACCACTGAGTTTTGTTTTTTTTATTTATTCAGGAACAAAGAGTTTGTCAGAAACAGTAGTCGACTGATTAATCAGGCCAAATTATTGGGTCAATGTTTGCCAATTTTTGAAGCATTGGCATCAGACGATTAATTAAACAGTAATTGGCCGATGCCAATTGTTAAACTTCCCTGCTGCAGGCTCAAGGAATAAAAAAGGGGATGTTGCTTTTGTGCTTGTAGCTCCTGGTTTCTTCTTTTGGATCTAAGATGTGTGAACACTATTGATGTAAAAAACATCTTTAGACCCATTCTTTCAGGCTTGTCTTTGCTTATTTAATTGCATTGTTTTTGTTGTGTTGATTTGTCTTTTTCTTTGTGCAGCACAATTTACGGTAGCACTTTAGATTAGGGAACACATATTCACCATTAACCATATCACTTTATTTATAATAATTAAGCACATATTAACACCTTATTCTACATAACCTTATTCTACCTCTATTATGACATGAATTAAGATTTTTCCTACATAACGTGTTCATACGTGCTTAATGTCTACTAATAAAGGGCTAGTATGCGACCTATATGCATGTTAGTAAGCACCTAGTTAATGGTGAATATGGGTTCCCTAATCTAAAGTGTTACCAAATTTACATATTATTAATTTCAATTATGTATAGATGGGAGAGACACACTTCGAGTCAATTTCGTGTATATTTTTTTCATATTTTATTGGATTTAGGTAAAAAACAGAAAACATATCAGCTAAAACAAATCATTTATCGGCCCTGTCTTGTCAGCATCAGCCACAGAGACGAGCCTATCGGTCGAACTGTCACAATTATCTCCTCTTTTGTACGTTTTAATTGAAGGACATTACCGCGCTTTAACCAGAGGAAGTGGTCTGTGCAATAAAGTTGCGTCATAATTACCATAATACAATCAGCATTACACAGATAACGCCCCCGTTTCCTTGTGTCCTCAGTCAGACACACACACAGAATCACCCAGCCATTGAACTGTTTGCTGCAAACACCAGAGCGGAGCTTGCTGAGAGACAAACGTTCATTATGTTCCAATTAATGTCCCATTGTAATTCTCTTCTCATGGGAGGTGCGTGATATTCTCCGAGTGAGGACATTCCGAACACTCATTACGTCTTTTGTGTTTTTAATGCTCTGCGTTTTAATTCGTGACACCAAAATTCATTAATTAATATCCCTATTAGAGCAGAAATCCCACCACAACAGACTTCTTGTCCCCTTGTGTCAGTGGCCTAAACTCAGATTAGTGCTGCTAATTTGGTTAAATGGAGTAACAATGCAACACTTTTTAACCCCGCCCACGTCCACTCGGCTCCCCAGAATGGTGATGATGCAGCCTGGAGCTGCTCGAAATAGCCACCGCAGTCATGACAAGTGGACGGGGGGAGATTATGAAATTTGCTTAAGTGTGTTAATGGGCTGATTGCGGGAGCCCGCTGGATTTTGCTGGAAGTTGATTGATTAGAGCTGCAGGTTTTCTCCACGCCCAGAGAGCTCAGGGATTTGACTGGGTAAAGGCGCTCGCCAAGTCTGTTACACCGGAATTGATCTTAATTAGATCTGAAAGACCTGCCACAGCAGAATGGTCGCGGCGATTAAAATGAAAAACAGGAGAAATTACTGATCAAATTAATCATAATGTCGGGCTACAGCTGTAGGTCTGGTGTAATTTGCCACTCCAGTGAGTTACATCAGCCCAGGCAGGGAGAGGAGAGGCAGTACATACTGATCCGTGGCAGCGGGAAGCTTAGGCCGGCCTATCAACGCTCTCATTCCAGTTTGTGTGCCCAGAACCTCCTGACCCTGCCGTGCCATCCAGCGAAGCCTTGTCATCCCCCTCTGTGGCTCTGAACGAATTAGTTGCTATTATTGCTCTTTTTTTTCCCTTCTTGATTATAGCTAAATCCATGGCTACTGTATGTTTCCATAATATAAGTGTGTTTTCTATTAAAAGTCACACTTTTATTCATCAAAAGAGTTGCAAAATGAATCGAAAAATATAGTCAAGACATTGACAAGATTAGAAATAATGATTGTTATTCAAAATAATAACTTTGCTTTTGTCAAAAAAACAGCAGAACTGTTTTCAGCTGTGCTAACATAATTGCACAAGGGTTCTCTAATCATCCAATAGCCTTCTAATGCGATTAGGGAACACAATGTACCATTAGAACACTGGAAATGGGCCTCTATACACCTATGTACATATTCCATTAAAAACCAAAAAAGACGTTTGCAGCTAGAATAGTCGTTTACCACATTAACAATGTATAGAGTGTATTTCTGATTCATTTAATGTTATATTCATTGAAAAAAAGTGCTTTTCCTTAAAAAATCATCAAGACATTTCTAAGTGACCCCCAATTTTTTCATTGGTAGTGTAGATCACATGAGCATCCTGGTAAACTGGCCGCATTCATACATGTGTAAACAGGAAGTAGATTATTTCCTCTGCAATTGTTTGCTCTTTCAAAAAGTTAATCTAACGAGACGCAACAAAGGTGAAAAGTAATTCTGTTTCGAAGTTGATGACGAGGTGAAACCAGAGCTTAGTGCAGCCCCAAAGTTTTCACACAAAATGGAGACGGCGGCTTTTTCTAGGGGAGCTCTAAGGCACCGAGGAAGTATAGACAATAGGAGCATCTGGAGCTGAATTTGTTGAGAATTATGGATGTCGTCTATGTCTGTCTGCATCCAGGAAATGCATCATCCACAGCACTGCAAAGTCTCTTTGCCATTCTTGTCAGCAGCATGTTGTCTATACACTAATAGCCTCTGACCTTGGTCCAGTCTCTGGCTAGCTGCTTTTTTTTTTTTTTTTCAGACAGCCTGGCAGAGATTCCTGCTTTCTGTCTGTCTGTCTATCTGTCTGTCTGTCTGTCTGTCTGTCTGTCTGTCTGTCTCTACTCCCCCTTTTTCATTCGTCGTCTGCTTGATCGCTGTCAGAGCCCCACACTGGGCCTGTCCACTCTTCATCCACACACTCATAGGAGTAATTACAGCCTAGGGGCCTGCCTCCAATCCCTGTGCTCCACAATTTACCACCAAAGCGTCCACAGACATCTCTCTTCTTTCCCCGCTGCACCCCAACATCACAGGACTGCAGGGCCTCAGACCCACAAGTGCTGCAATTACCTGAGCCTCTCCTTTATCCTTCTCTCTCTCTCTCTCTCTCTCTCTCTCTCTCTCTCTCTCTCTCTCTCTCCCTGTCTCTCTCACTCTCTCTTTTCTTTACCCCTTGCCTCCCTCACTGTTCCCTGGCAATCAGCCTTCATTAGAAGCCTCTGGTGAAAGCCCATCGTCACCAAGGTCAGCACCTGCCAACCACAACGGCCTTTCAGAGGCTTGGCTGTCTGCACTCTCCATCTCTTCTCACCTCCTTGCCACCCTCCTACCTCCTCCCCTCCTCCTCCTCCTCCCTCCACCATCCTCCTCAAAGTCTGAGGCCCATCTCGGCTGCTTTTGTCTCCAGCTGAGGCCCCCGTCAGACACTCATGTTACAGTTTTCCGCTGCAGTGCACTTTTACTCATGTCAACCGCTGTTAGAATCACCACTGTCCAATTTGCTCCTAATGTCTCTTTTTTTTCTCCCCCCGCTCCCGTTATATTAACATGTGTCTTAAATGAGCCCTTGCACAATCGATTCATTGATTTTCCAGATCAGCGTCACGTCGGTTCAGTTTAGCGAAGCGGGGCCACCGCCGTCCTTAAATCAAAATTAAAATGACATGCTCAGATGTGGAGCGGACGCTTCATACTGTGGTTTGTCAATGAAAGTGGCCACGCTTAAGTCGAGGGAAGAGGCCATTATCTCTCTCATGTCTCATTACTTTATATTGGTACCTTTTACAATTGATTTCCTGCAGTGCACCTCCAAATACAGCTGATTGTGTGTTTTTATTATTTAAAAATGGTCTAAATTGGTAAAAATATACCAGTATTATAATCCTAGTACTGTATTAAGGGCTTTGACAAACACAGGAGCATAGGAAATGTTTATTTCTCTTAAATAATCTCTGCTCCAGCTTTGGTAAAGTGCTTGTTTCGGTTTCGCAGGTTGTTAAATAAGTGTTGTTTAACTTCAGGGTCAAACTATGTCCTACTGATTTTGTCAAGCATTTATAGTTTTTTGGCTTTATGGGAACTTTTTTTTATGTGATGATTGGGGTACGGGGAATGCTGTAGTGAAATTGGACTCTTTGCTGCACACGGCAGCAAATCATTTGAAAATTGCCTTTTAAGCTTTAAAGCATATTCACATCTGACCATTATCCAAGCAAACACCTGTTTCTAAATCTCTCAATTTTCGAATAAAACCGTTTTAAACGTGTATTAATGTTATGGGGTGCCAGGCTGTGTTTAAATGCCTGCTGCTGCTGCTGAGTGTGGATGTGTGGTTCAGAGCATGAACAGGCCCTCAGCTCCCCAGCAGCTCTGCCTTCTTATTAATGCACAGGAGATCCGGCTCTTAAGAAGGCAGAAAATTGCCTTACATAACAAGCGCTCCACAATTTAGAAATACAAATGTGCACTGTTGACTGAAGCAGAAAATAAGACTGTTGCCCATCAACAGCACCACATTTCATATGAATAATTATAAAGCATGGGAGCTAGATGAGGAAAACAACCTGACCATGACAGCTCTACTACTTTTATTTACTTCAAATGAGGGATTAGGCAAAATGAAAATCTACAGACTTAAGGACCAAAGATGAGCCTTGCATTTCTAAATAAGGAGAAAAGTAAAAAAAATTGATCATATTTCAGAAAACTGTCGCAGTACATACTGCAGCTTTTAGAATTACACCTACACGGCACTTTGCATTTACTTCTTTTTGGCTTTTCTGGTTTTCAGATTTGGCCAAGTTAATATTTCCTTTTGCTTTTTGAGGTCTGCGATTCTTAAAAAAAAAAAAATGCGGCCCCCGTTTACCCTGGTGGTGGTCAGAGGGCTCGCGGCTCAGGCACCCAGCAGAAAGGCTGATCTACCCACATGCACACTTGGGGCCAACTCGCATGAGACACCCACGGGGGGAGCCCTCAGATGGAGCACCAAGCTAGGGCTCACCTAACTGTGGATAAGGAATAGGGTTTCTTTAATTATGAAGCAAGGCTGTGACATTGAGTACCCCCCACCCTCCCGCTCCTCCTCCTTCTCCAGCAGCCTCCCAGACACTGTCTAAGTGCTCCGCTCCGCTGAGGAGGCCAGTCCCCCCGCGGGGCGCGATTCCACTGCCTGTAATTTCTGATGCCCATTAGTGACCGCAAACAGAGCACCCGGCTCACACAAGGAACACAGCCGCACTGCACTGCCACGCTGTAAAAAAAAAAATAGCCCTTTTAATGCAATGTTATTGCATTATGCCCTCCTCATAGACCAAGTCAAAAGTCCCATTTGTGGTCCCTGCAGAATATTATCGGAAATTCTCCAAAGTGTGTTCAGTTGTGTTTTGCTGAGGGTAGATTTACTATATGATTTGCAATGAATTGAAATTCCTCTTAACTCTAATGTCCCACACTCTTATGAGAATGATTTTTGCCTTTTTTATTTCCATTTGCGGCGATAAATAAAATTGCTGGTTTTGCAAATAGACTGAACTTGGTCGACTCCTCACGAGTGGAGTCAAATCTCGAGTAATCGATTCAAATGTGACTGCAAATGTCATGAATTCGTCTTTTCACTTATGCTGATTAAGCTCGTGCCAAGGACTGCGTATGTTTTGGAGAAAAAGAGAGCGACGGCGAGGTAGAGACACACAGAGGGAGGAAGGGAGGTGGGTTTATTGATCAAGGGTGACCACATCTTAGCCACAGAGCCCCTCTCTCTTGTGATTAATCTTGGGCTTTAGACTTGGCCAATGACACATGACAGGCCTCCCCCCTTCAAACTCCTCCATTTCTCTTCATTACTGGCCGTATTTTTGGACACCACAGTGCAGAGTAATCATTTACCTTTATTGTGTTTATAAAGCTGCAGCATGGATGACCCTTCCTATATTGAATTGAGGACATCAAAAGATCACTGGACATTGATTAGGAGGATATTAAAGTCATTCAGATGCTATGTTTATATGTCAAGCAACCGCCGAGTGAAAAGAGATGCCATTTTCGCCCAAACGTAAACAAATGGCTTGCAGTTGGTGAAGCTGAAGTAAAACACATGAAATCAAGAGATATGTTTCATTGCATATTGGATATTACAAGGAATTGTCATCAAAAGGTTACAGCGAGTGTGAATAATAGTTTTTATATTGACCAGACTCTAATAGTTTTGTTTTCTCTCATAGCGTATAACAGTATAGCCAGTATGCACGGCCGCACGACTGCTGCAGATTTACTGTAACAGCGGTTTGATGCTGCTGTGATTTCCAAGCCAACGCTGGAGCAATACAGGAATAACTGCGCCAAATATGTCACATCATGAGCTGGAGTGGTCAGCACTTTCCCTCCGGATACTTAATCACCAAGTAGTTTCAAATGTAATACATTTGGAAAAAAAAAGCTTAATATTATAGATCATTCCTCGGCAAGAGAAAGGATGTGCAAGGAATGCAGTAAAACTTATATTTTTACTCGCCGTTTCCCCCTTAACCAGAGGAAATATACTGCTGCTGTGATTGATGACAAATCGCCCACTCTGAACCTTCTGTGCTTCACAATTATCAACAAATGGGCCGGAGCAGATTTTATGTCATGATTAAAGCTGCTGTTAATTCCACATGAGGGTAATGAGTGGGGAGATTGACGGCCACTGTCCGGCTCTCCATCACCGCTTTATAGTTAGTTTAAACGTTTTCACGACTCTTTCCCTCCTTCATTTGCATTTTGCCTCATTAGATACGGCCATTTCTGAAGCCGCTTGCAATATCCATTTCCTGGAGCTAATGCTTTTTTATTTGATCAGCCAAACCTTCCCAGTTAACTCACTGTCATTTCGGCGTTTCATATGACATCACTCCATTAGCGCTCGCCGTGCCACCTCAGCCACCTCCACGTCCGCATCCGCCGCCGCCACTGTCTTTAGCAATTACGATGTCCGACGTTATATTTCCCCCCAGTTGTTCAATCTGTCTTTCACTTCCCAATATTCCTTCCTCAACAATGGCTCTTTATTTGTGGGGAGGGTTTATTTTTCACAAGAGCTGCAGCAGAGGCCCAGTAGTGACTGTAGTCGGCGCTCAGAGGGCGCAGAGTGCACAACCACAGTGCAAGGCTCTGTCGACCAAGGGAGCAGAGGTGTTTTTAAAGGCCTAATGGCATTTTGATGTTCATAAGCACTGCCGATGTGAGGTAGGGGAGACGGGGAGGTGGAGGGAGAGTCTCTTTTGGGGCGAGAGTCAGTGAAGGAGTGGCGTCAGAGGACCAGCGAGAGTCCTGACAGACAGCCAACGTGTTTTTTCATGTCACAGCTGATTACATTCACTCTGGAGGGGGAAAAGAGCAGAGAGGTGCAGAGACATGAAACTTACATGTGGGTCTGAAGAAAAAAGGACAATCTTTCTTGTTCAGAGACAATAGTAGTATTCTCTGTTCATAAATGGGTTGTACTCTTTTTGGACTGACTTTTGGCCAATGTCTCACATTTTTCTCCTGACAACAGATTCCTTTTTAGTGCATTATTTATCACTCAAGTCCCATTAGGTTCTTAGCCCAGCCATTTCCTAATGAAATTAGGGTTAGTCAATAAGTTAGTAGGGTTATTCTTCTACCACCCACCAAAAACTTAAATCACTTTAGATTAGGGAACACGTATTCACCATTTACTAGGTGCTTACTAACATACATACGTTGCATACTAGCCCTTTATTAAATCATTAAGCACGTATTAACACCTTATTCTACATAACCTTATTCTATCTCTATTACAACATGAATTCAGATTTTTCCTACAAAAGGTCTTAATACGTGCTTAATATTCACTAGTAAAGGGCATATAAGTTACATACTAGCCCTTTATTAGTACATCTTAAGCACATTATTAAATAAATAATACTATGTGCTAAAGATGTACTAATAAAAGGGCTAGTATGTAACTTGATTGCATTTTAGTAAGCACCTAGTTAATTGTTTTATTGTGTATTGTTGTTTTATTAACAGTAAAATGTAATGTTCATTTTACTTTAAAACTTTATTTTGACTTTGCTAGATTTTGAGAAACTATTGAATATGGACAAACTGAAAGGTTAGTTCATTTTATTGAAGTTTAGCCTATGAAACAAAGTGCTTTAGAAATGATCTACAAAATGTCCAAATCCTTTTACATGAACGTAAAATGTAACTCTTTAAATATTGTTCCCTTACTTGAAGACTAATGAGGCCCAAAATTAAAATCCTGTCTATTTTTTGCAGTACTCTCACAGTCCACCAGGGCACCACAGCCCACACTTTGGGGATTGCTCTCCTTTGTGGATTCAAAACAACACTGACCAATAATTTCCCTGATACATAAGCTAAATATTTGATCCCGTTGTTGCATCATGGATGAGTCAGAAAATAAGTTTTACACCCCACTGAAGCCAAATCGTCCCAACCTCTGGCATCTGCACCACATTATCCATTTATCTTTTGCTCTTTTATGTCATGTGCACGGCCAGAAAAAAAAGCAATTCAGTTTAAAATGGCCACAAAAAACTCAAGCTCAACTCAAGTTAGTTTGTGTCAGACAATTTGAGTTTCCTGGGCTCTCTCTCTCTCCCTCTCTCTTTCTCTCTCTCCACGGTTTGCAGGGACGTTATTTTTCCTTCTATTCCTGAGATTACACGGGTTGCTGCACCAGGTGACCCCTGTGGTTGAACATGCGATGGAGAGCCTGCTGGAGTTTTGATACCCTCCCCTTCCTACAGCACAGTGAAAAAATCTATTTTTTTTTTTTTTTACAATTCACAGAGAGAGAGCCTTATATTTTGTGTTTCTTGATCCCTGTGTAGCCCTGGATATTTGACTGTATTAAACTGAGAGTGATGGCAGCTGTGGCGACTTAAAGGTGACAAGATGATGCCTCCCATGATATGAACGAGGGCTCCGGGGAAACTTCTGTTTATTTAGAATTTGTGTCATCTTGACGCTCAAAGTGGTCCCCCCCAAAAAAATCCTCCTTAATGCCCTTTTCATATCGAATGAAAAGCCTCAAACACAATGGTTAACATGCAGGCTCTGCAAAACTGGGAGATCGCTGTTTATCTCCTCCAACACATGCAATCAGTACAGATTCCAGGCCAGGTCTGTCATTTTGTGCCTCCCGCCGAGGTGTTGAGAGGAGTCACCGTGGCGGAAAATCACCTGTTTAGGTGTTGAACACAGACTCACCTCTCCTTATTCCTGAACTGCCGTCCCTATTTACCCAGTAGCGGGCAGAGGCAGAAAAGAAAAGAAAGCCCTGCTCTCTTTTCACCGGGATTTACCAGAATAACATAGCATGCGAAAGGGCTATCATCGAATGAAACACAATGATAATATTTCAAATCAATCTGAAAGCTTTCCCGACAGCCTATCGCTGACACTGACGCACAATGACACCAAACACGGTGGTTTTTCAGGGGAGAGAGAAACTGTGGCTGTGCTTCCTCTGAGCACATCACATTATTTATGTGCTGGTGTGAAGCCTCTGTTTAACTGGCCTTTTCACTTTGTTCCTATTCACTACCATGACATAAATAATACCACGCTTATGTTATAGAAATGTGGGCTAGAGAGCACATTGATCAATTATTCCATAATAACTTTTCAACATAATGTTGACATTTTAAATGAAGCGATTTGAGAGAGTACTAGACTTCTGCACCTTGGCTCTGTTTACAGCCTTAGGGTAATCTGGTTCTATGACAGGCGATTTTGACCAATTATATGGCAGCTACAACATGGCTGTTCTACTAAGGATCCACGTTCCACTCCACAGAACTGGCAATCACTTGCTTATGCTGCAATGAAACAAAAAAAAATCATGTAGACGTAGCCAAAAGTGTGTCAGTGTCTGCCGAGCATTTCAGAGATGGAGAGACCGCCTTGGGTCCATGTGTCGCATATGAAACGTCTGTCATCTGCCGATAAATCCCCAAAAAACTCCATCCCAAAAACGTATAACATATTAAATATTCATGAAAGTCGCCCAGCAATCAACTGTTTTTTTTCAATTTTCCTCACTCTCTGATTACACATCATTTAACCTCCAGGAGGGTCGCGAGGGGCTGGAGCCAATCCCAGCTAACATAGGGCGAAAGGCCAGTGGTAGGAAGCTGGAGAAAGACCACATGTTTATGATTTAATATAATTAATTGTCTCCATATACCATCTTAAAGAAATATGCACAGTAATGAAAATCCAAAGTCTCTGGAAATGACGATGTTCTCAAATTAGTTTGGTCCACGAACCAAAATGATTGAGTTTTAAGGATTTCTTTGTTATGTGGAGCAAAGAAACGAAGAAAACATTCACATTTAAGAAGCTAAAACAATCGGAAATCTTGTTTTAATCATGAAAAAAGATTCACACCGATTATCGATGATCAAAACAGATGACGATTAATATAGTAATCGATTAATCGATCAATCGTTTCAGCTCTAAAGATAAGATCAGATTCAGTCATCCGTCTCCCTTTCCACGTACAGAATCCGCAGCCCCGTGGCCTTAAATGTGTTAGGATTTCCGAAGGACAACCGCTGGACACATAAAAGACAATCCTGCGATTATCGAGGAAAAAAGTGGATGACTTTCAGACGAGGGGAGGCAATATCAATCACGGCCAATTTGAGGCCACCAACATGAAATATGATTTCATAAGACAAATGCAGTGTCATTCTTAATGTGCTTAACCTTTACTGTCAATGAAAAAGTATTGATTGCTCGGTGGCATTTTTTCATCATTTGATTTCAGAAAGTGTAATAATATATGGTGCCGGCGTATAAGATAAAAGACAAATGGCAACAGAATGAGCTCAGATTGAACGGAGCTGAATTCCCCGCAGACAACAGGAAAGTGCAGAAAACTTAATGTTCCGCTATGAAGAACTCAGAAACACTTTACTTTACAGTGCAGTAACAACAAGGTAATAATATTATGGTAATACAACCTATTTTTAATGCATTTTCTAGCTAGATAGCGTCAGTGTCATGCCCTAAGATTAAAATATCTTAATAAATACCATTATTATAATATAATATTTCCATGGTTTTCTATAGAAGTAAGATGTTATTATCATAAAATGACATCCCCTCATTACTGAACTGTAATGTCTATGTAATTTATGTTGTTTTAAGTCTTAAATATAAAGCCTGTTTTCTTTAATTTCAGCAGTAGCCAGCCAGCATTAGCAGCAGGGAACAGGGCCGCCTGCTTTTAAGCATGCGTTTCTATCATTTCTCTATTCTTCTGAGTAATTGGGAGGTCTCCTATCTTTCCTCGGTCTTTGATCTACTTACTCAACCTAATAAGACTTTGCTCTGCTGCACTACAACCAAATCAGCGGTGCATTTTCAGGCCCCTAATAAGTGGTTAGCTTGATTTATATGGGTAATCTCTGCGATGTGGCAGGGCTCCGGAACCTCTCCCCGACGCAAGGAGCCTCTTTTCACGACCACAGGCCCAGAGCAGATGAGTCCATTACAACAGCAGCAGCAAAAGACAGTCATTTAACCCTCCTCTCCCTTAAAACAAAAGAAACCGTGTGCTTGTGCATTATGACGCAGGAGGAAATCTTAGTCGAAGCGTATTGAAGCAGTTGGCGATACAGTGATGCATGGCCACACTGCTGTTCCTGGTATTGTGCAGAGCAGGATGCTGTTGCTGCGGGTGGAAAGACTCGGCTCGGCTCGGCCCGTGGGGAGCCCCGTGGGCTAGAGGAAGCACTTAGAGTGGTAAAATGGCCACTTATTCACAGCCACCCACCCGTTCTCACTGCTCCTCCCTACCCTCGATCCTCCCACTGGGTTCAGCAGCAAGGACCGCTGGGAGATGTATGATGGACTGCATGTAGCCCTCACTACGCGAGTATACAGACCGCACAGTGTTTGACCTTTTCTGACCATGGCAACACAGTTCAAATGTGACTTCCTCTCTCCTCTTCAACTGAGCATGTTTTGTTTGATTTAATTCCCACTAATAAACATCCACATTAACAGATGCAGCGTTTGACGACTGGTTTCATGTTCCCCCCCCCTCTGCAGCTGAATCCTCTGGCCAGCCAGGCAGCAGTAGCGGCAGCAGCAGCCCTGGGTTCAATCGCTGGTTCTCAGGTGTTTGGCAACACCTTGTCAAACCTGCAAGGAGCCACGGGGCAGCTGGTCACCAATGCACAAGGACAGGTGAGTCCTTTTACGCTTTCAAAATGAAGGCAAAAACTTTGAGGAAGCAAAAATAAAGAGTTGAATTGGTAATTGTTCTGTAAAATATGTTCCTGGACCATCTATCACGGATGAATGTGAGGCTCCATATTAAACATTTGTATCGTATTCCTGATCTTTCCACATAGATTTCCAGTGTCGGCCCCTCTTGTGTTGTCCTAAAGCTGTTTGTCTCTGGTCTTAGTAGCCACTCGACCATATATTAGGCTTTTTTGGGAATAAACAAAGCCTCTCTTTCTGTTCCCGAACGCTGTAAAACGCTGACCTTGTCATATTTACAGGGTGGCTGCAGAATTGTTCCATCAGTAGCCAGAGGCTTGAACGATGATGCTTGTCATTGCGAGGCCCTATCTAATGAATCATCTTATCGCAGGTGCACACAGCACATATTAAAGGAGAATTGTATGGACAGTGTGCCCTTTTATGCCACTCGGTGTTATTTACTTTAACCCTCGTTCATCTTCACTTGCACAGTCTTGGTAACACTTGAAAGTGAAGGTGTTGTTTCTGAGAACTAAAGGTAAAAAAGAAAAACATGTAAAAAGAGTTCATTTCTGAGTTTCATACGTGACATTTAACCTATACCGGAGTTGCATTGCAGGACCACCAGTGATACCAGGCTTGTATGTGTGTGTGTGTGCGAGCGCTTGATGTTAAACGTCGCTAATGAGACAGTATGGACTTCCCTGGCTCACAAGGTGCCTGGAGCACTGGGGGACAGATCACTGTGGATGTGGACTTGATGGGATGCTCTGTGCTTTTGTAGTGTCTTAGCGGCTGACGCTCCCTGACATAATCAGGTCACAGACGCGGTCAGAGCCCTGGGCTACAGCCTTTGCTCCCCACCTCATTATTCCACAGCATTATTCAGATGGAGGCCTCTGAAACAGGCACCACACTATCAGAGAGTCCTACCACCCCCCCCCCCCCCCCCCCCCAACACAGAGGAGATTTTACAAGGCTAGAGGTCCATCCACTCGTGATGTGAGAACTTCTTTCACCATCGATAAAGCTACAAAACAAGCTTTTTTTTTTTTTATAAATGTGAACCGCTTTTATCAATTCATCGTAATATTTAGTTGGAATTTGTTGTACAGCCTTTATAATTGCTTATTTTTCCTTGAATTTAAAAACATAGTGTAGTGTCTTTTCACCTCCCCGTTTTTTGTCAGAAGCCAGAGCTCATGTGGGACCTTGAAAAGTGCCAGGTTTGATGGACATTTAGAGTTTGATGTGTTTTTAAGCCTTAATTATATTGGGCCCCAGCCTTTTTTTTTATTCTCCAAGGAGAATCAATGAAGCTCTTTTCTTCTCGCTGCCTCTACAACAGTGATTAAGGCTGTGAATAAAAGCCAGAATGTGTTTAAAGTCTGTCTCTCTCTCTTTACATTTATTTTCCCTTGATGAATCTGTGGCATCGGAACAGTTTCTCCCTTTTTTTCGGCAGCTTAGTCTGAAATCTAGAAAATTGGGACATTAAGGGCTATTTTTGTGTTGATAGGAAGTGTAACGCTCTCCCCGAAACAGTCCCAGTTTCATTTTCATGCTTGATGTATGAAACCCCCCCCCCCCATCCTGCCTTTGTGCTATCCATCCACTCCATCACTCCCATTACACCCAGGCTTTGGTGAGGCCTTGAGCCTCCTGGCTAAACAATGGTGGAACTAATGCACATAACAACAGGTAAAGGAACACATGCTCTGTTAACCTGCAAAGCAAAGTTAGCCTGTAAAGAAGATGAAGCTGAGCCACAGCACCCGCGTGCACTGTGTATCGACGGGAGCTTCCAGGCTTTAGATCAAGTGCAACTACAGGGGTAAAGGGCTATTGACTTTGTAGTTGTAAATCAACTGTATGGTTGCAACTATTGATTATTTTCATTATCAATTAAACTGTCAATGTGCTACAACTACCCGGGCTGCTTGTTTGGTCAGGCTAAAACTCGAAAAGCTTTTTTTCATGTGAGGCACAAACATTTTTTTAATCCATATTCAGGACTTTTGCAGATGCACTCATGCACTCTATGTTATATATGTGAGGAAAATACCCCGTCAAGTTCTCTATGATAACTACTAAGAATCTGCTGCTTCAGTCTCGGATTCGCTCTGAATCTTTTTGGACGTTTTTGTGTTGACAGAAGTCAAAACTTCCCCTGACTGTTTTTTTTTTTTTTACTCCCCCCTCTTGGGTCTCAATTCAACGCATGAACAGTGGACGAGACAAAACTGGCCAGAGATATTGCCTGGCGACCATGACTAAAGAAACAGATTGCCCCGGCTGCAGAGATGAGATGACATTTCTGTGGAAACAAGAGCAGCATAATCTTAATGAGTTCTGCTGAATGGAGAGAAGCATGAAAACTTAGACGCCATACAAACACGATGAAAGTCCACAGAAGAATTTAATGTCTGGATGTACACTTAGTGAATTCCTCTTTGGTTGTTCTGCAGCTTTATAAACAGAGATGGTTATTAAAGCTGAGGAAAACAACTTCCTTTATATATTTTCTCGAAAAATATGACATTTATAAATCACATAAGTATGTGTTGTTGTACCTCATTAAACCAAGAAGTATATCAAGCAAAGATATACTCTAGAACAGTGTTATCCAAACTTTTTAAAGCTGAAAAACCATGACACACAAGGGAATATTTGTGCATTATGTAATATTTCTGACCATTTTTACAGCTATATCTGAAACACCTAGTATTATTCTAAATCGGGAATAGGCACGATACCACTTTTTTGTGCCCAATACGGACATCACAAACTCTATATCAGTCTGATTTTAGACATTAGTGCCATTCAAAGATAATTCTCCTGTGTAACTGTGTAACAATGTTTCTTCTTCCATAATGATGAAATAGGCAGCCCAGCAACATGACTTGGCAAAAATGCTGTTCATTATTTTTATTCACATTTTTACAGTCTATTTTTTTTTATTATTGTATCAGATTTTACATTTTACATTTTTATCTTTTGACCAGTAATCGGACCAATACCAATACTGTGTCATATCAGCTCATCCCTAATTCTGAATTTGTAAACCACCAAAACTTCATTAGGTGTACAGCAGACGTAAGTCTTCAGTAAAAGGCTGGATATTACATATATATATATATATAAATATTCTACAAGTTTATTTAGCAACTGACTCAATACCTGCTGTTATCTGTTCAATATACATTTTGGTGGGTGCTTGATTTTAGGGAATGTAAATAGGTTTTAACCAATTATTTTACACATCAAAAAATGTCCCATAATGTGGACAAAATTATTTTATTTTGCTTAAATGTGTAGAAAAAGTAAGCCATCCTCAGAATGATTATTCTGTAATACTTTTTAAGCGCTGTCCATGGTCCTGATGGACACTAAATGCTGAGGCTTCATCACATTCAACATTCAATTCAACGCTTATCAAAAACTTAAGAATTGTTTTAATGCCTCCTCTCTCTCTACACCCCTCCACTCACTGTTGAATTCTAAACTCCATAACAAGGTCTTCAGCGTGTGTCGTCTCTGCGATGAAACATCTGTCTGAGATCGTCAGATGCAGAAAGCATTGCTTAGCAGGACGAGGAGCTAAGCTGTCATTTTGCATGCTCTTTTATTATGCTTATAGAACAACCACTTAGTCCAATGATGATGAATAATTGAGCGGAACATGTTCCCTGCCACTGTGGCATGCAAAGCGGGATCAGTGGGACTCTGGAGACACGAGCGTCAGACAGGGCAATAAAATATGCTAAGTGGCAGGAGAGCATTACAGGGGAATTTGTAAAGCCGGCGCAGAGAGAGAGATAAATTATCTCTCCCCTAATGCGAAGCAACGTAAGCAAATGAGCCGTGGCAGGGATGAATTACATATTGTCGGCCCACCTTTCTCTCACTGATCCTTCCTTATTATGTCAAAGTGATGGGGGAGAGGGGAGGGGAGGGGAGGGGAGGGGGGGTGAGGTGGACCACGCACTGAGACACTTAAGTGGTGGCGATAGAGACTGCAGAGGCAGAGAAGGCCAAGTTAATGGTATGTGAAAGCTGTTTGGAGCTTTGTGTCTCCTTATTTTGAAGCGTGGAATAAAATATAAAGTTAAAGTAGACTCAAAGACCCTCGCATCAAACCTGGTAGCAACATTTGGAGGTGGGTTGAGGCCACGTGGCCTTGGACCTGAGCTGTACTCAGGACATATTAGACTGACGGTATACAGTTTAATTTATTTGTTATTATTTTGTTGTTGTTTTTTTAACTTTTTTTAACACAATTTCATCGTTTAAATCTCATTTAATGTTACAGAAACGCGAGTAGAGCTCCTTTCATCTCTTCTTTTCTCTCACTCAGACAGACAAAACATTATTTTGTTTTCGCAAATCAGATATGATATCGGTGTGTATATTGGTGTTGACTGTTCACTTGTGAACGGTCATATTAACGCTATCCACATGCGATTGTCAGATCTCTGAGGACGGATGATAAAACCGTCGGTCTGAATGAGGCCAAAGACAAAAGCATCTCTTTGCCTGTTTGGCCAAATAACAGAATTCACAATGATCCGCATCTCGTTCGCGTTAAGCTGCTCTCTGGAGTAATGAATCTTGCGGGGAAGGGGGGCGACGGACAGAGTAGCGGGTGCTCAGGAGCTGCCCAGAACTGGTCCCCAGATGACATTAACCTTCATCATAGTGAAGAGGCACAAAGTCTCCCCTAAAGCGCTACTCTTGGCCACACTCTGGCAGTTCTGAGAGCTAAAACGCTGCAGTGACTCTCTGCCGCCCCCTTTGATCTGCTCTTCCTGATTACAGTGACAGAGGGGAAAGAGCAGGGGATAGGAGGCGTGGAGGAGGAGGAGGAGGGGGGTATGAAGTACCCTGGGGACCCTGAGAGTTGAATTAGAAACACAGGGTTCTGTCCTACTCTCTGATGCACCTCTTTTCTCCCTCTTATTGTCCTTTTTTTTCTTCTTCTTTCCTGTCCTCTCTGTCTGTGAGTGTGAGAGGGAGAGAAGGGTGAAGTGGGGGAACTCTGTGTCTCAGCTGCCTCTGTCCTTCTTACCAGAGACAGACAAAGACACACAAGCACACACACACACACTCATCCCAGTCTTGGCCTGCATGGTGATGGATAATACAGTCAGTGGTGTGCACCATCACACACACAGGTATTCAGCGCTGACCTTTGCAGCGTGCTCCCAACAGTCTGCTTTAGCTTCTCTTGCTCTTCCCTGTAGAACCGTCTCAGTGACAGATGATCAGTGGATGCTTCTTCATGTTTCTCAATCGCATTAAGACCGATTAAAAGGGCGAGATGACCAACTCGAGCTTTGTTTTTTTTATCACCTCAGAAAAACACTCAGATCTACTGGATACTACATCCAGTGGCATCTCATCCTCTCTGCTCCTTCTTCTTCTTTTTTAAAAACAACCCAGCTGATTTCATCTCCTCTCTACCCCCCCCCCCCCTCCTTTGTAGATAATTGGAACAATCCCACTGATGCCCAACTCTGCAGGGCCCTCCAGCCAATCAGGGGGTGGCAACCCAGCACTGCAGGTACAGCCAATTACACCTCAGCTTCTGACCAACGCTCAAGGCCAGATCATCGCCACGGTGATCGGCAATCAGATCCTGCCTGTCATCAACACCCAGGGAATCACACTGTCGCCAATCAAGCCTGGACAGCAGGTAACAGATATATGCTGATGCACACACACTCAACACAAACATACAGTATATGAAGGAAAGATATAGAAGAGCATTATGCATAATAGTGTTCTTCAACCACACCCATGACCTCATTCTCGCCTGTGGCAAATCCAACGTTTAGAAGTTATTCCACAAAATCCTATAATAACTATAACAAAGGAAGTTGATGCACCTTATACAATAAAAGCCTGTGGAATTATGGAGTTTAGATCAATTGTATCACACAAATTACAATAATATTGCAAAAAAATGTGCATGCTCACTATGTTAAACAGGAGATATTTCACTAAATGAGCTGCAATTGCTGCAACTAACCACTATTTCATTATCTATTCGCCTAGTCGACTATTTTCTCGATGAAGCAAATACTTGATTGGTACGTTAATGTCAGAAAATGACAATAAAATAAAAAATATTGTTTACCAAACCTGGAAATGATATATTGTTTTGTCCACAAACTAAAACAGTTCATGATTTCTTTGTTATATGGAGTAAAGAAATCAGAAAATATTCACATTTAAGAAGCTGAAAAATCTGAGAAACGTCTATTTGGTTTCTTTGTTCTGTATAAGAAATCATTCAGACAGAATAATTGTGGTTTGTGGACAAACCAAGACATTTGAGAACATCATCGATGCAAGGTTTAAACATTTTCTTGCGCCTTATCGAATATACAACAAACTGATTCATCGAGGAAATAACCGACAGATCAATCTGATGTGCTAATGTTGCTAAAAATATGGCGCTCCATGACGTCCACAGTGTCCACCACTGGTGGGTGAACTTTATCCAATAAAAACATCAGTAACAGGGAGATAAAGTGTTGTCCGAGAGCCTCATTTCAGCCTTGTAATGACGGCGACTCGCTGATGCTCTGCTGCTCACAAAACAAAGTGAAAAACAGACCCACAATGCAGTACAGCACCTCCATAAACACGAGTAACCTGCCTCCATTCACAGTCCTATAAGTCTGGCTATAATTAACTTTCACAACCTTTGCGTCAAGCAAATGTTTTGCCAACAAATTACACAGATTTCACTGTCTTTGCACAGGATTATTGATATTTAGCTTTTTACTTTACACGTCATGTCTGAGGTGAACTCAGCATTATCCTGACGCTGTTGAACACCATTTGGGCCAGATGTGTGTTTAAATGTTTCTGCTCCGTTAGATCTGTTTACGATAAAAACCTCACATTTCTCTCACTTGAAATCCTGGAATGCCCTTATATGTGTGTGTGTCAGAGTCTCAGAGTGACTTAAAAAAAAAGAAAACCAAATCAACACTTTTCATCACCCCCTCCTTAAAACTCTCCTGCCTCTGTTCTTCACCTCTTCCTACCTCACACTCCCTCCCTCCCTCTTCCTCTCCTTCCTCAATCAAACTCTCCAAGCCTTATGATTTGTCCTCTGTGACCTGAACCCACAAGTATTTTGTTTTGATTTAAAAGGGAAGGTTGTTCCGTTGCACACACACCATAGATTTCTAAGCTCACACTGTAAAGTGCTGCGTCTTAAACATTTTCTCTCCTGCCTGTTTGAAAGATTTGAGCATGCATGCACCCAACAATGAACATCTTATTGACTCGATAATGACGATGTCATCGCAGAATTACAGGGTAAAAGTTCACAATGACGGCGCGCACTGCTGCCAAACGGACCAGCTCTCCGCAGATGGACACCTAATTGTGGCTCCGCGAATCCCCCCGGCTCACACTCTTGAATGAATTAATGCATTTGTAATAATGTTTATGCTTTTGTCTCCACTTCAAAGAGCCCGCATGTACACATTGTTCCGCGGGCATAATTTACGGTTGTCAGAGCTTGCAGTCTCGAATATTTCCAGTGAAGCTAGATAATTCTCCGAGCCTGTCAACAGTCCTGACAGTGTGTGTGCATCGCTCTTGACAACCCCCACCATCCAAACAAACACATGCCACAGAGAAAATAATTATTAGCAAAAAAATAAAAGAAGAAGAGAGAGGGGAGAATCCAGCACGGCTCATGGCAGAGACAGATTTAAAAATGTGAAGGCGCACCATCTTGATCTTGTAAAAGCACAGCACAATGTGCATAAAACATGAAAATGTGTTGTTTTCTCGCCATCAGAGCGCGCAGCCAGCGGATCGTGGATTATGTTTGATACGGGGACTGCTGTGTCCACATGTTTTCTTTTCAGATTATGAGCACAGCCACAAGACACGACGACTCTAATTGTCATGAGCTGTTCCCCTCTTCTGTTAAAACGCTTTGTTTCTGCAGAAAAGCACTTATGAAGCTCAAAGGACGTCGCAGAGAACTGGTGCGACTGTAAAACCACTGTGTTTAGTGTAGTGAGCAGACTATTGACACTATGTTCTCCTCTGTGAGTCCAAATACTAGTAATAATGACATGTATTTGTCATTAGGCACAATATAAATCTCATTATATTTGGCCTTGGAGTGGCTCATTTAAGACATGTTGATTAGATTAAATGTTACAGCCTAATCACCATAATGGCATGATTGCAACAAATAATGGTGATTATGATGATGTGCAGAAAGGATTAGTGGATACTGTTGTGTGCTGCCCACTGTCGATATGTTGTTTCAGCCCTGTGTGTGTGTGTGTGTGTGTGTCCAGCTGCCTCAGGCTCAGCAGAGTCAGACAGGACCTGCATCGTCTCAGCCGAACCTGCTCCACATGCCACACAGACAGAGTCCTCTCCACCAGGCCTCTTCCTCCTCCTCCACCTCCTCCTCTTCGTCGGCGCTCAGCGTGGGGCAGCTAGTCAGCAGTAAGTGTCCGACAGAGCGCGCGCGAAAAACACAACATGCCTTCAAATACACAGAGTGAAGAACAATTTCCCTTCTGTTGTTGTTGTAGGACATACTGGATAGTGCGCATTAAAGGGTCAGTACGCCGGTTTTTTTCTCGCTCACTTCTGGAATAGAGACGCCATTTTCTCAGTCTGTTGAATTTTGTTTCAGAAGGTCACACTTGAAAATCTATCTTTATACATTAACTCTTGGTAATTTTACATGGGAATAATATATAACTCCTTATATTGACATCCGGGGGGGGGGGGGGGTGTTTATAGGTCACATATTCAGGTTTTAAAATTTTTGGGGGTTTTTCATCTCATGTGGCTTATGAGTCAAAATTATTATTCATTTTATATCACATTTTTAGTAGTAGTGAAAGTAGCAATAATTGTGTAGAAGTCACAAAATAGAGCGTTTTTACTTTTATTTTTGTTCATAAAAACGAGCCAAGTGACCTTTGAACTGTGACGTATTTACAAATTCAACCCGATTTTAAACATTTTGAGTACTTTTTGCTCAGGTGTGTTTATATAGTTGGTGAAATGTATGTTTTTTTTAACAGATTGTCAAGGTTGTGCTTTAAAAAAAGGATATAAGACGCTCTATATTGCACATTCTTATAGCCTCTGTATATACTGTACGTTTTAACATAGTAATGGGAAAAAATGTGCCGAAATCCCCTGTGTTCTAAGAGTTAATGTTCTCAGAAATTCAGAAAACAATCTTATTTTTATTAGCAAGACATTTTACAGACTGCATACAGCGTCACAATTGAAATTCAGTTGCTCCACTGTTATAAAGATGGCAGTAAATATAAAATCAATCTGAGTGTTCAGAAACCAGCAGGAGAGAGGAGAAGATTTTTGTGGGTTTTTGAGTCCACCAGATCCAACCTGGTGGACGCAGTAGCGACATTGCTCTCGGCGTGGTCAGCCTCTGGTCAGCCGATTGCTTTATTTTGCCCCGACTGTCATTTCTTTGGTTTATTAGACGATCCAAAGTGGCGTGTGTGATGTGTAATGAACATAAGTTTCATTCTCCCGATGCGTGGGCCTTTGGCAGAGCCTTATAAATCACCAGGCCACAGCCTGTCAGCGTGTGGCTCCAGCCTTTAAAAAACTGTCTTTTATTCAGATAAATTTCATTTGTCAGAGTCGATTCCGCCAAACTACATGTAAACTCGTTTTAAAGGCAGCGAGAGTCCCGCCGAATTTAATAAAAATAGAATAAAAAAGTCGCCATTGATCAACTTGTTGTAGACATTGTGTTTAGTTTATGTTTACTTGTAGCTCAGAAAAATATCTCATAAACCATTTTTTGGAGTCGGCGCGTTAAAATCATGGCGGCGCGCTTCTGGGGTAAATAGGATTAATGCTTTATGCTGAGTGTGAGCGATATCACTTCCTCTCAGTGTCACTTTACAGCAAATAAATGCAAAGCAAAAAAAAAGAAAAATCCCATGACAGAATCAGTCGTCTGCAGATGATAAAATGTCATTACATTCACCGGCCACAAAAGTGCCAGAAACAGATTAAAAAAAGAGCTGAGAGTGTCTGCCACTTTTATGGAAAGCAAAAAGACAGGAAGAGTATTATTAAGATCTTAACAGTGCTGCTTTACCGGCATTGTTTATCAATCCACTGTCTCTCCCTGCTTTTTTATATCATTTTTAAGAAGCTGGATGGATTAACGTTGCTTTATTTTGGTATCAACTGCACAGATACAAATTATAATGTGGTTATTGAAATGTAAAATGGTTAAAAATATACTATTTATCACGGCAACAGCAAACGTTTTTGAACCAATCAATATTATAGACTTTTGTTTTTCTGTGCACGACTTCGCCTGCAGACCAGAATCACTAAAATCTGCCTCTGCTCTAAATGATCAGAATGTGAATTTATCTGAGCTGCAAGTGAAGCGTTCATTGTTTCACGCTTAACATAATCAGCGTCTTATCATGGTTACTTTCTGATTATTAGCCCATCTTCAGATTGTTTTTTGCGTGGAGTCCTGGCTGCATTTCTCACATCGTCAGCACAAACTCTCGCTTTCTCATTCTGGGAATACAGATTAATCAAAAACAATTAATCAGAAACAGAGAGGGTGAGGTAGAATATATGCAAAATGTCTTTTTGAGCTTTATGAACTTATTGATTTTGGTACACATCCATAACAACATCGAATCCCAGCAGTATGTTTAATATTTAGTCATATTTATGTACATATTTGTTAAGAAAATTAACCAAGCATGCATTTTTGTCCCTCATTTACTTTATACCAGGGGACTCAAACTCAAATGACCTGGGGGCCACTGACCCCAGACTGGTCAAGTCAATGGGAAAAAGCATCTGTTTAGTTAGGGTGGGCAATATGAGAATTTCAAAATGTCAAAATAAAAGCATTCGTGTTGATTTGGAACGATGTGTTTATGTGCAGAATTAATCCTAATTTAAAAACAAACATACATATACACACATATGTGTGGCCTATGGTCTGTGCCTCACAGGGCAGCGAGCACATTGCATTCTGGGAGTTGTTGTTGTTCATCGACATGAGACAAAAATACCCTTTGTCTGCCTTTCTCTGCACTTGCTTCAAATATTATTTCACATTTCTACAACATATATGACCCAGTTTTAGAGTTAGAGACCTCTGTATTGGTTATCACAATACAATTACAACAATCTGATCTCATTTATGTATAAACCCCAAAATATTTTTAAAAAATTCTCTCTCAGAAGAAAATTACAATGCCTTTTACCTTTTTACATTATTAATAATATTAACTTTTAACTGAAATTAAGCCCAGTATTCGCCCCCTTTTTGCTCCGTGTTTGGTCTCCACCAGCCCCTGAGGGGAATAGCTGACTGTTTAGCTGCTAAATGCTTCACTGTGCTCAGCAGCCAGTCTCTGACTGACTGTCAGCAGACTGAGTGTCTGCTGTTTGGTGCTGAGCATGCAGTGTACACTGTTTTTTTTTTTGTTAAAAACCCTTTGAGCAGCACAGCTACACAAAAGCTCCGTAGTGGGTGACACCTAACTTATGGTAATAGTAGGATAGGATCAAAATAACAATTGTAGTCACTAATATGTTCACTTTAAGTCATTACTCTGATTATAACCATTGCTTTTATTCTCATTATTAAGCTACTACCTTGATAGTACATTGGACTTCACATGGTGGAATGACCAGTGTTATTACCAAGCTGGAAATAAGATATTACCATAACATTTACCAAATGATTACAATGCTTTCTACCCTGTTGTTATCTAATAATGTTTTCTAGCCATGTCAGGAAACACAGCTAAAGAAAAAATACAAGTAAAAGCTGATTTGATGATGTTAAATGGTGTTAAAGGACACATCATGTTCCTACATTCATGCATCATGTTCAGATGCATCATGAAAAATCAAACAAAGACGTAAAACAAACGGAAGATAAAGACGGCATTGTGTGCCTGTTTGCAGCCTGTAATTTATTATTCCTCATTTCCCTTTTTAGCCCAAATCGGTGGGTGTTTAACATGCTATTGCGCCGCTGTAATTATTAATCTTATTAATGATCAGTTGCTGTGCGTGTGAAGACAAGCAGCAACGATTGTCTCCATTGTTTCAGCTTTTTAAGCCTTTTATGTGCAATTGCACTGTTTTTGTTGGGGTTTTTTTGAAAGCAGAAGCTTTTTACGTCACCAGTCACATTAATCGCAAAGTAAATTAGCCGAGCTTTAAATCTTAAATCGTATTTGGTTTGTGACTTAACCAGTTCAGATCTGCTGCTCCAGACAACCATTAGTCTCTCCGAGTAGCCTCTAAGTAAATAGCCTCCACTGGGAATGATGAAGAGATGCTCATCAATGTGGAGATGATGGGACCAGAAGCTGTGAGTGCTCAGCTCTTCCATCTGAGGCGGCTCGGAGCCTCTAAAGTCCCTCGTCTTCCAAGTGTTCACACGTCTGGAGCACGCCGCGTACGCTACACGTCACTTATGAGGCACAACGAGATGGCAGCTCCATAGATTTTTGCTTAAATACGCTTGGAGGATTCCTTTAATAATTCATTGATAATGACCAAGATGAATAATTCAGAGGCAACAAACTTTGCTTTAGTAAGCAGGATGCCAGGGCACCTGACATTGATGTACAATGCGAAATCACTTTTTATTAGTCGGGAAATTCTTCAAAATGCTCGGCCTGAAGTTTTTTCCACATCTGCTCAAATGCGGGCGATTCACAAACAGCTCATCTTTTGTGTTGAGACGGGTTTTTTGTTTTTTTTAAGCGAGTCTGGAGCAGGATCTTGTTTTTTGTGCTGGTTTAAAGGCCTGAACTGTCTTCAGTCAGGGTCAGATGGATGAACTAATGCCTTTATACATTTCTCATTCCTTCAGAATATAAATGTATATGTGCAGAAACTGCAGTCTGTCTGCTCCAGATCTATTCGTCTATTGAATTTTAATAAATGCATGTCATGTGGTTTTGTCCGTATGCTTTTGTGTGTGGAATTAAAGATTCATACTGAGCGGTGAAATACCTGCATTCAAACCCCAGATAAATTCATTTTACACAGCGTCTCACATAGTTTACATCGTGAGGGCAGAGATACGTTCTGACCCAGACCTGAACTATTTTTTATTATTCCTTGTTTAGAGGCGATGTTGATCGCACGTATCTGAATGTTTGTTCCATTCACTCTGGCAAATGAGGAATGAGGCGACTGAGGAGCACAAGTTTAATAAAGTGAGTCATTGTGTGTGTGTGTGTGTTTGTTGTGTTGCAGACCCGCAGACCGCCCCCAGCGAGGTGGACGGGGTCAACCTGGAGGAGATCCGCGAATTCGCCAAAGCGTTCAAGATCCGCCGGCTGTCTCTGGGCCTGACACAGACTCAGGTGGGCCAGGCGCTCAGCGCCGCCGAGGGGCCGGCGTACAGTCAGTCTGCCATCTGCAGGTACGGATGAGAACATGACACAATAAAAGCCTCGTTTTTTTACTAAATAGGGATGAGCTGATACGATATTCAGTATCAGTATCGGTCAGATACTGAGTGTTAATGTTGTGTGAGGAAACACATGCCATAATGCAGCGATCATGTGACCTATGTAGACATATTTTAAAGGTGATATATGTAAATATCCCAACTCAAATATCTTGGGTATTGGGTCTCGAACTGGGAAACTCACAGAAAGTAGTCAAAATAAAACAGCCCTTTCCTAGAAGTTCCTTAGAAAAATGGTACACAAATGAAAAAAAATTAGGACCTGAACTAAGAAGAATTATTATTATTTCCCCCATTAATTAGAAAGACAACTGATGGTGACTGACTAACAGCTGAGAGAACACCTCACAGGTGCCTCCACACATGGCTCCTGATAAACAGAGTGATCTGTGACCTTAGTTTTGTCCCGTAACAAACCTGTTTGGTCAATTTTAGCGTGTAATGGAGCTTTTCCATTACACAGTTGTAGCACGACTCAGCTCTACTTGTTTGTTTGTTTTTGCTTTTCCATCAGTGATAGTACCTGGTACCTGGTGCTTTTAGTACCTGCTCTGGCGATGTTCCAAGCGAGCTGAGCCGATACTAAAATGTCACATCAACAGACTGCCAGTCACTGATTGGTCAGAGAGTGTCGTCACTGAAAGAGTCATGAGCGCAGACAGAAGAATCAAACCGAAAAACGCCGAACTGTAGATCAGTTAAAAAGTCTTAAAAATCCCTGAAAACATGTGTTAAACTCGAACAAAGGAAATGTCTAAAAACTCAATATTTAACAGAGGAGTCTGGTGTATTTAGCGACAGCAGTGGGGAAAGTGGATGTTCTATATTAATAGAAAATGACTTGCCTGATACCAAACTGAGTTAGGTCGAGCCGAGTAGTGCTAGAACTGCACCACAAGCTGACTTTGGCCAGAGTTCCCTGTGTTTCTTCTGATGGAGATGTTTTTGAGAGAGGTACTGGGGCTTTTCAGATTCAGTAGCGTATAGCATTTCTGACCCTATAGCGTATAAATATAAATATAAATACCTTTCTTCCATATATCACCTTTAACTTAAAAAGAAGAGAGCAAAAGCCAAACAAGAGAATGTCATTTTGTTTAAAATAAAAATCAGTAAGTATGGAGAATTCCCTGTTACTAAATTGTGTCAAATGACAGCGGTGCGGCCTCAGTGACTCGCCTGGTTCTCATAACTGACGTCTCTTTTCATCCTGTTTTAACAGTTATAATTCAAGATATTAAGATACATAATGGACGATCATCACCTCGACAAACGAAAGCTCTTACGTCTGTACTCTCCCTCCTCTCCCTCCCTTCTCTTCTGCTGACATGACAGCCCCGTGTTACTTATGCAAAATACATACACCAAGTATTACACGAAGCACTTAAAGCATTTAATAATTACTAAGGCCCGTTGCCTTTTTTTTCCGCCGCGCAGTAACATGAAGGCAGCGTTGACGGTGATGATCTGTTAATAAGATTGCCATGTTTTACTGCCGCCACAAGGACAGTTTAGCCGTAAATGGTGCATCATATATTCATGAGACAATCAGACAATCAGTGTTTCATCGTTCCTGCTGTTCCACTTCACTAGCATTGCGCATGAAGGCGCCAAATGAGCCACATTTCCCTGTTCAGGGCAGAATAATTGGGCTACATCACGTCGGAATATTATTTTATTTAAGAGGACGAAAAGTGCTATCATTTTTACTCAAAGCAGAGTCATTTTACAACATTTCCAAACATATTATTGTCGTTTTCTTTCTCAGCTTTGGTTAGATTTAGTCAAAAATGAGCACAAATCAGTCTTTTTTGGTTGTTTTTTGGACTAACCCAAATATAACTCTCCATCGTTTTACTTCAATGAAACAATATTAACAGTAATTATATAATATACAGTAGATATTTTAATGCCGCATAATCCAACAGCTGAACGGGTTTATTGTCTTGTCTCTCGAACCCAAAACATGTAAATGATGGTACATTAAACTGCTCATATTCAGAACATATTAACATTATATATTAAACCTAAAACCTAAACCACTGCACTTTTGTACAACTATATAAATGTAGATTTTCTCAATTTTTTCCCCCTCTCTGTGCCGTTTAACCTCTCAATTAAACATGATCACGTTTTCTCTGATCTTGTCGGGCCTTTTTTTAAGCCTAGATGTGTTAAATTCACTTTTTTAGGTCAATAAATGCAACTTATTCTTCCATTTCTTTCCAAATTCAAACTGCAACATTTTGTCTTACCTGGACGTGAACTCAGCTGTGGCTCTCTCTCTTGTTTTGCATCAAGTATTCACAGTTTTTCAGGGAAATTCCTCTTCTAATTTTAATGTGCCTGTGCTCCGCCGATGACCGCTGCTGTTTTAAGTGACACCGCGCTGCCACGCACTTTTAAAAATTTCATCACATCAACATCAAAGGGCCGATAAAATGTGAAGCGGCACAGGAGAGGCCACGTTTTCTGTTTTTTTTTTTTCTGAGACCCCGACCGTACAAGCCCTGACTAATATTTAAAGCAAAAAAAAAAAAATCACACATGAAATATTTACACCCAGGCATAATTCAAATATTTATAATATACATTAAAGGCCATTAGCTTCAAAAATAAACACTCTGCGGGGCTGCTTTTCGTGCAGTTAAGACAATTTTTTTTGCTGCTTGTCAAACATCGGACACGACGCGGCGGACTTCAACGTGCTTTAGTTAACATCAGCGCAGACGAAGAGACGTCAGATTAGAGTCCAGGACACAGAACAGACACTGACAGATGCTTCCATCTCGTCTCCGTTCACTGCTCACTATGTTTCCAGGCACTTTATTCGTTTATCTAAACAGGCACACGGACTTTACACGCTGGGGCCATCATCAAACCAATGATGTGTCTGTCCTTAAAGTCCGTCTCGTTCTCTTTTTCTTTCGTTTTGTGCTCAAGAAATACTCGAAATGATTTGATTACAGGGAACAAACGCTATCGTTTTAATTAAATGATGAGCGATAGAAAACATAAATAACTGTTTGGAATTCAGAGCGGAATTATGAGATAGCCGCGCTCATTAGTTTAATCTTCAAGGAGACACTTTCGACTCAGCATAAATAAACATAAATAATAATTCTTTCACAGACATCTGATAAGAAGTGTGCGTTTGTTTGGAAAAACAGCCAAACTTTATCAAAGTCTCAAATTTACTTGTGTCACAAGAGCAGGTTACATTTCCAATATTCAGATTCAGAAATTGAGGTTGAAAAACTGTATTTTTTTTCAAAATTTGATTAAATTCATTCAAAAAATAAGCAGAAATTATACTTTTTATCCCTGACAGATGTTTAGTGTTTAAACTTCCACAGTATATGTCATACAAACGTCAGTATATTTAATTTAGTAATTAATAAATGCATTAATCCAAGTACTACTTTCCATGGTTTTAGATGTAATTATTTTTTATTTCTCCTTAATTAAATCAGGGAAAAAAAATAAAGTCCCATTGAGACTCTTTTGCCCAAGACAAACACTGAGACAAAAACAAAGCAAATAATAAACATTTCCAAATTAATTAAACTAAAAGCCGTGACATCTTCAGGGATCTGCCTCCAGTTCTTTAATTCCTATTAAGTGAGATTAACGCACTAATCTTCAAGTCCATCTGCAGCTCATTCCATGCTTCAGGTGCAGAATTTACGTGAATAAAATCACCATAAAACATATTAAGATAATAGATTTTTCATCCAATAGTTAATTAATATAAACAGTACAGTATATGCCAAATTATCTAACAGCTGAACATGTATGAATATAAATACTTTTACTTTTGAAAAGAAGAATGTGTACCAGTGTCTCCACAGCTGGGATTATTTATTAAAGTGGTCATATTTGAAAATGCACTTGTTTTCGACCTCATTGTGAATAAAATTAAGTAAATGTGTTAGATTAGATTAGATTAGATTAGAATGGACTTGTTTGATTCCACATTTGGGAAATCAATTTATAGTTATAAGTATGAATAGATTAAGCAATAGAAATAAGATTTTATGAATAAGAAAAATGAAGAATATGAAAATACTAAGTAGAAATACCGAATATACATAATTGAAAAAGATTAAAACCAAGAATGTAAAATATTTAAAAATATGACCAGGACAATATGATTAATTTTTGTGGAAATTAATCATAATCCCTCGTGGAAAAGAGGAAGTGAATGTCATATAACACATGAGGATATACTGTATTTTTTAATTATTATAGAAGCTAGTTAAATAGAATACTCTGTTTCTTGGGACACAAACTCACTAACACTTATACTCATAATTAGCCGGGATTAACGTATTCCCGTATATCGCCTGAGGCGGCGCTGCATCAAAAATTACTGAAATTCTGTTTCCGCTGCGTAAGAACAAAACATGAAGCTGCATCAAATCGGATCATTTTATACGACACATATACGCTGCAACAATGGGCAATTTCTCCCGGCTGTCGTTCTACACTGGCGTATGTTTTAGTCGTGTTTACCCACAATGCCCTGCGTTGTAGTCCGCTTCCTGCATTCGATTCACTCGAAGCGAATCGAGACCAGTGTTTACGTCTTTGGTGTAAATTTTCAAAGCAAACGAACTAGGGTTCTATGAAGAAGGAGCTGGTGTAAATCCAGCCACTCTGGTACCAGGTGTCAGATGATCGTCTGTAGGTTTATTTACAACAAAACGAGACATAAAGACACTTCAGTGGCTTCTTCAAATTTAAGGCCTTCAGCCGCAGCTCGTCTCCTTGAAGACAAACTTCGTACGTCCACGTTCTCGCCTTCTTTGTGACCGATAATCAAAACATTCCTCTTCTGTTGAAGCCTTTCACTTACACCAACTGTTATATGAAATGCACACACAATACCTGTTCTTCCAGAAGTCTTCCTGACCCTAAATGTCATTCATCTTCTACCGCTTTATCCTCCACATGAGGGTCTACTTACTTGTCCCTGTGGAAAACAGAATTTAGTATGTATATTCACTCCAGAGACAGTTCAGTAAATCTGATAATCTATCAATAGAGGTATAGAAACATTCTGTGGACTCTGTGTCCTCTGACGTCTCTGTTCTGTTCAGAAAGCTCCGCTTCAAGGCTCTAAAACCCTCAGGCGAACGGTAACTCGGGTCTAAACGTGTGCATCACATCTCCTCAGGTCCTTTTAAGAAGAGGCAGAGAGACTGAAGGTGCATTCAGGGCCATTTCTCTTCTTCTGCTGATGCACTATACTGTAGAAGAGGAGGGGAGTGCACACACACACACACACACACACACTCACGCAGCTCAGCCGAGCAGCTCTCAACTCATTTTAGTATCTGTGGTTCCTGTTGATCCATGAAATGTCCTGTCTCTGGTGACTCTTCATATTTACTAATGTATTCCCCGCAGTATGAGGCTCCCCTCTCTGCGCTGTTTAGTTGGAAGACGTGTGTGTGTGTGTGTGTGTGTGTGTGGGGGGGGGGGGGTTATAAATAATAGCGCCTGTCGACAAGCAGGGATGCACCGACCAGGTGTAGGAGCAGAGGAAGTTCATGCATGCGTGGACATCTCGTCCTCGCCGGTTGGGTTGTTGTCTTCAGCAGCCATTAAAGGAGAGGGGAGTCTCCTTTGTGCGTGCATTGTTTGTTCCACAGAGAGCAAAGCTTTCCACCGGCCTCTCTGCCGTCTCTCCATCACAGCTGTCACTGTTATATTTCACTAAAAGCATCAACAAAGTCACTTAACTTAGTGATCTAATCAGGCCTGGAAGAATCCTCTTATGTGTCCTGAAATCTCCTCTTCACACAATTTGAGTCCCAACTTTTTGACGATGAAAGCGTTTAGACGTGCACACATCAGTATAAGACATATTTAATTTAGTAATTAATACAATTATTATTATTTATCCTTAAAGGTGCATTATGTAATAAATCTAAAGCAACTGGCCATAAAATCCTTCTAATATGTCACAGAGACTCAGGAATAATGTTCATATAACAAACTGAACTCACCAACAACAACAGTACAGCCAAAATATTTGCATTAAAAAAAATATTTTGCAGACTGCAAATCATGTTTATGTTTTGAAATCATGTTTTGGCATGTGGCGCCACCTACCGCCGTCTACCAATCATTGCAGTCAGTAGAGTCTCAGCTGCCGAGCGACCACGGGGTGCTAGTTACGTCAGAAAACAGAACCTTGAAGACCTCAGTATTTTGAATTTAAATGTAGTAACCGTTTTTGGCCACATTCTTACATATGGCACCTTTAATTAAATCGGGAAAAAATTAAGTCCCATTGAGACAAAAATCTGCTGTCATAAATTACGATTAATCACACAATATCTCACAATAATATATACATATAAATATATATATATATACTAGAACAGTGGTTCCCAAAGACTGGGGCAGGGCCCACAGGTGGGTCGCAGAAGATTTTTTTTTTGGTCCCCCGAACAGTTTTTACTCAAGATTTTCCGTCACAACAACAATAACATAAATAACAACACATAACAACCTTTGTGACACTATTTCACAGAATAAAAGTGTCTGTTTTGATAGGAAATGATGAATAGTTCACAATATAAACTTATCTGTAATGCAAAAATGAATCTGTAAGTAAAGAAAACATACATAAATAAGTCAGTTTAACTTGATATTAAGTCTTGGGTTGCGATTTATAAGCCTAATTATAACCAATTAACAACGGTTCTAATCCATAATAGTGGTAAAAATGGTTCATAACACATTCTCCTGTGGGACGACAGAGTCAGACTGAATAATTTTCAACTCTTCACACTTTAAACTCCCTTTAAATGTAATTGCGAGCCTCCATGTTTTCAAGCATTAATTAAGCTGCTGTAAAGAATCACGCTGAGCAACGGCTTTAATAATTCACTTTGTAGTTGACTTACGCGCTGTACACTGTGATTCTCATGATGTCAGATCATTAAAACAGAAACATGTAAGAGAATCTTAGGAGAATTTAAACCTCATTATCAGTTTAACAAACACACGACCAGTGAATAAAAAGATAAATGTAATCAGTTCAGAAGAAAGTCAACATTTTAGTTGTTTAATTAATCAACTCCTTGTTGGTTCTACGTGCAAAAATATCATTAGTTTTGGGGATTTTTGTAGAAAATCCACCAAATATATAACGTGTGTCTTCAAAACCTCACATTTTTATCCACTTCTCCGATTCACCAAATGTCATGCAAAAACTTCAAGTTGCACTGACTTTGCTGGTTTATGGTGTGTAAATGTATTTAATGTACATTTTGGTGAATAATTCAAGGTATTTTATTTTGTAAATAAATGATGGTGCCATATTTAACTGCATGCATTAGTGGATTCTTTTAATTTTTGACCTGAGGGCAAGAAACTCCTGTTTTTTTGTTTTTCTGTTGATTTCATTTTGAATGACAGTAAAAAAAAAAAAAAAAAAAGAACAAAAAAACAGTGATGTTACTGCTGTAGATGGAGCTGATTTTAGTTGTTGGCAACATCTCCTTAATCCACTATTGCCAATTTGGGACGGAGAACCACAACCTCCTTCCAGAGAATTAACACACACACTGGCAAACGTCGCCTCCAGCTGCTGCAGCTGAGGTGTTTCCAGGTTCCAAACTCAGCAGAGAACCTGGATGCTAGTCTCAGTCCCAGTGGCATTCTGGTTGAGGAGAGTAAAAAAAAAAAAGAAAACGCAGGCAGCTTATCCCTCTGTTCTGGCAGGGCGCCTAAGTAAGATTCTTTTTTCTCAATTCTCCCCAGACACACCATCCTGAGAAGCCACTTTTTCCTACCACAGGAAGCCCAAGAGAACACTATAGGTAACAGTCTGACAGGCAAACTGAACCCTGGCCTTTTATATCCTGCCAGGTTTGAGAAGTTGGACATCACCCCTAAAAGCGCCCAGAAGATTAAGCCCGTTCTGGAGCGCTGGATGGCCGAGGCTGAGGCCCGCCACCGATCCGGCATGCAGAACCTGACTGAGTTTATCGGCAGCGAGCCTTCAAAAAAGCGCAAGCGGAGGACCTCTTTCACCCCGCAGGCGCTGGAGATCCTCAACAGCCACTTTGAGAAGAACACGCACCCGTCCGGACAGGAAATGACGGAAATAGCCGAGAAACTGAACTACGACCGCGAGGTGGTGCGCGTGTGGTTCTGCAACAAGAGGCAAGCGTTGAAAAACACGATAAAGCGCTTGAAGCCCGAGCTCGGCGTGGCCGGGCCCCTGGACCCTCTCACCGATTCTCTCGAGGAGCTCCCGAAATGAACGAGCTCTCGAGGTACGACATTTACAACAACAACAACAACAACATTAAAAAGTGCGGAGAAGTGGGCGGGGCCGCGAGAAAACGACAAAAAAGTGGACGGACTCGTCTCGACGGACGGTTTACGAGTATGAAAAAACAAAAACTTTTGTGTTGTCAGTGTGAATTACCACAGTTGTGTAAATCAGTGATTACCAAACACTGGGTCGGGGACCCACAGGTGCATCATGGGAGATATTTTTGTGGCACTCAACGACAACAAATTTGCAGTTTTTAGTTTAGATTCATGTGTTTCCATGACGACTGACCGGAAAAAGACGGGCGTGACGTCATGTTTACGTGACTCCTGATTGTTAACGCAATAATTGCGCTAAAGTCGCTAACTGCTAAACGGTGCCTGGACTCCGGCACGTAAACATGACGTCACACTTGTCTTTATTCGGTCAGTCATCATGGAAACGCGCCATGCGTTAACGTGCGCTAACGTTGACGCCGTTAACGCGTTAACATGCCCAGCACATAAAAAAAAAACATCCCTGGAACATTACATTCTGCACTAATTTGAGATTTTTGGGTCAAAAAAGTGGGTCGTCCCCCCCCCCCCTCCCGTAAAGAAAGTTTGGGAAACACTGGTGTAAATGACCTTGCAAGGCAAAAACCAAAAACAGAAGAAAAAAAAAAGAGATTAATATGTGAGAATTATGTATAAAAAATAATAATAATGATAAATAAAAAAAAATGGTGTGCTGTTTCAAAGAGTTATAGATTCTGGTCTCACACGGACCAGACTTCGCCCCAAATTTTGGTTTCCTACGCGGAGGGATTTAGTAAAGAGATCATACCAAATCAAAACACTATTTACCAAAGTCTGTTGCATCTGAGTACTAAGAATAATTTTGTAATGTAAATGTGCTCTAAATTTTTACATTTGTACTGGCAAATCTAAGCTATATGTGTGAGGTCGAGTAAAACATTTTATCTTTGTCTCGCTTACTTTTTTCCTTCATTGTTTGTATGTAAATATCTAAAAAACAACAACAACAAAAAAAGAAGAGAGAAAAGTGCTGTCACCACACTGAAGAATCTTTTTTTTTGGGGGGGGGATAAAAATAATGATAATGATAATAATAATAATAATTACCTTTGTTGTTAAATGATGGCATTATAATGTTGTTTGTGTTTCATCTGCAAATATTTTCAGTCACGGTGTAACTTTGTACAACTTTTACAGGTATTTATTGACGCACTCGTGCGATCGGAGGGAAATAGAAATAGAAAAAAAAAAGTTTTTTGTTTTGTTTTTGGAGCTCCTGTGTCATTCTGTTGCCAAAGCCTGATAGCCAAAGAAACACATGTAAAACATTCACGCTCAAGGACTGAGGAAGATTTTTACCTTTTTATTTATTATTCCTTCTCAACCCTTTTTTTGTAATAATTTTAATATTTACACAAAGTTCAACAAGAAAACTGTTTTGTCTGCTTTTGGTTTTTTTTATGTCATGTGCAATTGTGCAGCCTTGACTTAAAATAAATGTTACATAGCCCTGAAAATTTTGCTAGTATGACTGAAAACGACACATGTATTTACACAGAAACACCCTTTAATTGTGCCCTAAAAGGAAGTTGAACGTGTGGTTGAAGCCAAAAACGACTCACAGTTCAGCTGCTTTTATAACCTGAGGATTTTTTTAAATCTTTCTATTTTTCTTTCTATTCCTTGTTCCTCACATTTAAGTTCAGTGAAAATCTACAATCAGTGTCTTTAACGAAGCTGTGTTTTCTCACGTATGAACTGATTTCTGCCACAGTAAAGTGTTTACTTCACCACGTTCTCGTAAAAAAGATCTCACGTATTTGTGATTATTTATTTATTTTTAAATGTGTTTTGGGTGTAAATGAATTTATTCCTTGTGGTTTAAAAATGTTGCAGCAGCCAATGATTTAATGACCTCCACTTCTATTAAATCCCTAATAACTGAAGAAAATAATATAATACACAATAATATACTTTTTAATTTTTTATCTGTAGCTCAAATATTAACACACAACCAATATTGCAATATCTTATATATTGTTAAATTTTTATTACATTAAATACTAAAACATATTGCGTTCATTGACTTTTATTACATTAAAAACTGAAAGAAAATAATAATAATGGCCTTTCATAGATTATAAACTGCAGAAATATTACATCATTGTCTTTTTATTACATTAAGAACTGACAAATTGTTACATTATTGGCTTTTATTACATTAAAATACTAAAAAACTACTTAATAATTACATTAAAACTGAAGGAATATTATAATAATGGCTTCTCAGAGATTATAAACTGAATAAATATAACATTATTGGCTTTTTATTACATTAAAATACTAAAAAACATTACTTATTGGCTTTAATTACATTAAAAATATCACACTATTGGCTTTAATTACATTGTAAACTAAATAAGTATTACATTATTGGCTTTTGTTACATTTAAAACTAGAGAAATATTACATTATTGGCTTTTATTACATTAAAAAATAAAGAATTATTAAGTTATTGGCTTTTATTACATTAAAAACTAAAGAAATATTACATTATTGGCTTTTATTACATTAAAAACTTAATAAATATTACATTATTGGCTGCTGCAAATGCCAATAAACTGTCAAAAACCTCCCAAACTGTCACTATAAATATTTGGCTTTTGCAAAAACCCCATAAAAAAGGAATAAATGTCATAATTCAGAAGAAAATGAACTTTAAATGTTATTTAATTTATTCAGAACCATGTGTGTGTGTGTTCATGTCACGCCTGTGTGCACTGTTGTCATGTCAGAAAATGACACCGACACATGTGACTTTTATTTGTTTTTATTTCGAAGCGGGTCGTCACGTCTGAGGAAGCAGCAGAGGATCAGTTTATAACATTTAAAGCTGTAACCAAAACCAAAAAAGCAAAAGCAAAAGCAAACGGAAGAAGACGACACATAAAGAAGTTACTTTAACGCCTTTGCTCAACTTTTCAATGCTGGACCAAAGCTCTTATCGTTATGCACATTGTACAGAGACGTAGATTCACGGTGTTGACAATCTTTTAAAAAAAAAACAAAAAAAAACAGAATCTGAGATGAAAAATAATTGACGAGTATAAATGTACAGTCCAGGATTTACCTCAGTACTCAGTGTTTGTTTGTGAGAGTCAGACAGACGCCATACGAGGAAGACGGGAAAAAGACTGTAAATAACTGTCCTGCACTGTGTCCACGTCCACCTCCAACACATTTATTATTATCATTATCATTATTATTATTATGGGACACATGATTGTTCTGTTTTTTTCTTTCCCTGTCGTTGTTGTTGTTCTTCTCTCGTCCACATGTGTAGATCCACTTTAGAGGAAAAAGGAGATTAAACCACAGTGTTGCTCTTAACCCAGATTAAAAATGGTTTCTTTGTCACTTATTTATTTATTTATTTATTTATCCAATTACTTTTTTCTGACGTTTTTACTGCTTGGACGTTTTGTTTTTTTTGACTTGAAACCAAAGCTGAAGTTGTTTTTCTCTTCTTTATTTTACTTTTTACTTTACTTTTTTAATCGACTGAAAACTGTACTTAATATGTAGAGCAATATCTGTTTGGTCATTTTAAGCAGCACTTTGTGTATTTCTTAAAATAAAAACATTATAAAAAAGGGAGGGAAGGTAAAAAAAAAAAAAAAATGCGTCGAGTCTGTCACATTGATTTGTACCATCATTAGTAATAAACGATTAAGTTTGACGAGGTTTGTGTCGTCGTTTTATTAAAGGTACAGTGTGAAATGTGTCCTTAGCTACTGAGCTACTGTAAAAACAGGATGTGAATATAAAATATATATGCTGTATATTTATGTATATATCTATATACGTTATTAAGAAAAGAAAATATACTAGAATATGTTAGTGATGTTCACAACATCTATTTAAATACTCAACTCAAAACCATCTTAAAGAACATTTTATTAAATGTGTAGTGATGATTATTCATTAGGATATACTGCAGGCAGCCAGCAGGGGGCGAGCAAGATGTTTTGACCCATTTTTTGAGGTCCAAAAGTTCGCTATTTGTGTGGTGACATTTGACCTAGTGGGAACATTTTGTCCGGACCCCACAAATTTAAGGGCTTTTTCGGGGTTAAGACCTGGTTTTAGGGTAAGGGTTAGAACTGGGTTTAGGTTAGAGTTAGTTTAAGGATTAAAGTTAGACACTTAGTTGTGATGGTTAAGGCTAAGGTAAGGGGCTTTGTTTTTAAATTAGTTTGTTTTTTATTAGTTTTTAGAGTGAGTTTGCTAGTTTTTATTAGTTTCAGTTAAGTTTTAATTCATTTTAGTGTTAGTTTTACTTTTCTGTAATATGGAGTGTTTGCCAGCAGAGAAAACACAAAACACACACACTTCATATGAACCCAAAAGGATTATTTAAGAAATTAATTTACAGGTAAGCACATTTTCAGTTAGTTATCGGGGGTTTTTTTAACTCTAGTTTTTATTTTTATTTCAGGTAAGGAAAAGTGTTTTTTTTTCAATAATTCTTGTTTTTGTTGACTACAATAACCTTGGCTAAGATATAAAAATTAACACATAAGTGTTTGTGTGTGTGTCTGGTATTCCTTATGTTGTGGGGACCTAAATCTGTTTACACAGTCACATTACAGGGACTTGTCTTCGTTATGGTGGACAAAAATCACAAGGAAGACATGTTTTAAGGTTAGGCTGAGGTCAGGGTCAGATTAAGGTCAGGATCAGGCCTAGGATTAGGATTAGGATTAGGTCAATGCAATGTCCTCTGATGTGATGGAAACCAGTGTGTGTGTGTGTGTGGGTCAAAAGTCTGAGCGATGCACAAAAAGACTGACTTCTCTTTTCATCTTTTCAAGGTTCACATATTTTTTTTTTTATTTTTTTTTTTTTAATCAAATGAAATTTGGGCGAGGTCACACCTGAGTGCAAGTTCAATCCCAAACCTCCGTGTTCGGGGTGTCACACGCACACTTATTTGACCCCTGTGACCTCTCGTTGGTCGGCAAAAGAGCGAGGTGAACGGGCTGTTTGTGACGCGCTTATTATTATTATTAATAATAAAAATAATAATAATAATAAGAAGAAGAAGAGCCGCGCGTACAATGCGTCGGTGTTTATTCAGATTTCCTCCGGGGGGTCAGTGGAGAAGAATATGTGTCAGGTTTGCTTCTCATCAAAGCTTCATGTGTTTGCCTTTCGCCCAAATAACAACGAGACAAGTGTTAAGAAGACGGCGATATATATATATATATATATATATATATATATATATACAAATATATAAATAAAGCACGGAGAAAGCCTTTTGAAACTAAACTCAAAAGTTTTTTGACGCAGCTTCCCTGCTCCGTGATGTGCCTTTGAAAAAAAAGAAAAAAAAGAAACGGCTGTTGAAAAGAAAGTAGTAAATAAATAAATAATAATAATAAAAAGCAGAGACAACATAAATTATTAACATTAGACTGAGGACTGATGTTGGAGATGCTTTCTCGTCTTCCTTTCAGCTTCCCCCCTTCATTTAAAAACCCTGGATGTATTTTCTGAGCGATGATGGCTGAGGTGGCGTCGGCGTGCGCGTTTTTTTCATGTTCTTTTGTTTCTCGATCCGCCGTCTTCTGCCATTAGCGGTGTAATTGTGCAGAAGAAGCCTCTGACCCATATCTGTTTTCTAAAACTGTTTGTTTTCTTGTTTCTGATAAAAGTTTGCTTTCTATTCTCACACACACACACACACACACACACACACACACACACACACACACACACACACACGTAATCTGCTTTCCATCACTTCAGAGGACATTGCATTGACTTGCATTCATTTTTTGAGATTTACCCTAACCCTTAACTATAAATTACAACTAACCTCATCCTAACCTTAATATAACCTCAGCCTAACTTTAAAAACATGTCTTTAAACCTTAAAATTTAGTCATTTACATTAAGGGGACTTGATTTTTGTCCCCATAATGTGACTTGTAAACAGATGTCCCCACAACATACAAAATACCAGTTAACCACACGCACACACACACACGTTTGTTTTTATTGCTTTTTGAGGACACATCATGGACAATAATGCATTCCCTCACCCCTTACCTTAACCTTAAACATCACAACTAAGTGCCTAACCTTAAACCTTACACTAACCCTATCCTAAACCCAATTCTAACCCTAATGCGAAAACCAGGTCTTAACCCCCAAATAAAGTTGTGGGGACGAAATGTCCGGGTGGCGCCACCTACCGCTGTCTACCAATCATTGCAGTCAGTAGAGTCTCAGCTGCCGAGCAACCACGGGTTGCCAGTTACGTCAAAAAAGGAAACCTAAAAGACCATGGTATTATGAATTTGAATGTAGTAACCGGTTTTGGCCACATGCTTACATATGGCACCTTTAATATCTTTTTATATGTATATCATCATCATATATATCATACTTTTTTATGGTAAGGCATGTTTATTATTTATTATCCTTATCTTTATTATCTTTGTTTGCTGCTGTAATGATGTAATTTTCCCCACTTAGGGACAAATAAAGGACTATCCTATCTTAACCTTAACCTTAACCTTAACCACATTTCAAATCTTAGTTTCAAAATTGAACCAGTTCCAAAAGGGGGATCATGGTTTTGGTCTCTATGTGGCCTTAAATGTTGTATTAGATGACCCATGTGGAGGATAAAGCAGCAGTGATGCTCCCTCTGGTGGTCGTTCAAGAGAATAAGGGGTGTTAGCACTTCCACATTGGCTTCACTTTCCTCAAACAAGGACTATACGTTCAAGGACTATACATAATTTCACATGTAAAACAGGCAAAAACAGCCATTTAATTATAGAAAAATGTTTAAAATATACATATACCTGGACACTAAATACAGATAAGACCATTTCTGTTGCGTTACAGTGGATTCACAAACCGATTCGACGAGAAACTCCGTTCAAAGGCTGCGCTGCGTGTTTGTTTCAGAGTTCACAGCAGAGATATCACTCGTTCGAGGGCTCACATCCAATCCTTCACGGTGTTTCTAGTAAAAGACAATCACACAGTAAAGACCAGGCTTGATCTCTGAGTCTTTCTTCCAGGCCTCGTCTTTGTGTCTTTTCCTCCCTAAACAGAATCGCGGTAAACTCTCCTTTAGCCTCCGCCGATCTGTTTGACTCGTTTTGAAATAAAGCGTTCACCTGAAATAGTCCCCGCGCTGAGCAGAGAGAGTGAGGGCCGCGTAGAAATATTATGACATGTCTCTGCGCTCCAAATGGATTATGTTTCAATATCAGTGAGGACACAGAAACGGAGAGGTGGAGGGTGGAGAGAGAGTGCATCAGCATGTGTTGGATGCAGATGGTTTTAAATTGCTGCCTTTGTTTTCAATCAGGCATGAAGCATTCACTTTCCTTATCTCTCAGACGATGCAGCGGTGCGCGGTGGGGCTGATGTTCTGGGTAAATGAACTGTCTGTGTATCCCTCGCCCTCTCTCCGCTCGTCCGCTCGTCTTGTTTTCACTTCCTCCTCAAGGTTGAGATGTTGGTACGGCGGCGACTTGCACACCCAGATGCCTCTTGAGGTGCAATTACCAAATCCTCGCATGCAGTCGAGGTCGGCCATGCATATGATCCCTTTTGCTTTTCACTGTGCGGTCTCAGATTTTCCCTCCTCTCCCCCCCCCCCCCCCAGCGTTATTAGCAGTGACACAGTGTGAGGTATTTGTGCAGGTAGATGAGTTAATAGCCCGGGTCTTTACAGAGACACCTGTCTGACTTTCATCAGCCTGTCGTCCATTTAACTTCACAGCAGTTGACCTGTGATGTCTCTGTTTGGGGTGAGAGTGTAAAACGTTCTCATTCGGCTTTCCACCGAAACACGAACACACAGTCTGGATTTCAATAATGTTTGGGATTTGACATTTGCGGTAAAAGCAGCAAGAAGACCCGGTGTTTGTGACCCGGTCAGAACAAGTCTCTTTCTGCATGTTCTCCCCATGTGTGTGTGTGTGTTGGTTTTCTGGTTCTCCGGTTTCCTCTCACTGTCCAAAAAACATGCAGATTTAGGGGATTAGGCAAATTGGAGGTTCTTAAATTCAACATTTAAAGGTGCATTATGTAATAAATCTATACCAACTGGCCATAAAATCCTCCTAATATGTCACAGAGACTCAGGAGTAATGTTCATATAACAAACTGAACTCACCAACAACAACAGTACAGCCAAAATATTTGCATTAAAAAAAATATTTTGCAGACTGCAAATCATGTTTTTGCATGTGGCGCCACCTACCGCCGTCTACCAATCATTGCAGTCAGTAGAGTCGCAGCTGCAGAGCAACCACGGGTTGCTAGTTACGTCAAAAAACGAATCCTAAAAGACCTCGGTATTTTGAATTTTAATGTAGTCACCGTTTTTGGCCACATTCTTACATATGGCACCTTTAATTGTATATATATGCTTGTCTAGTGTTTTAATTACAATTGTCTACATGCATATGTTGATTTAATGTTATAATTGTGTGTTATTGTCTGTATTTTGTGTCATAAATGTGTTTTCGTCGTTCGCTTTTACTTTGAAATGGTGTGCAATGTCATCCTGAATATTTATTAAGTTTGAATTCGAATTTTCAATCACTAAACTATTCATTTTATCCTGTGTCATGTGTCTATTCATGTGTCCGCCTTTCACCCTATAATCAGCTGGGTTTGGCAACAGTGACCCCCGTGACCCTCATGTGTAAGATAAAATGGTAGAAGGTGACTGAGACTGAAGTTTGCAAACCTGCTCACTCTCCCACACCAAAGTCCCATAGAGAAAATTAGCATTTTAAGGCTCACGGTGACACAGGAGCTTGCCCTTCAACTGCTGCCTTGTTTTGTCAAATTGTGTCATTTAGTGTAAATCTGAAGAAAGGATTTCAAAACACCGGAGTAACAAATGAATATTTGAAGTGATAGACGGAGACAGCAGTGGATTAACAGCTCTTGTTTGCCATGAGATAAAATTGATGATTTTCTCTATGGGCTTTGGTGCAGGAAAGTGACACTTCACTGTCTAACGCAGGGTTCTGCAACCTTAAGAATTCATTTGGAGCCGCACAAAAACCCACAAAATGAAGATAATAACACGTATAAAGGTTTTTATACAGATATATGAAATAAAATGTTCAGTTTATACCCAACCTCTTATAAAGCGGAGCAAAAATAAAACACATATTGATGTAGTTCTTCTCCATTGCTTCACTGTTTGTGGCAAATGAATGAAATTATAATGAACCCACTTTGAAATAAACAGAGCAATTATTTGGATTGTATGTCCTTCGTGCTTGAGAAAAAAAAGGTTTGTGGATCCAAAGATGGACAGGACATCCAAATGTGTGCTTAAGATTGCGTTTTACGTCGATATTAAAACACTTTTATTTAGCCATATGTTGCAGACCCCTGGTCTAAAGTATCATAGACTAAAGCTGCAGTACATGTTATTGTTTCATTGCATGCAGCCATGTTTTCAGTGTTCATTTTCAAGGGCTTTAAGGCAACGTCAGCGCTGACGATGTGTTTTGTGACATTGCTGAACTCCAGGACGGTGTCACTTTCAACCAGGCTCCTCTTATATGACACCAGCTGTCACTCACACTGGTGTCCACTGCTATTTTATCGTGTATTTCCCTCAAAATGGGAACATAATTGACTAAATCTGAAACAAATAAGTCTTGAGGAAACTGTGATATAGTCACGGTACATATGACTGTGTCACAGCCTGAGATGACAGATTATGAAAGTGAAATAGTTTCCCCCTCCTTTTGTCATCAGGTAGTTTGTACACAGTGCCTCTCTCTCTCTTTCATGCACGGGTCATCACAGCTTTAAGAGTCAGAGGGAAAATAGCCGTCCCTGCCCTCCATCATCCTCTCATTCCGCTGACCTCTACACAACAGTGTGGTCTACTTACAGCACACGCTGTAGAGAGATGCGGCCAAAGAGAAGGGGTGGAAACGGCGAGAAAAAGAGAATGATTGCATATCTGAAGGCATCGAGAGAGAGAGAGAGAGAGAGAGAGAGAGAGAGAGAGAGAGAGAGCACATATGGACGGCAGAGGAGGAGGAGGAGTGACATGGTTGGACACATCTCGGGTTTCTTATTAGTGAGGACCTGTACAGACACTTTGAGCCTTTTTTTTTTTTTTTATAGGGGCCGTGATGAAACCCCTCTCCGTGCATGTGTGGAAAATGGCCAGGGGAAATCACAGATGAGAATCACTCAAAGACAGGGAGATGTCAACAGGCCCATAATGATAGCTGATGGCCTCAGAACACTCTCCTTTTCCCCTCTCAGCCTCACCTGCCCAAGTCACACTACACTGGAAAACATAATTAGAGGTAAAACAGAGAGACGGAAGCTTTATCTCTGTGTTTTCTGTAAGCAGTGCTCTTTGTTTTATCCATCTGGGAGTCCTTTTTTTTCTTTTGCTCCCCCTCCTTCCCAATCTGTCTTTCACTTCTTGGAGAGAAGGAGGAGGAGGAGAGCTCCCTCTGTGAGATGCCAAGGTGCTCCCAGTCCATTGTGCTGCTGGCTGTCAGGTTAAATTAGGGAGTACAGGCTCCGTGAGTGTAAAAAAATCAATACTTGATGGAAGATTGCTCCCCGGAAAATCTGTTTTGATTCCAGGATTAATTCTTGACCAAAGGCTCCAGCAAAATGACATGCCATTAGCCTGAAAATGAACACATTCTGCAGTGGAAATTGGATGGAAATGTGTCAGGTGATTGCCCCGGCTGGTTGTTTTTTGACTCTTTGAGCGAAGGGGGACTGAAGGTGTGGCCGCCAACCAGTGAGGCCTCCGAAGCAGACTCCATTTCCACAACAGAAACAACTCCACCGTGGCCTCTCTCTCTCTCTCTCTCTCTCTGAGTATTCTCAAGGCCATTGTTGTCCAGCAGCTGCAAATGCATTCCACCAAGGTGAAATGCATTTGCTCGCCATCCGCTCTCTCTCCCCCTCTCTCTTGTGTTTTCACGGCATGAGGAATGAGAGAATCTGAAAATAAAACAAGAAGAAGAACACCACCTCCACCACCTCCACCACCTCCCACTGTTTACTCTACAGAGAGAAAGGGAGAGTGAGATGCCTTATTGATGAGTGGATAATGTGTTTGTCGTCATCTCTCATCTCTCTTTTAAAAACTTTAACAGGAAGCTGAAGAAATTCACCGGACACCGACGTGACCAACCAGAGGGTTCATAAAAGATAAAAACAATTATTTGTCATATTTAAGACATTTTTTGGTAACTTTCCAATGTCTGAAACATTTGTTTGGGTCCAAATGGCTTTTTATTTCTTGTCTGTATATGATTATTTTCAATATAGCATATTAAAAATAATACTTTTTTCTGAGATTCTGAGATAGATAGATAGATAGATAGATAGATAGATAGATAGATAGATAGATAGATAGATAGATAGATAGATAGATAGATAGATAGATAGATAGATAGATAGATAGATAGATAGAGAGATAGATAGATAGATAGATAGTTTCTGTCTTGCAGTGAACCTTTTATGGACCATTGTAAATTCTACTATGAAACTTTGGCGCCCCCTTCTGGATCAAAAATATCATTATATTAAATCATATATATATAATATATACATATATATTGTGTGTTAAATGTAAGCACACTTACTGGCCTAGATATTACACATTACAGTATATAAGTATATCAAATGTGTTATGTATTTACTCGTGGAATTTGATGTGATGTGGGTGTAGAGAGGTTTTGATTAAAATGAAATAAATAAAAAAGAATAGTGATTTTCCCACACAGATATTAATATAAAATTGGGGGAAACAATAAAAAAAGAGGCGTGCCTACTTCCTTGTAATTATATACATAATGCTACACTGCATTGAAATGGCTGGGTCACGTGACCTGAAAGTCAAATGCACATACAAACATAATTAGAAAATCATAATAATAATAATGATGATTAAAAAAAAGAATTCATCAATATTTTTCGACATATATTTTAAAATAGATGTATATTATTTAAAGATCTGTTACATATTAGAATAGATCGATAGCCCATTTGCGTCTGTGCACTACACACTCCGAACCAGTAGATGGCGGTATGCACCCTTTTAAAGAAAAGGAAATGGCGCAGGTTGATGACGTCATTACACCAGGTAGTGAACGTGAGTTGGTGTGTTGCTCGCCTCCAGCTGCCACTGGATTAGCAACAGCACTCTCTTATTTATTTATTTTTAGAAAACGTTTAAGTTTAGTTTTATTTGTGTTAAAAGGTGACGATGTCGTGGCTTAAATCGGTGTCGCACAGTAGTGCGGACGTGTTTGACGAAAGCGCGGACGAGCTCACAGTGCAGAGTCGAGAGTGGACCAGCAACATGAAGAGGAGGCTGAGGGTAAAGCTAATGTAGCTCCACATGTCTGTTTACACTATTATAATAATACTCAATCCTAATCTGTCAGTCTCTTCATTCTCATAATCCTGTGAGGAACTACCTGGAAATGTAAATCTGAGTGTGGCAGGAAAGGTTTCTGTTGGAGATATTAGTTTGTTTTTGGTATTTAATGGTTGGTTTGTTCATAAATAGCATGCTATTAAAACTCTATAATACTATTGTTTTATTTCTACCTATTGATTAACTGACTACACAAGAATTCCTATGATTCCAGACTGTGTGTTTGTTTTCAAATGACAAGTGAACAATTTTTGATAGTATCTTGTTGTGTAATGGACAGGACGGTTATGTTGATGGAGCTGATGCTGGTGAAGAGGTAGCACTCCAACTCGGTTTCAACCAGGGCTACAAGGAAGGAGCAGCTCAGACTGTGGCTGTGGGCCGTCTCAAAGGCATCGTGAGGTAACCAATCATATGGTCTAACACATCAAATGTATACAGTTCAATAATAATAGATTGCAATAATAGAATAATAGCAACACATTTTTGTGTGAGAAGCTGAACAGCCAGTGTTTGGTACTTTTGCTTGGCAAGTGACAAACCAGATAAATGAATAGGCAATCGGTGTATGTTGTATGTTTATTCAAAAAACATTATTAAAAAGAGAAGACTACTCTGTATCAGTTTTTTTTTAAGAAATGCAAAGTGTGTTGTGTTTTGTTTTTGTTCCATTTCCGTCTCTTTAAAAATACTTTTTATATATGTGATATTCCCCTGTATATATATTCCAGCCTATTTATTTCCATTCTCTATTTACACAGAAACATCACGAGTCTCTGTTGAGTCACTGACCATTATTGAAAACTCTTTTCTCTCCAGCAGAATCCAGGCCCAGTCCCTTCCCTGTGCCATTGTGTCTGACACTGTTGCCTCTTTGTTTGTCTCTTTGCAGTGCTATATGGTGCTGGTGCCAGATCCAGCATCCAGAAAACCCCGTCCCAGCCTCTGTGACTGACCTCCTGCAGCGGGTTTCACAGTATGAAGATAAAATCACAGAAGGCATCAGGAAGGCTATGGAGAATCCTCCTCCCAGTGTGAGTGATGTCTCAGAAATCATGGAGGATCTGGAGGTGAAGCAGGTTAATCAAAGCTGTTGTGGGGAGAGCTGTGAAAAGACAGACTGCTGTAAGAGAGGAGAAAAAATGGAACTGGACGATTGTCGCCGGCCACAAAAACTCTGTTCAGTTATGACTGACTGCTCTTCCTACTCAGATGAAGGTCTACACCTCCTCGTGCAGCGCTGCATGGATGTAGTGGCAGAGCTGGAACTGCCACAGGAGCTTATCAGTCACGTAAAGGAGCTTGAGAAGTTATAATGACTGATGTCAGTGCCCAAAGTCACACACCAAGAAAGGAGTATACTTGAACAGACACATGAAGAGTGAAACAAAACAGTGTTGACTTTTTAAAGGGTTCATTGTGTAAGAATAAGTGACAGTGATGGTCTTAAATAAATGACTCCTCCCATTCATAAGCACATCAGGGAACACCTTAACATACCAGAAAGGATGTCTTTCTTCTTCACATGTGAAGTAAGCTTCACCTGTGACACACAGTGTTGCTGATTTGTCCATGTAATAGAAAAAGTGCATAAATGTTATACACTGTACTTATACAAAAAGATTCATATTATGTAAAATAGTAAAATATGACTTTTTCATTTTGGTATTTTTCAGAAAGAAAATAAAAATGATTTTGCTGAAATCTGCTGATTTATTGAAATGATTTTAATCATTACATTTATTGCAACTGTGGCATAAACCTTACATTGATTGGGTGGAGGTCTAATAAATTTGTATAATATTGTATACATGTATATATGCAGAATTTAAACTGTAAATATCGTAAACTGTAAGCACATCACTCATTAATAAAAAATAAAATAAGATAAAAAAACGATTATAACAGTCGATTTTGCGTGTGTCAGTAGTTTCCGAGCCGCACATGAACGCAGCGCCACTCTCGGCGCACACGAACATGACGTCATGCGCTCGGACAGAGCCGTGACCCTGCTGCTCTGGCTAATGCTAAAGGATCGTGTCAGCAGATGTTGCGCATGAAATGCCAGCTTTTTATGAAACGCACAGCATCTAACGACAGTGCCGTGGTGTCGGGCAGAGGTTAACAAGGTGGCAGCGGCGTTTCTCATCAGCGACTGTCACTCTAAAGCAGCACATGTTTGTGTTTTAAGTTTACCGCAGCTAGCTGGCTAGCTAGCGAGCTAGCTAACTTCAGCCCCATTTTTTCCAGCTAATCAAAAGTGAAAGAGGAACAGGAGTGACAGGCTGTACAGTGTTTCTCCACATTTAACTCAGCCCAGGTACGAGTTTTACATTAACCCGTATAAATTCAGCAGCGACAGGTTTGAAACGTGTCGTTATATTTGTTGCACTTAGTAATGTGGAGCCATGGTTTTAATGTCGTAGAAACTGTTCTTTAAAACCGAATTCCGTGATCCAAGTCAATGTTCAATCCATGTTACCTCCACAAAGTATTTGTATTCATACATTATTACATACTGTGTTTTGAAAAAATGTGAACTAATTGTAAATACACGATGTTTACAGAGGTCCAAGGAAGTGTTTACGAATCACGTGACCTCATTATATTTAGAAAGAGTTGGTTTCACAACAGCAGTTGTAGTTAGGGCTGCAACTAACGGTTAGTTTTATATTAAATTAATCAGTCGATGATTTAATAAATTAAATTAGTTATATAGTCCATAAAATGTTGATTGGTGTGATTTTCGAAAATGTCAATTGTCCACAAACCAAAATGTAGAACAAGAAAATCAGGACATTCATATTTAGGAAGCGGAAAAATACAATTTACCGAGAAAATGTACTGTAATCCAATGCTAAGTATTTGTTTAATAAATTCTTAGTAATATTGCACATTTTGCCTTCAGGTATCAACTTCATTTCCTCATACAAACATGGTCACATCCCAGCTTTAGCAGCAGCTTGACCAGCTTGACCTTCTTCATCATGGACTCCTGAAGCCTCCTGGTTTCAGCGACGTATCAGGTCGCTTGTGGTTGTTTTGGACCGGAGGTCACTGTTCAGCCTTAAACCTGTCTGACCTTCTATGCAAGAGGGAGCGAGCAGATGGGGAACTGCTGTCACGCTGAGAGTCCCTGTAGCAGTGCGGAGGAAAGAAGCGTCTTACTGCGAAATGACGCAAAGGCCACGGTGCCCACGGGTGAAGGAGTTATGGAGGGAACGTTTGGTCCTGATGGAGATGATGACATGAGGTGAGATGACTCTGCATTTATACACCCCAGCTGTTACTACACGGCACACATAGCTAATTTTCTATTGTAGTTTATTTTATTTCTCAGACTGACATCAACAAACAAACAGATCATATTGGTACATATTTGTCAACACCACCACAGTTGTTTGGGTGTCTCTCTGTGGAAACAAACCACTTTCCTCTAATGGTAGTTATGACTCAGAAAAAGGTTTCAGGCAGACTGTAGGCAAATACCAGTTGAAAGAAATACCTTCTAAAGCTGCTATGAGTAATATAAAAATGTTGATCTTTCCCCAGAGTTTTGTGTAGGTTTAGACATATGACACAATCACTGAGTAACATACAGAGTACTGAGGTTTCCATTGAGATTAGGGGGCTTCCGGAGGTTTCAGAATGAGACAGATTTGTTTCACACTTCAGTGGTTGTTGCAAAGAGACATAGGTCGATGTTTTCATTACGTGTCTCCTGCTTCTTCACCTACAGTACAACAACAATCTATTTTTCTCCTGGTCATGAAAAAGGGATTTTATTCGTCAACTGTTGAAGACTTTGTTGATTATATACTAATGCCTATTCTCTTCATGTTGTGCCACTCAGGAAAAATCAAGATGAGACCAATATAAAGATAGACGAAAAGGCTGAGGAAGTGAAAGAGAAGCAGAGTCTTGAGAACGGAGAGACAGAGCCCAATAACACTCAGGAGAATGGACCCTTGGTGAAGGAAACCATCGAAACAGCAACAGCTTTTCCCTGCAAAGGAAACTCCACAAGAGCACAAGATGAAGATATGAAGGAACATCCAGACAGCAGTGAGGAAACTGGACTTCAGCGATGCACTTTAGACTCCCTTCAGAACACAAACGCAGCAACTCATTGGGAGGTTTTTCCAGAAACGAATGCGATGCCACATTTAAATCCAGTTTCTGCACAGGACAAAATCCCAGACGAAATTACAGCTGAGCCAGTTTGTTCTGAAAAGCCTTTACAGACGGAGACGACCTCAGCAACACAGCACATTACAGTTTGCACCTCTCAAGATGTTAAAGAAGAAGTAGGCTCCGACGTAAAGTCTGACGATGCCGCAACTGAGTCGTTAATGGAGTTTTCTCAAAATGGTGAAACGTCACTGGTGCCAAACACAGCAGCAGCAGGAGCAGCAGCAGTGTGCCAGGTGGTTCCCATCGCTGTGGTCAGTGAGGAGAATAACAAGGAGGCTTCCAGCCAGTAAGTCACGAATTAAATACTTGTCATCAAGACTTTTATATATACTGTTTAATTATTTATAGTTTTTACACATCAGTCCTATTGTGTTGCAAAAAATCTTTAAATATTTTCAATAATCAAAGATAAAGATTCAATCACAGAAATATTGCAGCTCTAGACAAAGCCACCCTAAGCTTTATGCAGATAACTGAATGAGAAAAAGATTATCTTTGGTTTACTTACTTGTAGTAAATGTAATAATTCATAAATAAATAATAAATAATAACCAAAAACACAGTCAGACAAGGTTTAATTATTACCGTTTGAACCATGTTACCTCTCACTGTTTGCAAAGTTCAGATTGCTTCATTTTTCAAGCCTAAGTCCAAAAATAGCAGAAACCACACTGAACCAGAAATTGTAAACGTCTTCTGCGTGTTTTGCAAATATAGAATTTTTACCAGATGGCTCAGCATATCATACATTAAAGGTAATGTGCCTTTAATCATGTCTGTTCATACAGGAATCTATTTTAGTTCTGTAGATTTACCGTGTAATTTAACATGTACAGATTATTAAAACCAAATTAGACTTCCTTATTTACCTTATTCCCCCCTGCATTTGTGCAGTTTTGTAGTGATATATTTGTATTTCCTTCCCTGTCATCCTAGTGCCGTGACAGAGGATTCAGACACAGGCAGCTGCCCAGTGAGTGAGCAGGCCGGTCCTGAAGTCATAAAAAGTGATGATGTCCCTGAGTCTCCTCCTGCAACGGAGCCCACAGAGAGTCAGAGTCCACGACTCAACCACAATGGTGAAAGGAGAGAGTCTGCCAACTCTGTCAGGGAGTCAGCGACCACAGCACTAACAGACGCCATCGAGAGGTTAGTCGGTTCAGAGTTGTTTTTGATTCTCTCACTGTGTCCACTAGGGGGGGTAGAGCTACCGCAGCTTAATGACAAACACGTTTCCCTGTGTTTCCAGTGCTGTTTTTCATCATGTGTCCAATAATATTTGTTCAATTTATTGTAGACTTCTCAGTGTAAACATAACATTTAACTGGCACATTTATAGTAATACTGTTATAGGTTATGGTTAAATATGGAAAATGTATTTTTGCTTTTCTATAAAACAGGACAAGTAGCAAAAATGGGTCACTGTCCAGCTCAAAGCCCGATCAGACAGCAGAACCAGATCCTGAGGAGTTGGCTACGAGCGTGAAGGAGGTCACTTCCTTGGAAAATATTCAACAAAATGTTGTAGAGAAAATGTTACTGAAAATGCGAGATGGGGCTGGGGATGCTCCTAAAGAGGAAGAGAAGGAGGACTTCATGGAGGCGGAAGTGGAGGAGAATGCTGCCTCAGAGACGGTGGCTCTTGGGAAGGATGCTGAGACACAGGAGGTCACTGGAAAAGAGGAGCAGCTGGATGAGAGCGCAGCCACTGATGTTGTGAGGGTTGAAGTGGTCTCTGTCACAGAGAAGGAAGACTCCACTGGAACACACCTGGAGAACAGGTTTGTGAAGTTAACTTCTGTCCAGCTCTGATGGGTTTGTAATAATCTTTTGGTGACATTTGACTCGGGCTGAAATTGATTTTCTGACATCTTCATTTGAAAGATCTGATCGAATACTATGTCATTTCCTGTATCCTCTGTACTAATCTGGGTAAATGAGACCCGACTATGATAGTCCTGCGTGACTCCTTAAAGTCGAGTCAAGGTCCAGTGGATCGAACAGCTGAGGCCTTTGCCATCGATTGTGTCTAAATAATTTGGCACGCTGCTTTTCAGTTGCTTTTGTGTTGTGATTGTCTGCACAACAGCGTAACATCGCTATTATCTTCTTCTGATGAGCAAAGAGCTCACAGCACCCTCTGCTGGACAACTTGATAGTTACTTCAAACTGTCTTATGAGCTTCTAGGCTTTATATGTTGAACTTGGACAGGTTTTTAAGGTCAAATCACCCATGACTATTCTGTGCAGTTTCATTGTGAGGTCATATTTAATAAATAAGTGCAATAATGTAACTACTTTGGGGTAAATGTAATATATTTAATGATGCACCAGATTAAAAAAAAAAGATTTGAGCTTATGAAGTTAGTTTTCCTTTGTCTTTTTTAGTGAAGAAGACTTGTACAGAGCGGCTGAGGAGGCGTCAGTGTCAGGGGACGACGAACCAGGACCTCAGAGTGTTCTGGAAACTACACGTCAGTACATCCAAATCACATATTGACGCGATTGAACTGCATCAGGAATCAGAAACAACTGTGCCCTTGTTTTTGTCAAGAAGGAATGTTAGACAGTGTCGCTTTTGTTGTGACTGCCATTCTCTCTTACTCTCATCTTTCTTGTTCTCAGTTTTAAAGGTGGAGGACAGATGCAGTTTGGCTCCGGCCTTGGACATTCTGTCTTACAGTGAGAGAGAGTGGAAGGGAAACACTGCCAAAAGTGCTCTCATTAGAAAGGTTTGTGCCTGTGGCTTTGAGGAAGAAATGTTTCAGATTAAAACCAGTTGTTGCTGCTTTCTGTCCTTCACGCGAATGAACGGGGCGACTCCCTGTGGTGTTTTATGTCTGCTGCTTCAGGGTTACAGAGAAATGTCCCAGAGGTTCAGCAGCGTGAGAAGAGTGAGGGGAGACAACTACTGTGCACTCAGAGCCACACTGTTCCAGGTGCTTTCTCACAGCACCCAGCTACCTTTATGGCTGCAGGAGGAGGACGTTACCATGGTAAATATTCACTTTGAAGTGGGGTTGTTGAAAGAAATAGTCTCTAAGTTGCATCGTGATGTGGACATGGACCATTATAGCCATTAATGTTGATGCTTGTTGATTCTCCAACCATTAGTTGTGTTTTTGGTGATGGAAAATTTAAAAATGTCATATTGAAGTATGTATTTATCAGACTGCTTGTACTGATTGATGAAAACGTCAGAAACAGATACTGCAGAAGACAGATAATCTTGTTTAATTGTCATTATTTTGATGGATATTCGTTTTCAGTTCCTTTAATTATTTTTGTTTACAGCTGCTGCAGCAACTTGAGGCGCAGGAAGGTCTAATAAGTCAGTGGACGTTTCCTGGAGAGTGTCTGCAGGGAGACGGGACAGCAGACGTCGCCCAGCAGCTAAAAAGCTACATGGATCTTCTCCGAATGAAGGTAGTGGCTGCAGATCTGCTCGCACAAACATATGGCGAGAAAGTATTTTTAAAGCCATGGAGCGAGCAAACCACAGCTCTATTTTTATGCCGTCCATGTACAGCCATGGTATTGATATTCGTCCACAGGGTTTGTGGATGTGATTGCTACCATATGTCAAAGGGAGGAAGTTTTCCAAGTGCTGCAAGGCTCCGTCCTTCATGACTTCACCCTGTGTCACCAACACAGCCTTGTGTTCCTCTTAAGGATTTGCAGGGACTCTCAATCTCAAAGGCGTAGTTTGAACTGTTGAAAACACAGTGCCTCTGCCACAGGCTGAATTTACAGTTTGTGAGGAACTGCAGTTTACTTCGCTCAGATCTCTGCTGAAGTGTGTTCTGTCCTCAGCTGACAGCATGAATCACACAAAGTATACATGTAGTTGTATAAAAACAAACCTGTAGTTGTGTAAGAACAAACCGAACAGGATGGTTGCACAATTGTTGCTGTGTGTTTGCTATGTTGTGAACTCATGCCCTAAAACACAAAATCCCTCCTGTAGTTAGTTAGCTGTTGCGTTTTTATTTACACGTTTGCTTTATGTGTTTGTTTTCTGTGTCCTTTTTGGAACAAATTGCCTCAAGAATTAAGTTTTATTTACACTTCATCGATAAAACTGAATTGAATAATTCAATTATAGACCAAACTGGAACGGAACTCATTAAAACGCAGACTGCCAAGCCCATGCATGTCAAAACAACAACAATCCTGGACTCTGGATCTTTTCTACACTCTGAAGGGCAAGATTTTTGTGCCGTTGAATTCCTGCGGCACTGGAGAAATGTCCCATTTTAAGAGGAAACATTGACATGGTTTTTATAAACAGCAAACATCAGCAGTTTCTGTCACCTGCAAAGCAATAATCGGCCAACATTTGCCATTTTGATTTGTTTTGATCGATCCAGTGGCGAGCGGCCGTGGACTGCTCCTCAGCCGTGGAGCGGCAGCAGCTGTGTGAGCGAGTCTTTCAGGGCGGAGAACAGGAGCTCGGGCTGCTGGAGGCGCTCAAGCTGCTGATGCTGGGCCGAGCGCTGGAGCTGCACGGCTGCATGCAGGGCGGCGGAGACGTCCCGCTCTTCTGCTGGCTGCTGTTTGCGCGCGACTCGTCCGTCTGCCCGCGCTCCTTCCTGTCCAACCACCTCAGCCACGTGGGCCTCAGCGCCGGACTGGAGCAGGTAAGAAAACTGCTTATTCTGCTCACATTTTATTTAATTTGTCTATGTCACCTTTATTTAAAACTTCATTTTCAGTAATGCAGAGCGTTAACAGAGACATGAAGCAACATCAGGGCAAAAGCCTAAAATCACAATCATACAGAAGTGTTAGCTGTGTGCTGTTCCTGCTCCCAGGTACTATGCTATCCTACGCAACTTAGTCGAGCCGGTGGAAACACACTATTAGTTGTATAAATACCAACTGTTGCACAATCGCTGCACAATCGTTTCTTTCTCGTTTGTTCGGGGAAGAAAACACTAAAGTCCTCCTGTGTGACATCATGTTTATGTGCCGCGACATCGGAATCCAGACACCGTTTACTAGTTAGCTCATTTAACGCCGGTTAGCACGCCTACAGTCGACTGGAGCGGTCTGTTTATTAAACGAAAAGAGCAGCGCTACAAATAACCAGCGTACCTGTGTACTGCGTATGTGTGCCTCTGTTTTTAAAGTTTATCGTTACTTTAGAGACTCATTTTAACAATCCGGTGTCACGTAAACATGACGTCTCACGTGTCTTTGACGTCATTTGACGTTTGGGCAAATGACAACATTTATTAAATCCAAGAGGGAGCAACAACTAAGTCACACACCTTATAAGTTGACACCTGCAGGTTAAATTTTTAATTTGATGGATGCATTACAATCTAATTCATTCGTTTCAGGCCATTCAATAGGATTGGATTGTGTTCTTACAGGCCTGTCCGTTCCACAGGTAATTGACATTTGTCATGTTTGTGACGATGTGAAGAAGATTTTAAGCAATACAGTAATAAAAAAAAGCCCCAGAAAATGATTTTCCACCCTACCTTTAATGGTAAACAATGCTGCTGAGAGTTTCTGCTGAATACAGTTGTTTGTGCTTGGATTTCATCACACCTGGGTGAGTCAGAACACAACTGTAAAAACATGTCCGTTCATGTACACGACTTTATGCTTGTTTTCTGTGCGATGAGGTAATGACATTTCACGTCATGAACGAGTTCAGCCATCGGTTCCCAAAGAGAAGCCGCGCCCTCGCTCGAGTCGATTGTACCGTGCAGATAAAACCTCTGCCCGTTTTGACGGATGTGTTGTAACCTGACTTCTAGTGTAAGCGTGTAATTATGTGGCTGCTCCGTGCAGGTGGAGATGTTCCTGCTGGGCTATGCCTTACAGTGCACCATTCAAGTTTACAGACTGTACAAGGCCGACACCGAGGAGTTTGTCACCTACTACCCGGACGACCACAAGGACGACTGGCCGTCGGTGTGTCTCGTCACAGAAGACGACCGCCACTACAACGTGCCCGTTGCGGAAGCTGCAGAACTCGGCGAGGAGCTCGACTCGAGCTAATGCCGCCGCAGCAGAAGAAGAAGAAGAACCTCCTGCCATACAAACACACACAACTCTCCTCAGGTTGATCCATATGAATAGATTTACACCAATTAAAGGAATAGTTGCAACATTTAAGGGAAAGATGCTTGTTTGTCCTCGGGTTTTGGTGAGAAGACATCGCTCTCAAGCAGGATAGATGCAGGTCTTTAAAAGTTCTCCAAGAAAGGCCTTAGAGGGCATTAAAATACCTTACATTTAAAGGCACAGTGTGTAAAATTTTGCAATATTTATTACCTCATACTTTCCCTCCAAGTGGTTTGGACAATCTATTGGCAGTTTTCCGCTATACAGTTGCAGCACAGCTCGACTACGTGGTTAGGGTTGTTTTCCATTACTATAGTAGCACTTTAATGTGGACAGAGTCATCGGTCTCATACTGAATCATTAGAATCAGTTAATTCAAAAGATCTGTTAAATATTGAGTTTTTTGACAATTCCATGCTAAAATGTTGGAGATTAACAGAGGTTTACAGGATTTGTAAGTCTTTTTAACTGGTCTACAGTTCTGCATTATTCGGTTTGATTTCCTGTGATGACACTCGCCAAAGCAGGTGCTAAAAAAAGATTGTTGCCGAACTTGATAGTGGAAAAGTGCCATATGCAGCTTTCAATTAGCATCAAAACTCCATAGAAGTTAAGTTTGTCCATTGTGGGCTATTGAAAAAAACAGGATTGAAGAGCTGAGTCACCTCCTGATATAAAATATAAAAGGCTCATTCTCAGGCTAATGAAAAACAATTCATACAATCAGGTGATTAAACAATTTGGAAAAAAGAAGTCTTGAATTCTGCACAACAACTATTACAATAATTTCACCTACATTTTACGCACTGGACCTTTAGTTCACTGAATGTAGGGAGTGAGTTCACACAATATTCAAAGTGCTTGAGCTAACACCGTTTATTGCCAAGTCCGACCAACGCCTCCAGTGAACTGCGTCCTTTGTCACAAGCTTACCTTTCTTGTACTCGGACGTTACACTGTCTTCCATTTCAGATACAACACCAGGACGTTCTCGATGTTAAAGGGCTGTGGAGAGATTGCGTCATGCACATTTTTAATCTCGACTGAATCAAACCTTATCCACTCGCTTCTTTACTGTGACCATGAGTTCAATTAAAAGGACTTCTGGCCAATTTTCTTGCCTTAAAACCGAACTGAGTTTACCTCTGTAACCTAATCTGTGTTAAGCTAAGCTGACAGGCTGCCGACATCAACATCTTCTACCTCCTGCGAGAAAGCAAACAAGCATCATTCCCCCCCCCCAAAAAAAAAATGTTGTCATCATTCTTTTAAAGGAAATATAAGCTGATTTCAAGACCCTGTACAAGTTGTGGTTTCCCCACGTTTGTACACACTGTACTGTATAAAGAGTTTTCTATTTGAACACATGTACATACAGTAAATGTACAGTGAATGCATCTAATAGTGTGGGGGGAGTATAAATCATGTCTATGGTGTCATTTCTTAGTTTCACGTGGAGAAAAAAAAAACACAGCAGGCTTTTTCAGTTGTACACTTTTCCTTTTCTAAAATACCGATCAAAAACAGCCATCACTGATGAAATCATTGGATGTCTGGTGTTTACACTGGAACTGTGGCACTTTGATTTTTTTTGTATGTTAATTTATTTGTTTTTTCTTTATGTCTCACAAAAAAAAAAAAAAAAACGCGTGGCCATCATCAGTGAACTTGGCAGAAGTCGTCTGTAGTGAGGATGTCGTCATTTATCAGGTGATCAGAGGAGTTGGACGATTAATCCCGGTCTCTGTGATTCGTGTGTGTGTGTGTGTGAGTGTGAGTGTCGAACTCAGTGTAACATGTTGCCTTTAACCAAGCTGTTGTGAAGAGAGCGAGAGGAAAATCAAAATGTGCCAATTGTTGCTTCAAATACTGGCAACCGTTCCAAACACCAGCCACTGGATTTAGATGGTAAAGTAAAGGCTCGCTTGGTCCTCCATGTTGCCTTAGAAATACTGCACAATAAGAAAGAATGTAGGTTCTGTAGAGATAATAGACTGTGTGTCCTTGCCCAGATCTCAGAGCAGGTGAAGGTGATGAGTCGTTGATTGTGCCATTTTGCAGGAATGTCCTTGCACTGTCAGATTTCTCTGATGGCATTTAAATAAAAATGGAAGTACAATTTGTTTTCTGTATGAGTTTTTCCCCCCCTTCTTTTCTCAGTGGAGCGTCCCTGCCCCACCACCTCACTACCGAGTGTCACTCCAAATCAATTCGCAGCTGTGGTGGACGTGCCTGATTGAGGAGGAGGAGGAGTATAAAAGGTAAGTCCAATCTAGCACAAGAAGGAAGCAGTTATCATCACCATGGCAATCGACAAAACGCTCTGTTTGCCCCACAGAGGCTGTCATGCCTGTTGTGCAGCATTCTGAACACGGTGCACGTGAGACCATGAGTGAGTTAAAGCCAAGTCCAGTTGCCAGTGTTATGAAGAGGACCATGAACCTTCACAGTCACAAGACACAAGGTAAATTTGACAGTTTGTTGAAGCATCTTAACACCAAAGTTTTTGAGGTAAAGATAACCTGACAAAGTAGAGGGTAGGAACTCTTAAATGTGTAAGTTGCAGCTTCCATTCTACTGTTGCAAGTCCTGCTCGTGTCGCAGTGAGCCTGCACTGATGACTTGACTCAGGATGGCCCTTGATAGGGGGCAAAGTTTGAGACTCGCACGTACCATACGCACGTGGTGCAGGGGTTGCCTAACAAGCATTGCTGCATTCGTTGTGGGTTCTGTTGCTTCATGTTGCTCATGTGTGCATCACAAAGTGGAGAAATGTTTACATGTGTTTTCTCCACTTTACTGATGTCTTTTTTTGTTTTCCTAGTGCTTAAACTTTGCTGAATCAAATATGCAAATCATTAAAAACAAAGTACATGATTTGTCAGATATGGTCATTAGTACACCCTACCTGATTGCGTCCAGAGTGGGCTCAAAAAAACAACCTAATTTGATCCGTATAAGAGAGTCCACCGTAAATCCTGGAGGACATTACAAACGTTTATCCAACTGGGAGCCAGAACACAAAATGACGTCTGTCCAAAAATAAATGCTTACTCTTTCTGAACAGGAAGTGAGTAAATTGAAAGATGAAAGAAGATGAAAATTATAGATGAAATCGCGTACAGCATCTTTAAGTTGCTAACCAGCACTAAGACCTCTGAGGCACAGAATGCAGACTCGAGAGAAAGTGTGGATAAGGATTATCCCATACAAATACTAGTACTAAAGGTTGATATTTTTCTTTTTTTACCCAAACGCCACTTTCTTTCTTGCAATTCAGATATAAGACAATTCATTATTGCCAATTTTGAGTCCAAATAAATTAATGGATCATACATACAATGTACAAAATTAAACTAATAAAACTTAAAGGTAAGGCCATATGTAAGAATGTGACCAAAAACGGTTACTACGTTCAAATTCAAAATACCAAGGTCTTTTAAGTTTTGTTTTCTGACGTAATTGGCAACCCATGGTTGCTCGGGAGCTGAGACTCTACTGACTGCAATGATTGGTAGACGGCGGTAGGTGGTGCCACATGCCAAAACATGATTTCAAAACATAAGCATGATTTGCAGTCTGCAAAATATTCTTTTAATGCAAATATTTTCTGTACTGTTTTTGTTGGTGAGTTCAGTTTGTTATATGAACATTATTCCTGAGTCTCTGTGACATATTAGGAGGATTTTATGGCCAGTTGCTTTAGATTTATTACATAATGCACCTTTTAAAGTTGCGTAATGATTTAATACAGTTGTTTTGGATGCTGTTTTTCGAGAGCATATTCCAAAAAAATGCTTAATTGGCTTTAATTCCCAGTTCAATTTGCTATTTCAGTTTACCAAAACTGTTCCTCGTGCACTAGTCTTTGTCTTGGTTAGCGTGGTCTTGAATACAAATGTTACAATGTCGTACCTTTTTATAAACTGTACGTGTAGATGCATTTATTTACATATACTTCATTAAAAACATCAAATATTCTCTTTATTGATGGAAAAACAAATGCTAAGTGGCTATAGTAATTCGCTGTCCCCCGTAAAGTCTTTTTCAACATTTGCATTTCCGATAAACTTCATAACAGAGACAAAAGTAAAGCCAGCAAAGCGAAAGAGTTAATAACAAAGCAATTTATATGCCAAATAAGAATGCCTGTACAGTATATACAGTACATATGACGTATGTCTGAACACTACCAGGAAAATGCCTTTGCAAAAAACAATGCTAGATAATAATGCGACTTCCATACCGTGATCAATGTGAACAATCGAAACTGTATTCTGTAAAGACGCAATGATATAACGAGGGATTCCCGATCCCTCTCTGCAATTAAATATACACATTGCAATACCTATGTAAAAACAACAATAATCTGTACACCGTTGTATGTAAAATACGATTGCACAACCCAACAAGTCCCACAACATATCTATATTTAAATTCAAGCAAGGCCTTGCCATTCAATCATGATTTAAAAACATAACATAATGAACTGCGTGTGTTTTGGCAACTCTGCGACTCTGTCCATTTCCCTCCTTCACCGGTAAACACATGGTTGAAGTGGTTTTTGAGACACCAGCTAAAGTTGACGATGAGAGAAAGCATGAGAGCTAATGGAAAAGTTCGGAAGACAAGTTTTCTTTTAACGCTGACGGATGAACATTTTGCAAGTGCATGGCTTTCTTTACAGTGTGCGTTTTTTTTTTTTTAAATGGTCGACGTGAAAGGGGCGACCTCTTCGCTCTCGACTCGAAAGTCCAATTCTGTCACGAGAACCTCTGAAGCAAAAATCATACTGGAGTCCTCTCTGCTCTCCATCAATTTCCCACTTGAAGGCCGCATCCTCCTCCTCCTCCTCCTCCTCCTCAAGTTCCACACGGAGGTCAACGTTGCCGCCTCCTCCTCCTGCTGAGCCACTTCAATCCTGCTCCTCCTCTTCCTCCTCCTGGAGTTCCTCAATGGCATCCATCTGAGACCTGGAGCACACCTCGCTCATTGGGGCCGAGTCCTCACCCTCCGCCACCAGCTCGCTGGACATCTCGTTGTTTCTCTGCGGGGAGATGAAGAATGAAAACATGAACGTTCTCTCGAAGACTTTTGGAGAAATCGGCTTTTTATTTTCATTGTTTTGTAGTAGAAATATACTGAATGGCCACTAGGGGGTGACTCCCATCTTTTTATTAATAATGTCAGTAAACATCTTCCTCAGGCGTATTTTCGGAATCGATTAATCGCTTGGTCCATAAATCAAAATGATCCAGTTTTAATTATTTCTTTGTTATGTGGAGCAAAGAAACAAAGAAAATATTCACATTCAAGAAGCTAAAACGATCAGAAATCTCGTTTTGATAATGAAAAAAAGCTTCAAACCAATGATCAAAATAGTTGATTAATTTAGTAATCGATTAATAATCGTTGTTTCAGCTCTAGTTAATGGTCTCTATTATGGGTAGTCCGCGTAGCTTTCTCTGTCATTACATTCGCTTGAGCGCCGCCTTGAGGAGACTTGAAGTAGTGACGACCCTCGAGTGAAATATGTCATTATATTTGCCCTGGTGTATCGATTATCACATAGCACGAAGAGGGACAACGATATATCGACAAAAAAAGAATTTGACCCACTCGTCTTAATGCGCTAGTTTTGTGTCTTCAATAGCGAGTGGACACCAGTGTGATTGACAGCTGGCATCGTCCACTAGGAGCCTGGATACACAACATGGCGCCTGCCAAATCACAAATCATTTCTGAGCTTCAAAAACAGGAGCTTCAGATTCACATGAGTGACGTCAAGACCAGCTGGCACTCGTGAGAGAAACACCTGGAGCAAAAAACGCTGATGGGATTAAAAAAAACATCAACAACGAAAAAAAAAAACCAGAATCAGTTCTCACCTGTTTTCGATAAACATAGCACGCTGCTATGGCAACCATTGTTGACTCCCCAATGAAACCGGCCAGGAGGGACCCAACCCCAAGTGTCGCCCCGTGAACCCTGACAAAGAAACAAAAAAAAACAACACAACTGAATTCACTTTTCTGTTGCTGCTGCTTTTCAAATTTCTCGTTAGTGGAATTGTTGTTTGAGCAGAAAAGCGCACAACAGTCGTAAATAACAGTGCGTCTGAGTCATGGTGCTGACCTTTGTAACCCTGAGAGAGCGTTCTCTGGAGGTGTTGACTTACCCCATATAAGGCAGAACAACTAAACTGGTGATGAGGACAATGATGCGGAGAACCGAGCTGGGGGCCAGCACAAAGGTCTTTTTCAGGGTCATGAGCCATCCAGTCAAATGAGCCCGAACAGTCACTGCAAACACACACACACACACAAAGTGGAAACATCACCCCACTGTTTTAAAGCTACGCCCTGATTTAAGCCAATGCAGATGGGGAAAAAAAAAACCAGAACGATCAAATGAAGCTCTGTCTTACCTGGCAAAGGAAAAAAGGAGAAAATCCGGAGCGGGACAACACACAGCTCAGCGAAATTATAATCCACTCCGATGATATCGACCAGGATCTTCTCGGATACGTGCGGACTCCAAAACACCACAAAACAAAGCTGGACACACAACAAGCAAACGCTAATTAATCGTACACCTCATTAGATTTCATTAGTTCATTAAATCAAGGGGTTTTCATATTGAACGCAAGCCTTTGAAGCTCACATAATAAAAAACAGGCGAGCAAACACGTGTCAGACAATGTTATTGTTTCTGGAAGCGGTTTCTGCAGAATCACCAAAGCATCTGAGCTTTTACTGTCTAATATATCGACATTAGCGAGTGTTTTACATCAGTATAAACCAGATCTGATCTGAATAATACTGTACAACAATCATTTCCCCTGCTCTTCAAATGTAGAACAAACATCAGAGGCTCTCTGGCTCTGTAAAAGGTGTCTTTTCTGCTTCAGGCCGACAACAATGCTTGCTTCTGGCTGCTGCTGCTGGTTGTTTTGATTGTTGTTGTTGTCATCGCTGTTTCGTTTCCAAAAGACGCTTATTGTAACCGTAGGTGTTTGCAACAAACTGTTGTTATCGACACATCAGCCGTGAGGGACTTTCCCACTGTCTTTGCTTCACTTGTACCTCCTTATTTACCGTTAATGTAGATAAAGCCGACTTCACACACGTCTTGGCTCGAGCTGCTTACGTTGTAGCTCGAACTGAAATCTGGATATATCCAGAAAACGGTGAACCCTGCACCATTTTAGACCCTAAAAGGACTTAAAAAGGCAAATTTTCCTTTCACTGGTGTACCACAAGGATCCAATCTAGATCGGCTTACTTTGTTTGCTTACTGGTTCTTGGCTGGTATCTAAAGATCTGTGCTGTAATTGTTTCATTAATGCACTGTGTTGTTGTCAGTTGCTGTATTGCGGGGTCAATTGTCCTTTGCGTGACACTCAAAGCGGGCTGTTATGGCAAAAAGACGCAACGCCTTGTACTATCAAGGACCATGACAAAGGTGTGGAAAGCAAAATTTATACTGTTTATATTCCTATTTTATGCCCCGTTTCGTGTATTTAATATTTAATTAAGACATTTTTATTGAAAATACTGTGTATAATTTCACTGCGGAGCATTAAATGCAGATTGGAGAGACAGTAATTTGTGTTTTATAAATGGTTCCATTTCATCAGAAGGAGGAACAAGGAAAAAAAGTTTGTCTTAGTCTAATAAACATGTCAACATCTTATTCTTCACACAAAAGTAGATGCTAGCAGATGATGAAGCGCTCAAATTCATCTGGTTTTGTTTTAGACGCAGTCAAAACATGGGAATAGCGCTTGTGACTAATGACTTCCTCTGGTATTACTTTACCGATGCGTCGTTATTTGAGCAGCTCGGCGGCAGATAATGACTAATTTTTATGGTGTGACCAAAACAGTGAGTCGGCCGTGGTTTCTCTAAACAAGGTGAGACATCCACGCTCGCTGCTGCCTCACCGTCTGTTTTCAGAACTCATTTCCCCCTCTCTCCGACACACTTCCTCCTCTTGCCGTGTTTTGTCCCCGTCGTACTCTTTTCCATCTGTAATCGGAGCGAGTCCAGACATGCGGGGCAGTCAGCTGTTGTTTTCAAACGCTGGTACACGCCGTACCTGTTGTTTTGTGCTGAACATGCACCCGTGAATGTGTGTGTGTGTTTTCACTATTATGCTTTTTTTTTTTTTTTTTTTACATCTGGCGCTAAATTCTTCTCCTACTCCTATAAAAAATAAGGCCAAACCTTGGGCAGTCACTTCCTGTTTTTCTTGTCGAGCTCTCAGGACACATAAATGGGCCAAAGGCACTGCTCAACTTCCCCTGCGTTGACTTTAAATCATGTTTAATTGAGTAGGCGTCGGACTTTATCAAAGACACCGGTTCGTAGCGTGTTGTTGTTGCTGATCTGCTCGTCTAAACGTGTAGAAAAGTACACCTGCAAGGGGCTTTAAGTATGTAACCCGATATGTTTTATGTAAATAACTGTTTTATGAAGGTCTTAAAGCCTGGGTGGGAGCGGAGAGGAGACAAAAGGCCCCCCTTTTTTTTTACGTTACACAAATTCCCCCATCCTAATGCATTTCCTGTCCCCCGCGCAACCAGAAACCACAACAACAGGACAGCAAAGTCAAAGTCAAAACATTGAACAATGAAGCTGTGAATCCTCCGTCATTTTCAGACACCGGCATAAACAAAAACACATCTTGTGAGACCAAACCAGTCAGATCAGTCCGGGAACTAAAATCCTTCGATGGTATCTAATGTGCGATGATGCAGCAGGTTTTTGAAAAATGTAAACATGACAGAAGGAAGCTAATAGTGTAACAAAAAACCGCCACATTTTTGGGCATTTTATAAATTTTTAAAAGGAAAAAACATTGCTTAGCCTGTGAGGTGTTGCAGGGAACCATGAAAGACTAGTCAGAGCGATCAAGTGTCAACGACGCATTAGATTGTAAACAAACACCAACTACCACTGAAACATTACGCTCGCTGTATCGTTCACCAGCTTTGAATAACACTATTGTTTAAAAGACACGTGTTTATATCCACAAATGATGTCAGTTTAAGCAAAACTTACATTTTCCAATAGGTTTTTACGGAGAAAACGGCTGCAAATCCTCACGTTATTTGACTGTTTTGCTTCATGCTTGTTGCTGATCAATCGATTTCAAATGAATTCATCATTTTTAAATTTAGAATGTGATGAAACGACTGCAACTAGTGATTATTTTTGTAATCGATTATTTTTTTCGATGAATCGTTTGGGCCATAAAATGTCAGAAAGGACAATGACAACGTTCTCCAATGTCTTGTTTTGTCCACAAACCAAAATGATCAAGTTTTAATGATTTCTTTGTCATGTGGAGCAAAGAAACAAAGAAAATATCCACATTTAAGAAGCTAAAACGATCAGAAATCTCGTTTAAATCATGAAAAAAAGCTTCATATAGTTGACAATGAATCGATGAATTGTTTCAGCTCCAGAAATAACATGACTTACTGTGAGTGAGAGAGCCACGCAGCAGAACGTAAACTTTTTAATGTGGGATTTGGTGACGGGGGTGCCGGCGTTCATCTTGTTGCTGGGATTGTTCTGTTGGTGAAAGGAATTATTATTGTTAGCGTTGTTGTAAAACAAAAACAGCGATGGAGAAACACGTGCGGGAAAGGGTCGGGTTTACCTTGTCAAAGGCAGGATACACTGCTCTGAGTTCAGTCAACCAGCCGTACGGCATGTGACCCACAGGGTAAGTGGCAGTGAGCACGGCCACAGCCTGGAATGACAAAGACGCAAGTCATCGACAAGGCCGCCACAATTAATGACAGGTGTCTAACAATAGCTGACATTAAAGCCCCTCGTGTGTCTCTCTCTCTCACACATACTTTCCTTTTTTAACGTGAGGCTTTTCACACGTTCACGACTGGATGAAGAGCCTCAGTGTTATTGTTCCTCAGTGGAACGGCAGCGGCGTACAGTAGGAATGTTTTCACACGTGTTTAATCATGAGCCGAGTTAAACGTGTACACAGTGAATCACCCAAAAAAAAAAAAAAAAACACTGGCAGCCAGTGTTGTCAATGATTTCCAGTTCCTTCTGGCCAATGATTCCCAGTTCGTTCTGGTCAACAGCGATGCATTGTCTTTTAGTATTTAGGTTCTCCTGGACGCCAGAAAGCTCCAGAGGGATTGTTGGCATTTCATATGCAATAACTCGCAGGGGGAAAATTAGCTTCTCATAGCTGTAAAATCCAACTTCATCACCCACAAGCCTGTAATATTAGTCCTAGCAGCACCATTATGGTCACTTTATTATAAATAAATACCAGATTTTAATGTGGAATGTTTTTTTCCCTCATAAAGAAAGAGGAGAATTGAAGCCACGCTATGCTCACCTCTGTAGCGTCAGAGGTCCCCTTGAGGTCACGAGACACAAAGAGGTTGACGATGGGTCGACTGATGCGCTGAGTGGCCAGGATGAGGGCCAGGGGCCACCAGAAATTCAGCATCTTCTTGATGGTGGCATCGCCCTGCAGGGACCGCGACATAGCAGATAAATCACACACACGCGCGTTTTTTAATGTTCCCACATTCAAATAACACCACAGTGCCTTTGGTTCTGGTGGCTAACCTAGACAGTGTGTAAAAAAAACAAAAAAAAAACACAACCCCCTCATTTAGTTTGGGTTTTTGTTGTGTCACAGCCCAGAGGAAGGCAATAAAAGAAAAATAGGACCAAAAAAAAAAAAGGCAACACTTACTCCGACATCGAGTCCACTGGATTCTGGGATGTTGTCGTGAATGTTACAGTAGTATCCCATACCCACGATGGTAAAACGGACCAAGGCACCCATGTACAGGGAGAGGATGGGGATGAGTAACGGCTCCACACACTGCAGGTTACTGTGGAGGAGAATGGCCACGAACACAATCTACACAGAAAAAAAACACGTCATACACAAATGTATTTAATTTAGTGCTTTGACACGTTTCCATGACGACTGACTAGAAAAAGAAGCGTGTGACATCATGTTCACGTGCCGCGACACTGGAGTCCAGGCACTGTTTACCAGTTAGCTCCGTTAGCTCCTTTTAGCACCATTAGCACGCCTACAGTCGCACTGGAGCAGTCTGTTTATTAAAGGAAAAGAGCAGCACTACAAATAACCAGCGTACCTGTGTACTGCGTATGTGTGCCTCTGTTTTTAAAGTTTAGAGTTACTTTACAGACTCATTTTATCAATCTGGAGTCAAGTGAACATGACGTCACGTGTGTCTTTTTCCAGTCAGTTGTCATGGAAACACGTTGTTTGTGACGCTGGTGCTGTTAAACGCCGTTGACGCGTTAACGTTTGACAGCACTAATTTCATTAAGTAAAAAAAAGTATGAGTAAGGCTGAGGTAGAAACCTATAATTTAGTTATTTCTGTATGTTTTTTTTTTAAGGCAAAAATTTATTTTTTCTTTCAGTTCTATATTCAAGTCAAATATCATAAAAAATATTGTTATTTCAATACATTTGATATCATTTTCATATCACCCACCCAACTGTTTTTCACAAAAAGACCTGATATAGGAAAAGTTAAACTAATAAAATAGAATAACTATGGAATTAAATGACTTAAACAGCTGTGATTTAAAAATAAGCACCACTGTTTCCTAAAGTAAGGAACAATAACTGTAAAGAAAACAAAGCATTTCGTACTGAACTAATGTTTAAACCTAAGTGGTATGGGTTAGGAACATACTTGAAAGATAGTAGCACTTTTGTCAACATTTGTTGTGTACAAGACCTCTTTGTTCACTTTTTCAAAATAAAAAAAAACAACAAACAGTGGATCTTACCTGTGCTATGACATCAGAGATTGAGGCTGAACCCACTATGACGCTGTACTTGTGCTTGAGAAGAATCCCTGCATGAATCCACGCCTGCAGACAGAACAATGCACACAGACTTTAAAAAAAAGCTCTATTTTGCCCCCCCCCCCTTTTTTTTTTCTTTCCTCTCAACCGCAGCTAAATGACGGTCTCTGTAATGGAAGCGAGGAAGACTTTGAAGCAGAGGATACACTATCATTTGTCACCAGCACCAACCAGCGATTATTGCCAGACTGATCTAGATCAGATGCATTTTTTTTTTTTTTTTTTTAATCCTCCTCTTCCTGCATGATAAAATGTCTGTGCAGAATAATCCTGCCGTATTGCACACTCACCATTGCATCCAGCAAAGGGAATGCAGCCAGGTATAAGAAAGCCTTTCTGGTCTTGTTCCCCACAGAGTCATCCACATGGTGGAGCTTATTAATGATGTAGTATCCTAAATCTGTGTAAGCTAAAGAAGGGAAGAAGAAGAAAACAACAACAACAAAAAAAAGAGAGAGGATGCAGAATTTAAAGCAGAGGGACGTCTTTTGTTTTTGAAGAGCAGGGATTGTGACTCTCACCAGAGATAAAGCTGTCAGAAAGGTGCTACGAAGATGCAACTTTAAGGTCACTTTCACAGGATGCGGTTTTATCACAGCGTGTCATCATGTGTGCATAAAACTGCCCTTAAAAAAAAAAACACGCACCTATCAGGATGTGCAGGACGAAGGCGATGGTTCCAGCCACCACCATGCAGAGGACCGCCTTCTTCCGGTCCCTCCTGCTGTTGATAAACACCAAACCCACATTCTTGAAGTCGCTCATCGGCCCGGTGAAGAACTTCATCAGGGAGTAGGCCAGCCCATAGCTGGCCAGCATTTCAACAGTGTCCTCTTTGACTGTGGCTATGCCCCTGTTGAGGGCCTAGAAGAGATAAAGCAGGGTGGGTGTGGAGAGAAAGAGAGATGTGAGGGGAAGACATGACCACCATGACTGGGCCCTGACTTTATCACTGACCAGATGGGGATGGTTGCTCTGCCACAGCCCTCTGGCTTTCCTGCATTCAAAACCAAATAACTGCGTGTGCTTGAGAGCAGACAAATAAAAATAGAGCTTGTTTTGAGCTGGAGCAAAAAAAAAAAAAACAGTGCGTGCCACCATCACATCCAAGCAGGAAACACCCACAATATTCCATCCAAAAATGACTTCCCATTCACTTTTACTTTCACGCTAACAAGCACAGCTGCCTCGTGCTATTTATACCGCGTTACATAAGCTTAATCCCAAAGTCTCCCAGCTTCAATGACTCGTTTTAAACGCTCACACTATCTGCCCGCCGTTTAACGGAGTTAAGTGCAGACGCCACATCAGTCACATGGCTGAGTGAGGGCAGGAAATGACCGGGGCAGGAAAACATGACAATTAAGGAAAATTTGAACACACACACACACAAACTAGACAAGGGATGATAACAACAAAGCGTTAGAAGACAAGTGTGTGTGTCGGCGAGATAGAAGTGACTCGCATTAAATGAAGTTTCTACATTGGGGATTAATGTCAGAATGGAAATTCACTACTATATCAACTTGTTGTGAGCATTTAATCGCACGCCGCCCGCCATCATCATCATGTCCAAACAGACTGTCGAGGTTCAGATTTACTGATAAACAACTGACAAACAATGTATGTGCTGGGAAATAACTAACATTAAAATCTGCAGGAGCTCTGCCGTTTATTTATTTATCTATTCATTTAAGAAAGAACGGGGTCATCCTGAGTGTGGGATCCACAGAGCTCCTAAAAACACACCCCAGATGTGTTATTAGCAGGAGTGTAGCATAGCATTACCCATGAATAGAGCACATTGAAACATGATTATTAAAAAATTTGAATATGAGTCAAATGTATGAAAAATATTCAGTAGTAAACCCGGAAATATTTGAATATTTGTGGGTCAAAATGATGACCCTTTCGAGCACAACTGTGAACCCCTATGTTTTTGTTTACAAATAGCACAGTGGAGTTGACCTACATCGTTTTGTCTATGGTGATCGATAGCAATAACGGTTTATGATTACTTATTATTATTTATGTTCAAAAAACATTCTACTACACTTTAGCGACAACATTTTTCATACGAGATTGTTTTTGTGTCCGTACGCATACATAGAATTTAAAACTCAATTACAATCATCTGTGACGGGACGTTTTCATACCACAACAAAAAGCAGACGTGAAAAACAAACCCACACTGTCCACTGATATAGGCCGCGTTTTACCATCTACTTTCCTATAAATAACAACGTAACTGACTAAATTGACATCATGTGTTATTGCACAAGACCTCAAACTACTGATAAAGTCAATTAACTAATTAAGTATTTACTTACCGTTATGTTATTTATCAAGTGAGGAGTAAACACATTTTCCGACCCACTACTTCCATTACTAGCTTTACTTTTACAAAACTAGCAGAATACATTCCTTGGCACCATGTCAACACAGATTAAATAATTCCCTTCTCAGATAATATAAACATTTTAATATTTAAATCTCTTGTCTGAGGTTCACCTCTAACGGGCCGCGGCCCACACTTTGAGCAGCACGGTCTAAATAATGGATGTAAATCTTCCTTGAACGTCTCAGGCTGTATGCTAAAGCTAGCTGTGGCTAAAACACAAGCCTGTGTCATCTTTCAAAGACAAAAACACGGGTTTAAAAACACTCTAGAAATAAAATAAATGTGGGTGTTTTTTTTGTTTTGTTTTTTTTCTGTGCCGCTTCAAAACAGATGATGCTCAGCGGCAGCAGCGGAAAACACTGAGGGAGAATTATTCCCCAAATGGCGGATTAAAAAAAAAAAAAAAAACAGCGAAGAAGCTGTTAGCTGCTGCCTTCACTGACCTACACAGAGAAAACAGTCAATCACGACACGAACGTTACCTGCTCCCCGATGTCGATGGCGACATTGGTGATCGCCAGAGGCACCAGAAAGCGGAGGAGAGGCCAGTAAGGAGTGAGGGATGGAAAGTCCACCATAGTAGAAGCCGGGCTGACAGAGCGAGGGGCATCTGCCTCGGTCTTGATTGATTGAGAAGAAAAACCCGAAGATTGGCGGCTTGGAAACGGCAGCGACAGCACCTGTGTGTCCAGCGACAACCGGGCGGCGGCGGGAGGGGGGGGAAGGCTACACGGGGCGAGAGCAGGAGCAGTAGCCGGGGGGCGCTGCTCCTGTCGCGGCGACAGAGGCTTCGCTATCTGGAAGGTCAACGGAAATTTCAAATGGGCGCATCTTCCTCGCGAATCATTGTGGAGAAAAAGAGGGAGGAGGTGGTGATGGTGGTGGTGGAGGGAGGTGGGGGGGAGACACAAGGTGATACAAAAACAGCGCCGAATCGGAGCCAGGAAGCGTCCCAACAACACGTCGTCAAATCGCGATTGAGGTGATCCTCATGATCCGCGACTGGCTGCGTTCGTTTTCTGAGCTGCGCCGCCTTTCACTGCGCCTGTGCCGCTGCTGTCCGGGACTTGTCGACCCTTCCCGAGGCTGCAGCCCACTGCCTCAAGCACGTGGGCTTGGCCGTGACATCATCACCACCATCGTCATCATCGAGCCTAAATGTGGCTGTCAGTAAGAGACACGGCACAGGCAGCACGTTTCTGTTTACTTTAAAACAGACCCACCACCACTGCTCTGACATGAAGGCAGGGGCGTGTGCAGGGAATCTGTGGGGGCCCCGGGGGCAAAGGGGACATATCTTACCCTATTCACATTTGTCTCATTTCATACTGGTTTAAAAACAGTGGGGATGTTTTTAATTTGCATTTTACTAAGAATGCAAATGTATTCTTTGACTTCTTCCCTTTTTTTTTCAGGATTTTGCATATTCCACTCAGTGTTTACATGCATGTTAAAAGTCTGATTTTAGTCAGACTAAGACAATCATGTCGACCAAGTTCGACTAAGACTAGCTTCATTTTAGTCGGACTAACTTGTTTACGTGACATTAAGGAAACCAAATTATTGTCTGACTAAAATCAGACTTTTATCGAGTCCAGTCTTAGTCAGACTAACATACCTGGATAATGGTAAATAGCCTATATTTTTATAGTGCTTTTCTAGTCTTGATGACCATTCAAAGCTACTTTACACTGCAGTTCACTCACACTTTTCATACCTTGTCCGAGGACACATCTGCATGTAGACTAGCCGAGCCGGGAATCAAACCCACATCCTTTAAGTTGAATGATGACTCGATCTACCGATAAATGGATGTTCTCCTCTGCGCGTATACTTGGACTCCGGAGTTGTCCGGTTGCCTGTCTTAGTCGGACTACAGCCTTAGCTCGATTTAAGCTGTGTATGTAAACATCCTGCGCATCATTTAATTATCTTTTGTGCCTTATATTCATTAACGATTTAATATATTGTGTAGTAAAACAGGAGGAAAAATCACACGTGTATGGGGTCAGATTTAGCTTCCTCAGTTTCTGGATGCATCTTGACTTACAGGAACTTGAACACAGCCTTCGTTAATGTCACCGCTTTTCCTGCTAAAATGGCTGATGTTCAAAAATGGACAAATGTTGCTCTGTGTGTGTGTGTGTGTGTGTGCAGGCAAAACATGGGCCAAGACAAAGTGGGCAAAGCAGCAAGTGGAGGTTCAGATTACCAGGTAAGTAAGTGAAAAATGTTATTGTGTCTCTTAATTAACATTATATCACGTTATGTTGACGCAAACTTCCATATTTTTAGTGTTCTAGTGTTTGTTTACACTGTAACCCTTGCCTTAAAGATAAACAGACAATATGGCAATATGTACAGAAATACTGACCCCTGGTGGACAAGAGGGGGATTGTCTTTATTAAAAAACATTGAATCAGTCAAAATGGGTCAAAGGTCACAAATGCTTTAACTATCTCACTCAGGGACCTTAAACGACACCAATTCACATGTGAATTTAAATTTAAAAGTACAGTACAAAACATAAAAGTAAAATACAATAAAAAAAAAAAAATTACCTTCAAGTACACAAAAAACCGACTCAATTACAGTAGCGTGAGTAAATGCAATTCATTATTTTCCACCTCTACTCATATTATGTATATAAAGATAGTAGTGTTTATATGCTAACAACCAATTTTATCACTGGTCATATTTATTTTTATTCCACCACTTTTAAAATGTACATGACTTGCAGTTTATGGAACAGGACGAGCAACCTTTGCTTGAGTGTAAAAGTTAAACAATGAAAACTCAAATGTTTTTGTTTGCTCTTCAGTTTTACTGTGTATATAATATGGTTCATGTGAAGTGTAAGTTCACACTGTAAAGGTGAGACATAAAAAACACAGTTGTTTGTGCTGCTGTGTGCCGTGTCGTGCCAGAGGGAGGTTCACTGGTGTTTTATTGTGACACAGCGGGTTTTTTTTTTACTAGCAGACATTCCTTTCTTTGGCAGCTGTAACTTAATTCAGATGTTTACTTGACCTACATGTGGCTTTAAAAAAAACAACCTAAAGCCACACTTTGGTGTTGGAAGTGTTTCATTACATCTGCTGCAAACTCTCTCCTCAGGGTTCCCAATAATGGGAGGCTTTTACTTTGAAAGTAAATAATTGACTTTTACACACGCTGGGGTTTTTGTCAGTAAACAAGTTGTGCTACTGGATTTAACCCAAACCCTAACCCATCTGGGACATGCACTTAAATAAGGAAATGCACTGTATATCTTTATGTTTAATTATATATTTTTTCACTAGCAATAGATCCTCCTATGTGGCATTTTTTTTCATTAGATATTTGTACAAGTCACAGTAGGAAAAGCATAGTTTAAATTGATTACAATTAATCATGGCTGAGTTCCATTTAGCTGCAGAAACTCTTTTTTTCTTGTGTATTCACATTAACAGATGACTAAAACACTTCCCATGGTGACAGATGGCTTTTATCCCACCCTAGTTTGTGTCTAATGTTTGCTATTATTACAACATTTGGGATTACAGCAGTGCTATGGTGATTTCTAATCTGACAGCAGATTAGAATCTTTGTAGAGGCAGTTATTTCTTAAACCTTCTAACTTTCTTTCCAGAAACAAATTCAAATCCACGCGTATTTGTACACGCGTGTGTGTTCACTGCATATTTATTTAAAAGCTATGTAAAATAACAACACACCTATGTTTACCTACTCTGCAGTGATTTATTTCTCTATTTGGTTAAAGGTAGATGCTGCCCCTTAGTGGTCAATTAGGCATCCAGCATCTATTTTTTACAGAAAATATATAAATAAATAAAAAAAATAGTCCCCCAGACATGTAGATATTCATTCTCGTCTATTAATCTACTTTAATCTGTTTGATATTTGTAATTAAAAAGGCAGCTAACTGATACAATTAAGCATGTTTTAATAGTTGCAAATAATTTCAATAAAACATAAAATAAATGACTTAAAATTTGATTAAAAATTTCATCTTTTTAATTGAAAAAATATTGTATAATAAGGGGAAATACAACAAAAGTGGTGCAAAATGGCTCAGTAGTGCCCCCCAAAGGTGAAACCCGGTAGGACAAAACCAAAATTAAGTTGCACCAAATTTCACCAAACTTGCTGGACACGTGTCACAGCCCAGGACGGACAAAAAAGTCTATTGCGACTATGTCCTCAATGCAACAGGAAGTTGGCCATTTTTAATATATTTGGCATCCATCTTGCCGATTTGCACATTTCGTAAATGAACAAACATGCCTGAGCACGTTTATCGTTCCAACGTGAAAATTTGCGTCAGTTTGCAGTAGACACATCAAAGATAAAAAAGTTATTCATAAATCCCACAGATTCAAAAGGGTGTGGCCACGGCAGCTATTGGAAATGTTGGCGATTTTTCGACCGTTCTCCATAAAACAGGAAGTGCTCTGTAACTTCGCCCACACATTTCCCAAACTGCTCGAAACTTCCTACATGACTCTGAATATGTCTATGAACATGAACTTGAGCCAAGAGGAAGTCGGTCGTCTTGAATTTAGCTACCATTTCGCCATGAAACAGGAAGTGGCCTGCAACTTTGCTGTGTATTGACCAATCTGCTCGAAACTTCACACATGCGATAAGAGACTTGGCTCAAAAACGGGCATAGCACCACCTTCTGGCAGCACAGTGGTGGGGAGGGCTTGCACAATGCTGCTCCCAGCTTTGATTTGATTTTGTTGTTACAGGATGTGGTTATGAATTGCAGCACAGAAATTGGGTTGGCACCTTGCACTTCTTTCCTTTTGAGGAGATGTATATTGGGATTTGGCTAAGAAGATTGAGTTTTTAGGGTGTATTGAAAGTGTTTTCCTTCGTAATTTTATTGGATGTGTCAAGTCAAATTTATTTATAGCCAAGTGACACCCTCAATCCTCCACAAAAACCCTTGTACAGGGGGAAAAAAAGTCTTGTTTTTGGCAGGAAATCAAATGTCAAAAAGCTGGCCTTCATGCTGTGAAACTGTATAAACACTGCATGTTAGACAGTGTGCAGCTGTTGCAGGCTGTGTCAATAGCTGTCATTTGTCATTGTCAATAATTAATGACATAATTAGCTCCAGCGCTGCCTGACAGGCTGGAGGAGTTGAATGCTTCGCTGGCAGCCTCCTCCTCCCCGACCTGAGCTGAGCAGCTATTGATTTTCTGTTTCATCATGCTGAGTCGTGTCCTGGAACGTGCGAGGAGGAGAGCATCCTTGACGTTTGTGAGCGGGCGTGTGTCTGCTGAAGTGTTACCTCTGTGTGTCTCTGTGTAAATGGATTTGAAAGTTGTTGTCTGTGCAGGTTTGACAACACACAATCAGGACTGATGCAAACGGTCAACTTTGGTTTGGTTCTCTTAGTTTGGTTAGTTCACTGTTTTTATTATTATTAATAATTGTAAATTTTATTTACAAGACGCTTTACAGTATCACAATCTGACTATGACATTCTTGAGTATGATAATGTACAGATGGTCATTTTTTTAATTAAAAAAATATTGTATAATAAGGGTAAATACAAAAAACTGGTGCAAAATGGCTCAGTAGTGCCCCCCAAAGGTGAAACCCGGTAGGACAAAACCAAAACTAAGTTGCACCAATTTTCATTACTTGCAGGACACGTGTCACAGCCCAGGACGGACAAAAAAGTCGATTGCGACCATGTCCTCAATGCAACAGGAAGCTAGCCATTTTGAATTTATTTGGCGTCCATCTTGCCAATTTACCTGAGCACGTCTATCGTTCGAACATAAAAAAAATTTGCGTCAGTTTGCAAATTGTGAAATTCACATTCATAAAAAGGGGATAAAACCAAGATAAGAAACAGAAAAGATAACAAAAACAGCATTAAATACAGTATAAAAGTTGTTGTACTAAGAACAAACTGCAAAAGGAATACCAGGAAAGTCCCATTGAAATTAAAAACCTCTTTTTCAAGGGAGGAAAATAAATATTTTCCCTGAGGGGAAATAGTTTTGACATAGCAGCAATTAAATGTACAAATGTATAAGAAAATAGTGCAATAAATGAAAGAATATAACACCAGGTGATAAAGTGCTGGTACAATCAGAAAAATAACATTTAAAAGTAAAAATTATATTCAAAACTAATTCAACTGTCAAGATAAAGTATAGTATAAATGGGATTATTTTAAGATTTTATAAGGTTGAGGTCAACTGGTTGTCAACTAATGACTTTTCATTTATGAAGAAACACTAATTATTTTTGAGATCCATAAAAACACACAAGTGTCGCAATGCTTTATTTGAAATGACTGAACACAAGAAAACACATTACAGCCTCTATATTTTAGCGACAGGAGCTACAACATTTGTGTGTGGGTTGTTTTCTTCCCCCCATGAATTATTAAAACATTTGCTAATGAACTGCTGTCAGTCGAGTCTGTCACATCGACAGTTTGTAGGAGAAATCTGTACTGTACGTTCAGTGACTAACGGGAAAACATGTAGGCAGGAAAAAAAGTGGATTATTGAAGCTCCTCTGCAGAGTCTGAAAAACCAGTAAAGGAAATGGGAAACACTGACCATGTGGCAGCACTTTTATAGTCACTGTGATGAAACTCATGCCACAGAAATGTGGAAGGACGTCGGATTTTTTTGCGGTCAGAAATGAGGGAAGTTCAGAAAGGCAGCGTCTGACTCACGCGGGAGGAAGCGAGCTGGTTTGCGAGTGTGTGCCGTCGAGCACCTGACTCAGCCAACAGTCATGGAGCTCCAGCCCTGGAGCTTCATGCATCAATACTAAGTTAAAAATGTATGATTAAGATAATGAGACATCACCATTTCCAGCTCCAAGTATAAAAAAACGACTTGTAATTTCATTGTGTTTGCCTTGAATTGCTTATAAATTCAGGTGCAGTGTATTTTAAACAAGTATTCGGTCGTGCCAATGGACAACAAAGAGCCTCAAGTCAATATATACCAAAAGAAAAGGGCAGATTTAGATGTATTTTATTATAGTAGTAAAAGAAAAGGAATACTCTTTATTTAAGTGGGAAAGTCTCAGTGAGTTTGAAAATCTCATTTAACAGAGGCCAAGCACATTTTCTCAAAAATATGGAGAAGGTTAACGTGACAATTTGAAATCATCGGGTGTCAAAAGCTCGCGGTTGCCAGCTTTGGTGAAAAGGTGAAAAAATTCAATTTGACACTTCAAATCCCGCAAAGGTAAAACAGGAAGTCAGTCGGTTAACGTCTTGGTGGGTCAGGAAGAGTCATTTTAGGCTCTTTTGTTTTATTTATTTTCTTTTAATTGATGTTAATCATATATATTTTCTTTTATAAACAAGTTGTATGGGACCATGAAGCAGGCTTTGCACCGTATGAGTAACACAGTGTTCCTGTTACTGATAAACTCTTTTTTGTGGCATCTTTAAAGGTGAAATATCTGGGAAATCATCTTAATCATAATCATCTTTATTATCTTATTTATTTATACGACATGGAACTTGCTTGGAGACTCGACGTGACTTGCATTCTTGCAAGAATGACTTAAAACATGTCAAATTAATGTTAATATTAAAATGATGTAAGGAAACCTTTCAACGTTGGTGGAAAAAAAATGGCTAAATGAATGGAACTCTCAGCTTTTCTTTTGTTTACTCTCGTGTGTCTGTGGCCGTCAGAAGAGGAAGAAGCAGTTTGACTGAACACTTTCAGTCTCCTCTTCACATCAGAGGAGATGATTCCACAGTGACAGGAGAAAACAGTCGGAGCAGATAAACAAAAATGACCACACCACATGAACCCTGTGGTGATGATGATGATGATGATGGTGATGATGGTGATGATGATGATCGCTATCTAACAGCAAGGAAAGGAGAGAAGGGAGGGAACAGATGGAGGAGTGAACAGAGGTTGTAATCTGAAGTTTGGGGATTTTCTTCACTTCCCTTTGTCTGGAATTGAAGTGATAACCAGAGAAATTCTCCTTTTTCTCTCCTGTCTTTGCTCAGCTATTGATTCTTTTTGCTCTGCAGCGTTCAAACATAGAAACTCTATGTTCTCACAAACCACTTATGGCCTCAAAATAATAGTTTTTTAACTTATGTTGAAGGAAATATGACATTGATCATTGATATATCGATTTGTTATATGAGTTGATTAAGTTCAGTGTGTAATTTAAAGGCCTCACATTAGAAGTGTGCTACTGCTTTTATACATAACACTATTATTGATTATTTTGCGTTATTGTGGCAGTTGATTTGTTGCTAACTTAACAGTTAATATAGGTTAAGTGTTGGTTTGTTTTTATTGTTGAAATTTAAAATATGTTGGTTTATTGTGTCTACGTTTGATTTCTGTTCATCATGTGACCAAACAAACAGAATATAATAATAAGTAATATAAGCCTACATTTATTTTCTGTTGATCTTGTTGAACTTTTTGTTTTACTTTATTGTTGTTGTGTTGCTGTGAGAACTTGAGTTGTGTCTCTGCTTTGAAATGCAAAGTAATCTCAATATCTGGTTTGTTTTTGACGTATAGAGGATTGTTGTTTTACTTGTATCATCGTTTTTTTTAAATTAGTTTATCTTGCTTGAGTGTCTCAGTTTTAATATTTATATTATTTAGCTTATCATGGCTGTAGTCTGTTTTACTGATGAAATGGAATACTGTAGATTGCTGTGTGTTATGTTTGAGAATCTCTCCATCACATACAATAATATGAATATGAATTTTCCATTAGAAACAAATTAAAAAAAATCAACGTTGTCATAATAAGGAATCTTTAACGTCCATATGATTTATTTTTAGTACATTTATTAAAAGGCTGCAGGCTGATCTGTTTTAATGAAATGACCCACTAACCTGATTAAACGGCTCCGTTAACCCACAATGTTGTTTCTGATCCACGTGAGATGATACAGTCGGAATAAATCTTCACTTTTTAAATAATCCTAACCCTCATTTATTAAAAAAAAATCTCAGTGTTAGTGTCACTATTTGTGCCACATTTTTTTTATAGACATGACCTCTGCACACACCTGGCTGCTGTCCAGCACTGCCTGGATCAAGTCTCCCCAGCAGAGGGCGCTCCAAGCCCGTCCAACCCAACACCTAAACACCCAGCACCCTCTCTCTCACTCACCCGTTCATCCTCCTCCATCTGATTCCTTTAATTGCTTCCTTCCTGCTGCTAATTGGTGCCAATCTGTGCAGTAACTGTGGTGACGAGGTTTGAGAAACTTTACGCTTCATTACCTGCGAAACTACACATCGCTTGGTGCATGTGTGTGTGTGTTGAAATCACCTGTCAGTGAGGTAAGCTGCTGCACCTGTGCACTTTTTTTACCCCCTTTCACGACGAGATGTGCACAAATTGTGCAAAACCTTGGCTTAAATACACCCACATTACATCGTGTTTATTGATTATTTATGCATAGATGTGGATTTATTTTATTTTTTAAAAAAGGGAATGATTTTTGTAGTTTTTTATTTTATTTCAGGCAACAAATTAGATTTTTTTTTAGATTCATTATTTTTTTTTTAAATGTGGGATTAAATTGTGGATTTTTCACTTCACCAGTGCTGCCTTTTAAAGCGGGAAAGGTGGTGTAAAAATAAGTCAACTTATTATCTGTCACTACTACTAACTGTCAAGTGTTTTTCTGGTTTTTTTTTCTCATCCCCAGTCAATGGCAGCTCCACTCTACTCTGTACTATACTATAGCCCCTCCCACGAAATAGACCCTGAGAAAAGCAGAGGAAAAACACTCAATAATGACAGAATATTGATGTTTTTGCCAGTGTGCGTGTTCTGTGGCGTGTTAGGATTATTCCCGGTGGAATAAAAGTCCGTTTAGGCGTCAAAAAGCGCCGGGGAGCGTTTCGCGGGAAAAACCGGCGGAGGGATACTAGCTTGTGTTGCGGTGCTTCTTATTAACGGAGCGGGGCGTTCAGTTGTGATTCTCACGCCGCTGATGGAGTGAGCAGTCGTGCTCTGTCTTCGCTCTGCCGTGTGTGTGTTGTCTGTTTGTGTTTTTCCTGCCGCTCACTTCTCCATGTTCGCTTCACTCAGCGGCTCTGACACCCGAGTGCACCGCCTCTGCTGCAGGATTTAATGCGTCCTACGCGCTGGAATAACTCCCCTGCTCCGCTTTTTCACGCGTTTTGGCTCGACTTTTCTCCCCTGCTTGGTGGATTTCAGACGAACAGGTAAGAGAGAGGAGACGCTTTTTTTTTTTTTACGCGTTTAAAAGCACGCGGGGGTTGATAGTGAGTGGAGGTGTGTAGTTTGTTGGTGTGTGGGTGAGGTTTCTCCTCTTGCACATATCACTTTCACAGTTACGCACCTGCTGTTGCTGCGGCACCGTTGGTGCGCGGCAGGCAGGGCGTGCGCAAAGCCGCGGCGCTCTGTTTTGGAGTGACCATGTGATGTTTCGCGATGGGGCAGGGTCAATGCCGAGCAGCTGCTGCGAAACTTCACTTCTTTATAAACAATAATTAACCTCTTCCCTTCGTCTTCTCTTCTCCAAACAGCTCCACATTAAGGACAGAAACACGGACCGCGCGTTCACGATGCCGCTGAATTCTAGTTTGGCGAGTAAAAACTACGATTACGAGTACGACTCCATGCAGCCGTATTTCTACTTTGACGACGAGGAGGAGGATTTTTACCCTCAGCAGCATCAGCCTCCGGCTCCCAGTGAAGACATCTGGAAGAAGTTCGAGCTGCTGCCGACGCCGCCTCTGTCCCCGAGCCGCCGGCCGTCCCTCTCCAGCCTCTTCCCGTCCACGGCGGATCAGCTGGAGATGGTGACCGAGTTGCTGGGCGACGACGCGGTCAACCAGAGCATCATCTGCGACGCCGACTACTCGCAGACCTTCCTCAAGTCCATCATCATCCAGGACTGCATGTGGAGCGGCTTCTCCGCCGCGGCCAAGCTGGAGAAGGTGGTGTCCGAGCGGCTCGCGTCCCTGCACGCAGCCAGGAAAGAGTCGTCGTCGTCGTCTTCGCCTGCGGCAGCAGCAGCAGCGTCCTTAGCCGCCGCCACTGTTGTCTGTGACAGCGCGGACGCGACTGCGGTTGCTGCAGCAGCAGCAGCTGTGTGGAGGATGAACAGCAGCTACCTGCACGACCTGAACACGGCCGCATCGGAGTGCATCGACCCGTCTGTGGTTTTCCCGTATCCCATCGCAGAGACGCCCAAGCAGAGCGCAGCAGCATCAGCAGCAGCAGCGACGCCGCCCAGCAAAGACCTGGGTCTGGACACGCCGCCCAACAGCAGCAGCAGCAGCTGTAGTGACTCAGGTGGGTTGTGGATGTGTTTGTCATGCATGCAGCAGTCACACCCCTCTCTCTGCTGTTAATTGAGACTAAATTGGCCCAATTATTGTTTAAATGCATGGTCATTTGCGGTTTAATTCCCATGTCATGATGGAGATGCATGGCTGTTTGTTTACTGGGACAAATTGTGACCATTTTTCCTTCTTTTGTTTTGTTTCAGAAGATGAAGAAGACGATGAGGAGGAGGAGGAGGAAGAAGAGGAGGAGGAGGAGGAGCAGGAGGAAGAAGACGAGGAAGAGATCGACGTGGTGACGGTGGAGAAGAGGCAGGCGGTGAGGCGGTGCGACCCCAGCCCGCAGGAGACCAGGCATCCCAGCCCGCTCGTGCTGAAGCGGTGCCATGTCTCCACCCACCAGCACAACTACGCCGCCCACCCGTCCATGAGGCACGAGCAGCCGGCTGTCAAGAGGCTGAAGCTGGAGAGCAGCAGCAGCAGCAGTGGTGGAGGTGGTGGCCACAGCAGGGTCCTGAAACAGATCAGCAGCAACCGCAAGTGTCTGAGCCCGCGGACGTCCGACACCGAGGACTACGACAAAAGACGGACTCATAACGTGCTGGAGCGCCAGCGGCGGAACGAGCTCAAGCTGAGCTTTTTCGCCCTGAGGGACGAGATCCCCGAAGTGGCCAACAACGAGAAGGCGGCCAAAGTGGTGATCCTGAAGAAGGCGACAGAGTGCATCTACAGCATGCAGTCTGACGAACACAAACTGGTCACAGTCAAAGAGCAGCTGAGGAGGAAAAGTGAACTTTTAAAGCAGAGACTGGCACAGCTGCAGAGCTCTCGCGCTTAAAAAAAAAAGAAAAAATAGAAAAAAGTTTGAATCAGACTTTGTTTTTGTGGCATTTCTTTTTTTTTTTTATTATGCAAGTTCAAAAACTTGGTTGTACAGTTGTTATTGTTGTTGTTGTTGCATGCAAATGCAAAAAAAGCGGATTAAGTTGTGTTTGGAATCTCGTTTGATTTCAATGTTAAAACTGCCTCAGTAGACGTTTAAGGGTGGATTAAATATTTAAAAGTTTATTTTTATTAATAAAATATTAAAAACAAACAAAAAACATTTGGGCCGTCCTCGTTGGAGGCCCGAGCTAAAATATAAATTTTTATGTTTTGTATATAATTAATATTTCCTAAGAAAATGTATTTTTGAATCTCAATTGTCTGGATGTTCAGACCCAGTGTTTGTTTTTTTTCCATTATGTTCATAGATTCTTTTTGAAATATAAAATACAGTTTTCTCTTGAATTTTGTGTTGTTCTTGCAGCACAAACACACACACACACACACATGTACACATCCCATCATTGTGTATACATACAGGGTTTAACAGGGAGGAGGTGACTTTAACCACATTACATGATTACATAATTTGTGCTAACGCTGCCTGACAGGGACTGGTGTTCAAATTTAACGACGCTCACATCAAGGCGGCAGCCTCCTCCTCCCTCTGACATCATCCGCGTAGAATGCGAAGCGCTTCGGGGGCCGAGATTAATAACGTTGTCTCCACTCGATGAAAGTTAGAGGCACACACCATAAAGAAAGACGGGAGGTAATTTATGTGCAAACAAGCACCTCCACTGCCACCGTAGCTCTCTTTTTAAGAGCGTGTTATTAAAAGCATTCCAGCAGAACTGATGCTGAACTCTCTCCCTGTGTAGAGTTAGCCTTAAGAGACATTAGTTCTCTCCTTAACTGCAGGAAAACTGCCAGTTAGTGTCAGATAATAACTTAAATAACACACAAACATCTATGGTGAAAGTAAACAGGTTGCTTTATAACCGCCATATCTCTCTTTTAAGAGCCTGCTAATAAAAGCATTTCTCCACAACTGATTGTAAATGTGAAAAGATTACCGCGTAATGAAACCCACGCAAGACTTGTTATGTGTCAGAATTTACTAGAAAATCCACTCATAGCTTTAGGAAACTGAAATTAAAGTCATAATACTGTCGGATAATAACTAAATACGCAAATACAGGGTTGGTTTTTAGCCACGGATGCTCTTTTTTGCTTCAGAATTGACCAAAAACCCTTAACAAGCATCATAATTGAGAACTTCTCACATGGTTTCTTCCTTAACTTTAGGAAACTGGTCATAATAAGTTGATATCAGGTTGCAAATAATAAAAAATATACAAACACGGGTGGGTTTTTAGCTAACGATTGCTCTTTTGCTTCAGAATTTACCAAAAACCCTTCACAAGCACACTCAGAATTGAGAATTTCTCAAAAGATGTCTTCCTTAACTTTAGGAAACTAGAGTTAAAGTCCTAAGAAGTTAATATCAGGTTGCAAATAATATAAAATATACAAATACAGGTTGGTTTTTAGCCACGAATGCTCTTTTTGCTTCAGAATTGACCAAAAACCCTTCAAAGCATATTCAGAATTGAGAATTACTCACGTGGTTTCTTCCTTAACTTTAGGAAACTAGAGTTAAAGTCCTAATAAGTTAATATCACAAACATGGTGGGTGAAAGTAAAGATATAATATCTCTTTTTAAGAGCTTGTTACTAAAAGCATTCCTCCAGAACTGATTGTAAATGACGTGCAATTATCCAGACAAGACTTATGATGCATCATAACTTCAGGAAACTACAGTTGAAGTCCAAATATGGTCAGATAATCATTTAATATCACATTGCAGATAAGTTTTAGTCACAATTGCTCAGAATTTACCAGAAACCCTTCACAAGCATACTCAGAATTTAGAATTACTCATATGATTTCTTCCTTAACTTTAGAAAACTGGAGTTAAAGTCCTAATACGTTAATATCACACAACAGATAAGAAAAACATAAACAAATACAGGTTGTTGTTGTTTTTCTTAGCCACGGTTGCTCTTTTTAAGAGCTTGTTAATAATAATAATAAAAAAAAACATTCCAGCAGATCTGACAGTTAACTTTCTCAAAATGACTCCTGTACAAGAGACGGTGAGTAATTATCCAGATGAAACTCATTTAGTCTTTACCAGAAAACAACTTTTTATACAACAGAATTTTTGAAGTTCTCACATTAAATCTTCCTTAACTGCAGGAGACGACATTTAAAGTCCTTTTTTACTGTGAGATAATAACTTAATATCACATTGCAAATAAGGAAAAAAAACACAAATATGGCGTAGGAGGTTGGTTTATAGCCACACTGGCTTTTTAAGAGCTTGTTAATAAAGTTTTTTCCATGAGAAGCTTTAACAAAATGACTCTCTTCTGCGTAAAGGTGTTCAGTTATCCATGGGAGTCTTGTGTTTCTTCAAACGCCGCTTTATACATGTAATTTTGCATTCCTCATGTTATTTTTGTTCCCTTAACGACGAGTAAAATTCCTTCTACTGTCAGATATCACATTACAGATAAGAATAAGCACAAATAGGGTGTGTGTATATTGGTTTATAGCCACCTTAGTAGCTCCTTACTCCTTTTTAAGAGCTTCTTAATAAAAGCATTAGATCAGAACGGACAGAAAACCTTCTCAACATGAGGAGAAGGTGTTCAGTTATCCACGTGAGGCTTGTTTTTTGCTTCAGAATTGACCAGAAACTCTTGAAAAACACCACTTTGTACACGTCATTTTTGAATTTCTCAAATTGTTTTGTTCCCTAAAGGAGTAAAATTCCTTCCACTGTCAGATAACAACTTAATATCACATTACAGATAAGAACAAACACAAACAGGGCGTGTGAAAGTAAAACAGGTTTATTGGTTAAGAGCTCTTTTTGAGAGCTTGTTAATAAAAGGCACTCAGTTTTCCACGTGAGACTTGTTTTGCATCAGAATAATTGACTAGGAACTTTTTAAAAGTTTCACATTATTTCTTAATTAAAGACAGCAAATTGGAATTTAATAAAGTGTTTGTATGCTTAATCAAACTGTCGGATTATAACGTACTATCACGTGCCAGATAAGAATACACACAAATACAGTGTGTGAAAGTGAAAGAGCTTAATTTACAACCTCTTTTTTTATTAAAGACATTCCATCAGAACTGATAGTAAATTTCCACAAAATGACTCTCTTGCGTAGAAAAGGTGTTAAACCATCCAGACGAGATCTGTTTTTCCTTCACTTTGAACCAGAATCTGTTTAAAAACACCTGCATGCACGGAATTATTGGCACAAAATACCAATAAAAGGCCTTTTTTTTACGATGAAACCTGTGCTGTCAGACAACAACGTGACGTCACATCAAGGATAAGATAAAACACAAATCAAGGCGCATGAAAGCATTCTCAAGTGCTGAGTCAGAGTGATGATACAGCTCTTATAAAATGTGCTCTTCAGTTATTAGAAGCAGAATCAGAATCTTTTACACCACTTTTCCATTACTGTTTCTACTTGAACGTCACAAAAAAAGGACAAAAAGAACAAGTTTAACACTGAAAAGTTAACGAAGAATAGTTAAATAAATGCAAATCAGAATAATCTTTAATAATCTGTCGCGATATTTATTGATATATACAGTTTTGTCAAAATTGTACCTTTTTGGACATGTCTTACAGATGTATTTCTAATCCTAAAATAATCAAATTCAAGGTCCAGTAAGTAAGAATTAGTGACACCTAATGGTGAGAATGAAAACTGTAACCCCCTCCCCTTTCCCAAGAGGACACCAGGGAACTACGGTGGCCTCCGCAGACCACAAAGAATGACGTTTCTCGTACATTTGCGTGGCAAACTTACACTTCAAATACGTGAAATATATCCTTATATTACAAAAACCCTTATTAGCTTACTTACTTACGTATTAAAGGCTTTTTCTAAGGCTACGAAGGTCACACACTGGACCTTTAATGTCGTCATCAAAATGCTACTGTAATATAGTCGTTGTTTTTAATTCGCCTCGTGTAGTGAAACATGCTGACATGAGTCGGACGGAGTTTGAATAAATGAATGAATGAATGAATGCTTACCCGGGGGACGGAAAGTCAATGAAAACTTTAAATAAAGGAATCAATAACACGAGCAAAACATGCTGACATGAGTGTAATATGTTGAATATGAATGCATGAATGAATGAATGAAGAATACAGATAAAAAGGCAAGAATAATCAATAGCACGAGTAACACACGCGGACATGGGTCTGATGTTTTTGAGTGATTGTATGACTAAATGAATGAATGAATGAATGAATGAATGAATGAATGAATGGTATTTGGATAAATCAAAAGAAAAACAAAAAATACAAATAAAAGACACAGGAAAAATATAATGACATAATTATGATGTTTTTGAATGAATGAATAAATGAATGAATGAATGAATGAATGGTATTTGGATAAATCAAAAGAAAAACACAAAAAATACAAATGAAAGACATGAGAAAAATATAATGACATAATTATGATGTTTTTGAATGAATGAATGAATGAATGAATGAATGAATGGTATTCGGATAAACCAAAAGAAAAACATTTTAAAAGATAAAAAGACTAAACGATCAATAAAACAACACAAAAGTCTTTTGAAGGACTTTGGATGAATGAATGAATGAATGACTGCATTGTCATTTGGATAATCAAAAGAAAAACACTAAAAATACAAATAAAAGGCAAGAATAATCAATGACATAAATAAAATATAATGACATATGTATGATGTTTTTGAATGAATGAATGAATGAATGAATGAATGAATGCATGGAAGTTATTTGGAAAAATCAAAATATAAACAATAAAAAATAAAAAGACCAGAACATTCAATAACACAAGTAACACATGAGGCTTTTGGAGGACTTTGAATGAATGGATGAATGCATGAATTTCTTTATTTGGACAAATCTAAAGCAAAGCAAATACAGATAAAATACCAGAACAATCAGTAACATAAGTAACACACGTGGACATGATTCGGATGTTTTTATGAATGAATGGATGAATGATGAAAGGATGAAATAATGGATTCTAATTCATCAAATCAAAAGAAAAACACAAAAAATTAGAAATAAAAGGTAAGAGTAATCAATAACATGAGTAAAGTATGATGACAAGTGTGATGAATGAATGAATGAATGAATATCTGGACAAAAGAAAAACGTTAAAAAAGAGAAGAATATTCAGTAACAAGTAAAACTTCCATTTCAAACTATATTTTAATATAATAAGAATATTTATTCAAACAAATAATAAATGATGTCAATATATACATATATGTATAATAGTCCAAATTTACATAAATATGAATGGAAGAGAGAACTCGTTGTAACACGATCTCGTTTTTTATTATTTTTTTTAATAGTCAATTGAAATAAGCGGCTTTCGAGACACTCTGTGACGTCACGCGCCGTATCCCTCGCGCTCCCTCTGATGAAGCGCGTGGTCCCGGTCGCGAGCACATGGAATGAGGTCGAGATTTGTGTCCGTGAGACACGCGACTGATGATCAGCAGCAGCAGCAGCAGCAGCAGCATTAGCAGCAGCAGAGGAAACAAACAAACAATCGGAATATAAAAAAGCAACGGAGCTGCGACAGAACCGAGCCAGAACCCGAAGGCAAGACAGACGTAAGTCATCATGCTTTATTTAACAAACACTTTATCTAAACTACACAAACACACACACACAAGTCTCTTTTCCTCTCAGCCTGACAGATCAAACCTAACATCATGGAGTTACAGGGAGAGTGAGGATGAAAATGAGTTTGATTTTGATGTGGATTTACATGTGCTGACATTTACATTGTTCCCAGGACAAGTGTTGTTTTTGTTTGAATTCTCTATTGTCTGTTATTATAGTTTTTTTTCCCCCTGTATGCTGATCACACTGACACATACTTTATATTCATTTTTTTTTATCCCTGCATGCACCATTGAGTGTTGGAGCTTTGTTCTATAATGTGCTGTCTGTCAGTGTGATAGTGCAGTTGTTTAGGATCATGACTGAAGAGAATGAAAAGCATGTGTGTGTGAGCAGCAGGTAAACCCCCCCCCCCAAAAAAAACAACAAAAAACACCTCCCCGTCTTATTCTGTGCAGTGAAAAAAAATCAACATAAATAAGACGTATCTGGGATTTTTGGATGTGGTGGAGCAGCATGTGAGAAACACGAGGTGCACACACACACTGACATGGAATGGGGAATTATAGTGTGTTCATTGTGTGTAGACGTTGTGGGTGGGCAGGGTGGTGTGTGTGTGTACGGCGGGCTGTGACTGGCCGACCCTGAGATCCAGACTCCATGACAACATGCGTCGATGCTGCTGGAAATTTTGTCCAGTAAACCTGTGCGTCCTGGTTCAGAGGAGCTGCTCTGATGTCATTGTCTCGTTTAAAAACATATTTTTTTTTTGGGGGAGTTATCGTAGACGTCTATAGGTACGAAACTGGCGTCCATTTGAGGGAATAGTGAAGGTTTTGCGTTAAAAACAAAAACCCAGTAACACAATTGCATCATGATTCGCCGGGTTTATTGTGGTTTGTCCGTGCTATTCCGTGTTAGCGCTGAACAAATTTTTATCGGAATCGCAATATGGGCTAGTGCAATTTTCAATTCGCAGGAGGCACAAAATATCAACTTTGTATCTGCACAAATATCACACAGTAATCATTTCAAATATGTTTTTCCGATTGAAAATGAGAATAATGACGTAACATTGACCATATCGCAATCGCAATTCCTGTCAAAATAATCGCAATTGGATATTTTTCAAAATTCGCTATTCCACGATACAGTTTTAGCTCTTTTTGCTTTTCCATTAGCGATAATACCTGGTTCTTTTTTTTTTAAGTACCTGCTCTGTTGACGTTCCACTCGAGCTGAGCCGATACTAAAATGTGACGTCGACAGACTGCCGGCCACTGATTGGTCAGAGCGTGTCGTCACTGGAAGAGTCGCGAGCGTGGCGTCCGATATGAGAATCAAACCCGAACAATGCCGAACTGTATATCAGTTAAAAAGACATACAGATCCATGAAAACATGCGTTAATCTGAAACATTTAGCATAGGAAATGTCTAAAATCTCAATATTTTACAGAGGGCTCCGGCGTTTTTCGCAATCGTGAGCCGAATCACGACCCGCTTCAATTCAGTGGCTGTTGTGCTCGGGTCATGCAGGAAGTACACAACTAATCTTTTAAAAAAAAATTAACTTATTCCATTTACTATAATGATTGCATTCCGCAGTCTCGACATCAGATGCCATTAATTACGACTTACCATTCCTTTTAAATGCATAAGGTTATGGACCTGGGGCTTATTATAGGTCAGTTGGTTGTCGTGAGCTGTTAATATGGTGATAAAATGGACTGATTAGTCAATAATAATAAACACTGTCACGATATTTGACATTCTCCATATGTATTGTTTTCTAGTTGTTGCGTTTCAGTGTCGCAAAACTGAAAAATGTAGCATAAAGAAGCGTGAAAGATTAGCGGAAATTGTCATTAACTGAATAAAGCTGCACATGTGCAAATACGCTGTTTTGTAAAATGTGTTTATAGCGTTATTTGATTGGTTCTTGGTCATCTGTACCGGAAAGCCGATTTCTTCTACGCATGTGCTGCAGTACGGCTACTTCCTGTCCACACCGTAGCCCTGGAAACGGCTTACGTTGCAGGAAGTAGCCGCACTTTTTTTTTTGCACATACGCAAATCAGGATTCCGCTTCTGATTGACTTATCTTTGAAAGTATGAGCCATGAAACAGTTGTTGAAACGCGTGACGCCGCCGCGGAGTGCAATTATCAGATTAAGAGTGTTTGATCGTGGTGGGATTAAAACGGATAATGTTTTACGCTGTGGAGTTATTGACGTTGTGTTCTGTAAGCATGTAAACATTCTGTTAGAGACTGGAAGTGCAGAATTAAATTTCAATGTATAATAATGTATCATTATTTTGAGGTAAATTCTAAAGAGTTCATTCAAAATGTCATGTTTAAATAATCGTGATTATTATTTATTCCATAATCGAGCACCTTTAGCACCTAATGGGAAAATGATGAAATACGACTAATAATGAGGTTAGAAAAAGGCTTATGAAAATGAATCTTACCCAGAATCATGATTGGTGTCTATAAAGTCTCTAACCCAGGGGTCACCAACGTGGTGCCCGCGGGCACCTGGTAGCCCGCAGGCAGCCAATACGGTGCCCGCGGGCTCACTTCACTTCACCTCACTTGCATGTATCCGTATGATCGCTCAGTAAAATATCTTTGATATTGTTTATGAAAACTGGTAATCGTTAGGAGTAAGCACTGGAATGAATGTGTATGCAGTTGAATGCATAATATTAATCATTTAAATGGTAAACAAATAAAAAAAATGTTAATGTGGTAGCCCTCCATATTATTCTTTAGCCTTCAGGTAGCTCTCATCTCAAAAAGATTGGTGACCCCTGCTCTAACCTATAACCTCTTTCTTTTTAACCTATAAACAATAAAAACATTTAAAAAAGAGGTAGAAAAAAGGCACAAACTTCAAAACAAAGAAGACGCTGGATTGCCGCGTACAGTTTGATCCAGTTCTGTAATCCCATTTTCCTCGATATTCTTCTTCTTGAGTCCTTATCTTGCAAGAGTCAACTCAGTGTCTATATATATATGTGTATATATGTCCTCTTTTTACACAACATTCCCAATCATATTGCCAAAATACAGTAACATACAATGACTTATACGATATATTATAGCCCTGAATTCTGACAAGAACTAAGTGAACGTGATAACAAAACAAAAAACGTGATCCGCTGTATTTTATTTTATTGATTTTTAAATACGACCAAACCAATCGGCACAGATTTAGTGAAAATCACAAACAATAAATCACATACATAAGCTGCGTATAACGATGATAATAATAATGATAATTTACACATCTGTGACCTTTTGGCAGCGAGCTCACCAGGAAGTTGGGAAGAGGAAAAGGTTTCACAGATGTCACAACACAACCCTTTTAAAGTAGCACTGAGGTGTCGTTGAATAGTGTACAGTACAGACTCTGTGGTCATGCGCATATTTTCTCTTTTTACAGTGAGTAACATGTTGACAGAGTCGCAGTTGCGGCGCGTTCCAAAGATTCCCGTCTGATTACGTCAGCTCTCCCCTCGTGTGGTTCTTTTTTTTCAAATCTGTCGAGTGCATTTCCAGTCAGGAAAAGCCAGACTCCTGTGCCTTCACCACCGCAAAAACACATGCACACATACTTTTTCAGATAGTTAAGAGAGAGAGAGGCCCGGGAATACATGGAGGTCTGTCGTTATATAATCTGTGAGCTGGAATAGATTAAAGCAGTCCGATACTCCTGTAGCTGCTGCTGCTCACCAAGCGAAGACTTTTTCTCCTCCGGGGCTGTGTCTCGTTTCACAGCATCATTATCTCATGACATCACTTTCCTCTTTGGGAGCGCTCCGGTTCATTTGCATTCTCTCTTTCTCTGTGTGTGTGTGTGTGTGTGTGTGTGAGCTGTCTGTCGCTGTGTGTGTGTGTGTGTGCGTTTCTTTCTTTTTTTATTTTTTTTTATTTGTGGTGATGATGATCTGCGTTTGGCTGCCAGCTTCATTCCAGCACAGTCTCTACAGAGTGAGACATTTTCACCATGTGAGAGAGTTTCAGGAATACGCTGCCGGGAAATGTGACACGTGTGTGTTTGGACGCAGCGCCAACAGATACTTCACATCAAACACACACACACACACACACACACTAAGGGAATGTGAACTACTATGACTATACTGGAGATATTTGAGTCACTTTTTCCAAGTGGCTGAAACGTATTTCCTTGTTTCTAGTAAGCGATTAGCTGTCTAGGCTGTTTCCCATGGCAATGGATGATTAACATTTTACACTCGGTGATCCACCAATGAGTTTCACGTCGCTCGACCAAAACGAATTGGAGCTGTAACAGTGTTGGGATGTTGGCCCCCACCCTGGAAACGTTCAAAATCTCGTCTTAAAACTCACTTTTACTCCTTGGCTTTTAACCCAGCATGAGAATTGTCTGGTCTGTTTCTTGTCTTTTAGGGTTCAGTCAGGGTGCTTTCACACCTACAGCGTTGGGTGCGCAAATCGTACCAAATCGTTCGCGGACCGCTTTATCCGCCCTACTTTAGTATGGTTCCTCTGGTGTGAAAGCAACCAAACCAAATGGGACGAAACGGTCTAGTTTAATGCATTATGGGTATGAGATATGGGAAAACTCCGGGTTTTCCACCGGGCCCGTCAGCTCCTCGGAACCTCAGTGACGCGGTTTTGCGCCGTTTTCTGCCACTTCAATCCCCACCAGGTGCGTTACGTCTTGTCTGGTGGAAATGCTCACAGTTCCCGTGCCGATCTTGCCGGTCTTTGCGGTCTATTTTGGTTCGTTTAGAACTCTGCATTTGTGAAAGCAAACTGTACCCACGTCTGTTTGCTACATTGTAACTTTGTTCTGACTGGTGCAGACCAAAGCAATCGAACTACAGGTGTGAAAGCGTCCTCAGTCGCACCAGCCGTTCTTAATCCAACCCTAGTTGGTTTGCTCGGACATCTCCTCATCAGGACGTAGGCGTAACTAAGGAAGCTCACTTGGTGTTTAATCAAACGATTTTAAGACATAGGACACTCCAGGGATCTCACAGAAACGCACGTGATTTAACGTGACTTTGGAATGCAAACGGACAAGAAGGCGGACTGTCGGCGGCAGCGTCATGTTCATTGGTTTGATCGCTGTTTGGTTGAATGGTTTATCGTTTGTTCACTTGTTCTTTTTGTTCATTCATTCACTGTTTCTTCTGTTTGTTTCAGTATTTGTTTGTCTCATTTGTTGGTTCATTCGTTCATTCATTGTTTGGTTTGTTTGTTCAATCATTGGTTGGGTGGTTGCCTGACTGGTTGGTTGTCTGTTTGTTCATTGTTCGGTTGGTTGATTTGGTCGCGAGACGTCATTAAACGGTCATAATGTTGCCATAAATCTACAAGTTTGTCCTCTTTCTCTAACGGAAATCGCGGTTTCGGTCTTAATTATCAAACTTATTGACCACAAAACACTATCGGATAATTTGGCGGGATAATCCGTGCAAACCAGGACCCAAATCTTGCCCATTCTCCTCTAGCGTGGGGGCAGGCTTTTTGACGATCTGTGACAAACGTTTGATTCTGAACAAACCAGTCGGATAGTTTGTTTTTTTGGTTCGTGTATCTTCTGCCTTCCTCAGAAGACGGTGTATTTACGGATGTGTGATCTTCCTGTCAGATTTGACGGGGGGATTTGGCGCTCCAGGTGTGCGACGGCATATATGCGCTCCCTCGTATCGGTTCATCCCCCTAACGTCAGCAAATAAGGTACGTTACCGATGGAAGGCGGAAGATACGCGCCGAAACTTGTTCAATCAGAAGACACGATGAACTTTCACAATCGCGTTCTAGTGCACTTTCAGACATGAAATGACCATTTATTTGATGACATTTTAGAAGAAGCAGAGCTTCCCTTTCTGTCTTTGAGCAATCTGACACTATCTGAGAACCTTAAATATCACAGAAAGGGTTCACTGAGCAGCAGTCGGGGCTCGGAGTTAATACTCTGGCTGTCGCAACATTTATGATCACCCCAGACTTACTTACGTGTGGAATTGGTAGATTGGTAGTTCTTTTTCAATTTTACGTCCTGTAAATGTTTTGCATTGGTCATAATAATGTTGTAAGAGTTTATTGTCGCAGGCAAATCTATACTAAACATAAAGAGCAGTAGTTTTGGGACGGTGGTCGAAGAAACGTCTGGATGTTGCAGAACAGTATTGGTCCCTCTGGTGTCTGATGTCATCTGCTAACCTCATGTGCTGTTAAAGTATACAGGATGGAAAAAAAAAAAAGTCAAAGAAACTCTTTATAATATCTCTATATCTCTGATTCCTTCCATGTGTAGTTTACGTGGAGCTCATCGGAGGCTTGATTGGATTTCAGGGGACTGTCAGGCTGTGATGGATGTACCGTATTGGGCTCTGCTCCAAGCCTATGCTGTGGAACTGTGTGCACTAAGTAGTTGGACACAGCGGAGATGTAATGCTGGAAAAAAAACACGATTTGGTGGATTAATTAATATATTTGTTTTGCCTTTGGAAACAGAACGTCTCTGTGTTTTGCAACCTGTGCTGTGGCTAATTAATTTTCACCATTTTCCCCGCGAAACGATGATTTATGTTAATCATCGGGCTTTACAGTCCCGCGGGCCGCTGCTGAAGGACAAACCGCTTTGAATCTTGAGCAAATTGGTTCTGCAGAGTTGTGACCTGCATATGAAAATAGCCAGTAATGTGACATATGGCTGCTGACTTAAAGTAAAGCTATATTGGGACTGACCATGAGACAATGTGACTCTCGTGTTTACGCCAATGACAATTAAAGGTGCATTATGTAATAAATCTGAAGCAACTGGCCATAAAATCCTCAGGAATGTTCAAATAACAAACTGAACTCACCAACAACAACAGCACAGCCAAAATATTTGGATAAAAAAAACTTATTTTGCAAACTGCAAATCATGTTTATGTTTTGAAATCATGTTTTGGCATGTGGCGCCACCTACCGCCTTCGACCAATCATTGCAGTCAGTAGAGTCTCAGCTACCGAGCAACCACGGGTTACCGTCAGAAAACGAAACCTAAAAGACCTCGGTATTTTGAATTTGAATGTAGTAACCGTTTTTGGCCACATTCTTATATATGGCACCTTTAATACTGCTGATGTGTTTGTTGAAGTTGAAGGGGTCACGCCGTCCACTGAAAGGACATATTTTAAAACGTATGTTCTCGCCAGTGTTCATGCACGTCCACATCTCCCCCGTCAGTTGCGGATGCAAACTAACCGTCTTTAAGCTTTTGACACAGAAATTCCCAGATGTCACCTTTCCTTGTATAAATACGTGTCTTGCTGCACCAAGAAGACGGCGTCCTCACTCTCAGCTCGTAAACATCATGTCAAATAGACACCTGTCTCCATAATAACTAGCCCCCTTGTGACATTAAATGATGCCTTCAATCTTTAAGGCATGGGACACTTCCGTCACAGAACCAGAATAACCTGGTCGACCCGGTTAATATTTATGGGTTTAACCGCATTAACACCTAGTTATTTTTCCAAAATAACTTTCAATATCTGGTGCGTTAAAATAGTGTATTACCTATTTAAAATGAAGAACAACAAAAAGAATACACCCTAGTTGTGCACGAACACCAGATTTTGCGTGTTAGATTTGAAATGTGAACAGTATAAAACATATTTAAAATAACATTTGTTGCCCAAAAAAGTATGTACAGGCAGGTTTTTTCCAACTCTTTCCTCTCTGGTGACAAAGACGCTGATTCGCCGGCTTCCTGCAACAGCATGAGTAAAATTACTGCCACAAACCCATGTCTTTTTTTTGCTGTAAGGCAACAGTGCTTCCCACTGTATCACCATGTGGCCCAAAAAGCATTAATTAATTCACTCTGTGCTGCTTTTTCTTTCTTTGAGGACCATGAGGGGAACTTGGAGAACCATTCACATTCACATGTGAAAGATTTAAACTATGGTCACTTTAAATCCCGAGTTAACCTAACCAACCCCTAAACTTCCATTTCCAATCTCCAAAGCATGTCTTTGGAGTGTGGGAGGAAGCTGGAATCGTCATAGAAAAACCCCACACGCACACATGGCGAGAGCGTTCCCGTCCACACAGGCTGCATCCATATGACAAAGTTCTGCTCTCCAGACAAATCCTGTTTTCCAGACGAACCCAGAGCCCTAAAAATGGAATTTTAAAAACTCTGCTGGCTCAGTGTTCGTGTGAAAACTGTGGGACTGAGTTTCAGTCTGGACGGACGTGAACGGAGAACTTTTCTTTCACTTCGCTGTCCGTGTCGTAAGATAAATCACTGTCCTGTTTACCTGAATGATTACTTTAGAGCTGCAGCTAACGATTATTTTCTCGATTAATTGTCTGGTCCATAAAATGTTAAAAAAACATTGATCAGTGTTTGTCAAACCTGGAAATGACGATGTTCTTGAATGTCTTTTTTTTGTCCACAATCAAAATTACTTTTAATGATATCTTTGTTATGTGGAGCAAAGAAACAAAGAAAATGATCATCCTCCTGGTCCGGGCACATCCGGTTGCGTACATTGAACCGCAGAAGAAGAAGAACGTCCGTTGTGGAGGTGTTTCACGAGTGTCTTCTGACTCTGGGTCCGACTCCGGGTCAAAGGTCGTAAAAGGGACTGCGGCGGGGAGTCGTGAAGAAGCTGGATTTAAACATTGTTAAAACAATGCTTTAGTGCATCCACCGTTCCAGAGGGGGGAGCTGCGCTTCTGAGAGCTGGTGTGCTGATTACGTCACTTCCAGGTACTGGCCAATCACAAGAGAGTTGGGAAAGCTCTACGCTGGCTGGCCAATCACAACACAGTCTGTCTTCTGGGGGTGCGATTTCAGTCTGAAACAGCACGGCTGACGAGAGCGTCAGTGAGGAGAGATTTCTATCGGCTCATTTACAGCAACTCGAAGGTTTTTGACCATAAAAACAAGTTAATGTATGTAAGTAGAGTAGACCTCCATAACTAACATATATGTGCGATAGGACCACTCTATGTGAGCTTTAATATACGTTTTTATGCCTGTTTGTGTGAATTCAGATCACTCGTTTGCCATTTGTTGGCAAAAACAAGCACTTTTTATGCAGATTTATCTCAGAATGGCGAGGTTGCCCTGTAAGATTACACTACAGCGATGGCCGTCTGTTGCGGCTGCTGCCCGAGGTGATCTACTGGACCAATTATGAAACTTTTTGTCCGTCCTATTCACGTACACGCCTACATTTATAACCATAGGGTCGAACAATACCGGAATTCCCCCTTTTTTTATACGTTGTGTAGAGCTAATAGGCTTGAGGCTGATTTTGACAATGGTTTGAATGTCATGGGAATTTGTTATTATTTAGTAAAAAAATAGTGCATATCCAGGTCGTTTAAATCGCTTTAAAGTGAGGGAAAAATCCCCTCTCTGGATGACATTGACCCACATGTTGATCTCCTGTCCCATATACGCTTTGTCACACTAATGCGACACGGAGTACATAAACCCATGATGCCACATTTCATGGCCGTACCATTTGTATCCGACGGAAAAAACCGACATGTAATTCACATTGACAAAATGGATGGATTTCATCCCATGACATCTCTCTCTCTCTCTATTTCTGCTCCCTGTGCTCATGGCGAGTCGCGTGGCTGACACAATTTACGCCGCCAAATGACACGCTGCTCTAAACACAGCCAGGAGGGTCGGAGCGAGTGAGCCAGCAGTCACATGAGCGAGGAAACGCGAGCTTCAGCTGCTCAGCAGTGTCCTCCTCTCCCCCCCGCCGCCCTGTTGCCGCTCCACAGGTAGATTTTGCCGCCAAATGTTGGACGGTGTTTGGCAGAAACAGTCAAACAGTAGCGGAGGGCGAGGGGGGGGGGACACATGAAGGGCCGACCCTGTTCCACTTTCCAACTTCTCCGGGGCTGAGATGATGAGTCACGCTCGGCAAACAATGTGCTTGGATTTGTGCTGTCAGTGGTTACCTCAGAGGCGTGGAAGGAGCAGAGCAGACGCTAACAGTTTGACTGACCTACATACTGTGTTTATGTGTCCAATGCAGCTGAGCTGGTGGAAGGGACGTCCGGGATGTGTTTGACAGGAAACACGCCTGCAAATTTAATAAGCGGGGGGTTTAAATAATAATAATAATGATGATGATAAAAAAGACAACAGAGCTGAGGAGTGCCCGCAGCAGTGAAAGGTGAAGCCCACACACATTGCGACGACGCTGACACGATGCCAATATGACGAGTGACCCGACACGATTTACCGGTATTTCCACGTTATAACCCCTTTCACACGTGGTGTGTTTGTGTGTGTGTGTGTGTGTAAAGTTGGTGGCATTGTGAGAATCCAACAGGTACCTGTCATCGTTTTTCCGCCCACATTCTAATCCTTCCCCTGGCATTTATGTCGCCCTAAAGCCTTTGATTATAGTTTAAATGAAAGTGTTGTTCTACACAAGGGAATCACTTGTTTGGCTCACTGTTCCAAAACAGCTGTTTGGATTCAGGAGTTGGAGGAGAAAAAGTTGAAGAAACAGCTGCTGCACACGGATCATAGTGGAGTCCAGCGCTACCGTGGTTTACCTTCTCACTTCCATTGTGAAAAATATTAAACCATTAATCGAAAAAATGGCAGCTGCGAGACAGATGTTGTACTAATTATTGTTTATTAGACTGAATATAAAAATCTGCTACTTGCTCGTCTTAAATGTCAAAATACCAGTGTCTCTCCTACAATATTCATACTATTATTATTGCCTCAAGGACAGAATCAAATAATACTTCAATTTCTTACAAACTGATTTATTTCACAACTTAATTAAAGCCATTTTATAGCTTATTAACACAATTTATGTAGCGGTCAGATTGTGGCATAATTAATGGGAAAGTAAGAGAACAAGCTGCTTCAAAGAATTCTCAAACATTCACTCTTGTGAATGAAGTGAATATTTTAATGTCATTATCTCTCTGTTACCACCTACAGGAGTTTCTGTGTTTCTGTTTCAGATGGACATAAAGGCTTTAATTACTGGATATAAGCAGATGCTTTAAATGCAGATTTATTTAGCCAGTACAGATGAATTTACCTTTTTTTGTTTTTCTTTACCTGAATCAAGATGTTAAAGGAGACATATTAACCAAAATCAACTTTTTAATCATTTTAATACTTATATTTGGGACTCTGGAGGCCCTAAGTGTGAAAAAAGATGACTCGCTCATGTTTCTGTGGTCCGCCTCAGTCTAAGTACAGGAGATAAAGCGCGACGTTGACTTCCGCACTCATTGCTACGTCACAATGCGCTAAATTCCTGGAATTGTTGTCTCACGGAGCTCCGCTTTGTCCCTAAAACGCGAGAGTGCAGACGAGGGCAATAGTATCCGGAAGAGCGGAAGTCTGCGAAGTGTTCTGTTCTTGTCTACACAGTGCAGCACAGAGTTCCACACAAACTTCCAGCCTCAGAGGATTTACATTTTATAAATGACGACAATGTGCCGGCTAGAGTCGGCCAACTATCGAGTTTCTAAAATGCTAACTGCTGTTAGCTGCCGGAGCCTCAGTGACACTGACGTAGTTTCCTGTGTCTCATTTGCATTTAAAGAGACAGGCACTCAAAACAGAGCGTTCTGAACAGGGCTGTTTTAGGGTGATTGAACTGCTGTGGTGCTTCATCCCTAAGGTATTTTGACCAAAGCATGTCACAGACATGTTCATTAGGACACCAGGGAACTAGGTCAACTTGTAGAAATAGGGTATAATATGTTAAATGAGGTAAAGGCAGTATCTAGCTCACCAGTAGGGATGTGAATCTTTGGGTGGCTCACGAGTCGTTTCGATTCCGATTCTTAGGGTCACCATTCGATTCAGAATTCATTCTCGATTCATTCGATTCATACGGTTCTCGATTCAAACGATTCTTGATTCAAAAATTGATACAATGCAAATTATGGCATCACAACAACATTTTTATAACATAATGTGATAATGTGATCACACAAAGGCAAACAAGACAAAAGTTAACATTTATTCATTCAAAATAAATAAAAACGTACTCGGTGTACAAAAAAAATGACGCTAAAAGCTTATGCTAGCTGCCTTTTTCTCCAAGAAGTTACAAAAATAAACTGTACACAAATAACACAAACTGGTGTTTTGTGTGGTTTTTCAAAATAGAAATAAAAAAAAGAATAAAAAATTGTTATTTTTGAAGTTTATGAATCGATTCAGAATCGTGGATGATTAGAATCGCGATTCCTATATGAATCGATTTTTTCCCCCCACCCCTATTCTCCAGTATAAGGTTTTTCAATGGGAGCTAAAATGCTTCAGACAAATTCACCTTTTTTTTATGACCGAGAGAAAGCAGACACAGGATCACATGTTCACCTGAAGCGGCGTTAATAAAACACGAGGTGTCTTGTCGGTGCCAACTCTCTCCATCACTCACTCATCAGGGGTCGGAGGTCGCTCTGTTGGCTGTCTGTCTGCTAGATTTCATTAGACTGATTAAAAAGCCCCCGCAAAAAATTGTTGGTGCACTTTTACACCCTGCAGTGAAAACTGGCCCGCGTCGCCGTGTCACGGCTAGCGTTCTGCCAAGTAAAGGATCCACACTCCAGCTGAGAGGTGAGATCATCGGGTTGCACCCGCCATGTCATTCCATCTCAAGGTGGAAACGGCTTCCTCACATTTCTCCCCCCCCCCGTCGCTGTGTTATTTAAAGTGGCCCGGCGAGCGAGTGTGAGCGCCGGGAGAATCCTCCAGAGGCTCGGCTGTGGTTGTCGACACAATGGTGCGGCGGTGTCACAGAACATCCTCCGACACTTGCTCCTCGTTAAGCACGACTTTGTTCAGACGTACTTAGCGTCTTCGCTCCGACACCAGTCACTCTCTCTACGTTTCCCTGCACAGTGAAGTCGAGCGACAGATGTCGTTCTTCTGTGACATTTAACTGAGCCGCTGGGGGTGCAACAACAGTTGTCGTCGGAATGAGTTTCAGATGATTGAATTGCTATTAATTGCCCGATTTTACCCCCTCAGGGTATCCGCGTCTTAAAAAAAAAAAGTCTTAAATTCTCCTAAAATCTCCTAAAAGGTCTTAAATACAATTTTGAAAGGTCTTAAAACAGTCTATCAACTTTACTTTTATTTAAAACATGCATAAACTTCAGTCTCGCTTTGAAATGTTTCGATTTTTGAGTAACACGGAACTGAAGTAGGCCACGTGTGCTGCCCGGTGAGAATTTACCGAGCACCACTAGCTAGTGTGCTGTGAGAGCGCCGCGGCGTGTTACAGCTTAGCATAGCAGCGGAGAAAACTTAAAGATGCATTATGTAATAAATCTAAAGCAACTGGCCATAAAATCCTCCTAATATGTCACAGAGACTCAGGAATAATGTTCATATAAGAAACTGAACTCACCAACAACAACAGTACAGACAAAATATTTGCATTAAAATATTTTGGCCACATTCTTATGGCACCTTGAATGAAAGCCCACAGCTAAACCGAATTGCTTGCATAAGATGGGTAAGTGCAAGTTCAACGATTTGTGGCTCTAAATTTCCTTCATGTCTTTTGTACTTTTTTGCCAAATGGGTCTTAAATTGTATTCATTATGGTCTTGAAAAAGTCTTAAAAAGTCTTAAATATGTCTTGTTGAAACCTGCAGAGACCCTGCCCCACATTCAACTCCAGCATCTTTAAAGGTTATGTAATTGGTTGTAGAGCTGAAACTCGATTATTAATCGATTATTAAATTAATCGTCAACTATTTTGATCGATCGATTGGTTTGAAGCTTTTTTTCATGATTAAAACAAGATTTCTGATTGTTTCAGCTTCTTAAGTCTTAATTTCTTTGCTCCACATAAAGAAATCATTAAAACTGAATCATTTTGGTTTGTGGACCAAACGAGACGTTCGAGAGCATCGTCATTTCCAGGTTTGACAAACACTGATCAACGTTTTTTAACATTTGATGACATTTTAGTTGCGTCTTTGTCGTTAATCGGGAATCAATTTATTGAATTTGGCGTCTGCCTCCACTACATTACACTACATTAGATTTAACTTGTTATTATTAAGCGTCTTGTGTCTTTCTACCATGCAGCTGAAAGAGAATAACCTCTCAGAATGCTGACGAGGAGATTTGGCCATGTTTTTATCCTCTTCTTTGGACCAGGTTCTTCCATTATTCCTGGGTCAAAGCCTGGGAGTGGGAACAGGTTGTCTCGACCAATTTGAGTTAATGCAATCTCAGTCAGACGAACGGATTTACATGTGTTTCAGAAGTCTGGTTTTAGTTGGCCTAAAAATGTCGAGGGAATAGCGAAATGCATAAGTTTTTGTTTGTTCGGGTGACATTGAAGTGTTTTACTGTCTGCGATGTCTTCAAATTGAGCGACTGATTCCGTTCTGCGGTATTTTAGAGTACATTTGCTCGGCACTTCAGAGAGCTCTTCCTTCGTTCTTAGCCACTTTGGTCTGGCGGGGCGTCTCCGCCGCACCGATCCCCTCCCTTTTTGATGTACTGACTGTCCGTCCTTAGGGTGGTTTTGATTGCCTCTTTATCCCCCCACCCCCCCCGCCCACGCTCCTATGTAAGTCAATAGGAGCCAGCCTGCCATCTGTGGGAAGTGATACCGCTGCTGAATCATACTATTAAAGTGCTCCTCCATCTTTCTTTCCACTGTCTCTGCCCACACCCTCTCACCCCTCTCAAACCCTCCCCACTCTCTTTTTCCTGGAGCTCGGGTGGGAATGGGCACGTCTTATCTTACTGCTGAAGATGCAGCAGAAATGTCTGCCAATCAGGGCTAAGGCCACACTGAGTCTGAAAATAGCGCCTCATTAAGTGGCTCTGGTGTGAATGCGGTCACAGGTACTGGTGAGAATAAACTGGATCATGGAACTCCATTTTGAAGGAGTTAAAACTCAGATATTAGCACTGAAACTGCAGGACTGTACTTCATAACATAGGGTGACTAAACTAATGATTAGGGGTGGATCAAAATCTAGATTTGGTGATACATCGTCGTCCTTCCTCGTGCAGAAATCCTACACTTTTAACTTTTCATGTTTTCTTCAGTTAGACAGATATCGTGATGTATCGCTTATATGATTGTCTCGCAATATATGTATTTATCACGGAATAGTCGTATCGTGATATTATTGGTATCGTAGACCGTGTATCGTATCAGATCGTATGGTACTCTGCGATTCCCATGCCCGTTTGTGCCATAAAATGTCAAATAATGGTAAATAATAACGTCCTCAAATGTCTCGTTTTGCATCCAAACCAAAAGTATTCAGTCTATTATCGTAGAGGAGGAAAACGATCAAATGTAAGAGGCTGAAATCAGTAAATTTTACTTTCAGAAACACTCTAATCAATGACTGGATTATCACAACAAGTGGTTTGTTTTTTTTAGGAGTTGAATTAATGTTGTTGCAGGCGTGTCGGTCTGATTCTTGCTCCTGGGTGAAATTTGAAGAAACCAATTAATTGTGCTTCTTCAGAACAGTTTTTATGCACAGGAAATGATAAATGCACACAAATCTGAAGTAAAACAACAACAACAACAAACGGTCGCCTCGAGGGTAAAACTGGCAGGAACTGTTTACTTTAGAACGTCTTCATTTGTTCACTAAAATAGCAGTCGTTTGTTCTTCATTGCATTGCACGAGGATGGAGGACGATGTATCACCGAATAGATATTTTGACCCACACAGTAAAAGTATCAGGGTTTGCAAATGGAATGCACCATATGTCTCTGTCTGTTAGGGGGGAGTGGAGTTGGTGTGGGGTGGGGTCGATTTTATTGTGAAAAACACTTTGTGCTGCATTTTTCATACAGACTCGTCCATTAGGGTGTGCCAAAGAAATCGATCCACATAAGAATCGCGATGCTCATTTACTGCAAAATGTCCCAGAATCGTTTGAGGCACTTTTATTTTTGTAACTTATGCAATCTGTGATATTGCTTTTATGTAACAGTGACGACGCTTAATAAATCTGAAAAAGACACTTTTATGTCTCCATTTGTCAAGGCAGACTGGAGTCGATCATCCTTTGCACACCTATAGATTGAAGCAGAAATCATTATGAATCAAAACATCAGATCAAGAGTGGGTCAAATATTCCCCCCCCTACTGTTCATTCATCCTTGGCCCAACCGTGTCAAAGTCAAATCTCAAATGTGGACGTAGACGTCAGGGAAAGTGGACTCATTTGGTCGCTGACTTCCAAACGAGCTCGCGAACACAAATGTTTGTTTATTGGTGGTGGTTTAACGTCACGCTCATAAATTATTCCCCCGCCCCCCCCCCCCCTGCGCTCCTCCGGTGTCACTTTTCCCAGTTATTCTTAGAGGACAGTTGTGAAAACATCAATAGCGACAACAGAGAAACAGAAGCAGCAGCTCGCTGACACCTCCGGCCTCTAATGGAGATGCAGTGTGAGAGGAGAGATTTGTGCCACCGCTGAAACAGCAGCAGGCTCATCCTGCTCCTGATTAATGGAACCGTCCGCTGGGCCTCGTGAGGGGGAAGAGCAGGGCTGTTTTCCCAGTCACCAAAGCCCGACCGTTTATTTGCCCACAACAGATGGACCCCCCGGGGCCGGTTTGCACCTCCTTTTGCCTTATGTGCTCGCCGTCCTTCATCATCCGACACGTTCCTGAGCAGAGTCACCTGACCTACAGGTGACCTCTGTGCCTGTGTCCACCTTCACAAAGTGAACCGCACCATAACCCTGGAAAGCAACGGCTCATTATCTTTGTGTTCTTCTCAGGGCTGTTTGTTTGCCACAGGATTCACATGTGATGCCATTTCAGAAGCTGGAGAATATATCTGTGCAGAACTCTTCTTACACGCTATGTTTTATGGTAATGAGAAGCATAAATCTGCACCCTGACAACGCTGCCTCTAAATATACTGTATATATACTGTATATTTGCTTTAATAGCAATTCTAGGGACACGGTTTGATTTATGTCATCATATATAACTTGTTTGAGACTTTTTAGAATAAGTAAATAAGATTAAATGTGATTAATGTCCTTAAAACTGAATACACTTAGGTGCAGCCCTATTATCAAATGTCTTAATTTGTCCACAAACTAATGGTTATTTTTATAATCGAGTAATCATTTGGTCTATAAAATGTTGTCAAACCTGAAAATGACGATCTCACTTTTAATGATTTCTTAGTTATATGGCGCGAAGAAACCGGAAAATATTCCCATTTAAGAAGCTGGAAAATCACAGGAACTGGTTTTAATTCTTTAGAAAACACTCAAACTGAAATAATGGATTATCAAAATGGTTGACAGTTCATTAAGTAATTGATTCATAATCAATGAATCGAGTAATTGTTTCAGCCCTATTCGATAACTTGGTGACGACGTTTAATTGAACAAACAACAATTTGATTTGTCGTGAATATCGCCAATGGTTTCCCAAGTTAAACCTAATAAAAAAAAAAGGATGGTGAGTTATTTGAGGGCATTAAATCTATTCATTTTTTTTTGACTCACACCTTTTTGCAGAGAAGATTCTCCAAGACAGTAACAGCTTGGGGTCAATCCAAGTGATGTAAAAGTGTCAATAAAAGCTGCCAATTTGTGGTTCCAGTCGTTCGAGCTCTCAAACACAGTCCTCGGCACAATCAAGTGTTTTCTGGGACTAAATTGTGCTCTTGTGTTCTTGCAAATCTAATCACCAGATTCTGCCAAGTGAGACGAATGCGGCACCAGACTCTGCCCGGCAGCGTCTGGTGCTCTCTGTATTGTCTCGTGAGCCTTTCATTCACACAGCAGATTGTCTCCGTCTTTGCCTGAGATTTACGATTAATAACGCATCTTGGACGAGGACGAGGAGGAGGAGGAGGACGAGGAGAACGACCGTTTTCGTGCTGTTTAATTGTTGCACTCTTGGATTCTGAGAGTTGGACGCGACTCGTCGTCCTCTCTCGACTTTGGACTTCCCTCTTCCTGCTGATGGCGGTTGTTCTTATCACTATCACAGAGAAGCAGCATAGAGAGAGTTTTTCATTTGCTGCTGATTCACCGCAGATTAGATTGGTGTCCCCCCCCCCCCGAGTGTGAGATTGTTTGGTTTCACTCTTAACATCACATGAAGACACACACACACAGACCATTATGTGTTCAGGAAGGCCTCTTCCATGCTTTATAACTAATTATACGTTATCTTGTACAACTTTTTACACTTACACAAGGCTAAAGCATCTGTGATGGAATTAACAGCATGTTTAATAATGGCCTGCTTGATCCTCATCTGAAGTAGACATTAAAAACTCTCCTTTTCATCCCTTTCTGGCTCCCCAAGGCTGTAAAACACCACGTTATCAGGCTGCAAAGAGTCCAAATGGGCTGATTTGGTCGTTTTATTACCGAAGGAAGCCGCTTAAGAGGCTTTAAGTACAGCAGATTTTCACACTTGTGCCATTTGGTACTGCTAAAGTACAGGTAAATAGATTAATTGAACTGTTTCCTGAGCCGCTCCAACCACTCAGTACAGTAAGGCCACGTCCCAATACCTCCCCCTAACCCTACATTTTTGCCCTAACCCTACATTTTGCGTGTTCACGTGTAGCCGGGAGCAAGGGGAAGTGCGATTTTCCCCCTTATAATCAAGCCTCAAAATGTAGCCTAACTGTGTATGAGGGGAAAACCCTTGTATTCCTATTAATAATGTTATTATCTCTTAGCAATTTGGATTGGAAATAACCACTGACTCCTTTGTGTCCAGCGGTTAAGAATTAGTGACGCGAGACAGCGGATTGGAACAAACTCCTCGGTGGCTTTAACGTTGACGAAGACAAATACAGTGTAATTGATGACAAACGACACTGTCAGATAGAAAGAATTGTGTTTAAAGGTGCATTATGTAATAAATCTAAAGCAACTGGCCATACAATCAGGAATAATGTTCATATAACAAACTGAACTCCCCAACAACAACAGTACAGCCAAAATATTTTGCAGACTGCAAATCATGTTTATGTTTTGAAATCATGTTTTGGCATGTGGCGCCACCTACGGCCGCCGTTGCAGTCAGTAGAGTCTCAGCTGCCGAGCAACCACGGGCTGCCAGTTACGTCAACGTAACAAACAGATTTCTTCACCTGGTTCATGAATAAATCCTCAGCTGTTCAAACAACAGGAACCTTTTTTTGAAATCAAAGCTCCGTACTATCGAGGAAAAAATTGCTAAACCTCACGCGCCTTTTGTGCGGCTCGTCCTTTTGTGACGATGAATGGTATGGTGGCCCGCCGATCAAATGCCTTGTTGTCTTTGTCCGTAATGCCCTCACATGGTATTCTACCGCCGTTTTAATCTTTTTGGGCCCGGGCCAACTCTAAATGCACAGATCGTCTCTTTTCACAGAGACAGCAGTGTCAGCAGGGCTGCGCTTCTCCGCTGAGCCCCTGCGCAGACCCCCGGGGTCTCTGTCTCCCATGCCCTGAAAAGGAGGTTGAACCTGTGGGCGCCGTCGCTGTAAAGTGGGTCTGGTACTCATCAGCCAGTGGAGGTGTTTTGTCTAAAGCTTTTTTCATTCATTTACTCTCCTGTGCGAGTGTGCCTGTAACATTAAACAAGCAAAGGCCCACATGTAAATATTTAGCCTTCCGCATATAAGAGAGTTCAAAGGCGGTCGGACAAAAACGAATGGGCGACGTGCTGCAGCCTCTGAGAGAAAAGGAGCTGAATTTAAAACGTCCATAAAGAAACTTCACACGTTTGCCGTGTGAATGGGCAGCAATTAATCACAAAACTCGTCTTTAATGCAGAATAGAGGACACTGGAGTGTGGAGTTTCCCACCGCAGTTGTTGATTAATTCGGGGGGCCTCACATTTAAGCCCCACTGTCTTGTAAAGCTCGGTTAGTTATTGGTTATTGCTCGGGACGATAAACAGGCTGGAATGTGAGCCAGAAAGGGTTACGAGGCTATTGCCGCGGGGGTCAGAGGTCATGCCTGAGGGTTATGAGAGGTCATCATAGGCACGGGTTTGTCGCTGGAAAACACACAGACTGCTTTTCTGCTGTCCAGACAGTCTAGTAAAAAAAAAAAAAAAAGGTTGTGACCCTTTTAAGGTGTGTTTTTTGCGACATGCACAGTTAGTGTTACGCAATCAGCTGATTCTCTAATCTCAAGAGTGCACGACCCGACATTTGATCTTCGTTACACGTTTTTTCATTGTTTTATTTTTTTTTTGTTTAATGTGGCGAGACGGTTTGACATGGATACGAGAACCGGATCTTTCCTCTTCTGGATGTTCATTTGTCATGTCATGTTTCAATTACATGCCTTGGCTGTTTGTGTTTCTCCCTCGGCATGCACAGCCTCTGCTGCTGCTGCTGCTGCTGCTGCTGCTGCTGCTGCTGCTGCTGCTGCTGCTGCTGCTGCTGTTGCTGTTGCTGTGCCTCGAGGCACAAAAACTACTCGGAATTCCTTGTGACATTTAGATAAATCAGATGTAGTATCTTCATCAGCATCAGTTGGTTCATGGACGGGTCAACCAGATGAGCTGACATGGAAGATATCAAAACTGTCAGTAAATGGATGAGGAAGTTCTTGTTTTCTCGTTGGGACCAAATCCTAACTCTATGCAACAGAAGTTTCTTTACTAAGCTGTTTAATTGGACCTCTGGCTTCTGGACTTACGCCTCGCTTTACTAGGTAGCAATAAGCCCCCATATGTCAGGATCTGACATTTTTGTCGCCTCTCCACCGAAATAAAATTAATTAGGAGCCACAAAAACCCCCACAAAATGAAGATAATAACACGTATAAAGGTTTTTATACAGACAAATGATATACAATAGTAATTTTTCATTTATGACATTTAAGAACTACAACATGTTCAGTTTATACCCAACCTCTTACAAAGTGGAGCAAAAACAAAACACGTTGACGTAGACCTGGTTCTTCCATTGTTTCATGGTTTGTGGCAAATTAATGAAATACAGATGAACCCACTTTGAAATAAATGAAGCAAATATTTGGATTTTATGACGTTCGTGCTTGAGCAAAAGCTATGTGGATCCAAAGATGGACAGGACACAACCAAACGTGTACTGAATATTGCATTTTACGTCGACGTTGGATGTGATTCACAAGATATTAAAAGACTTTTATTTGTCGCCTTGATCTCTAAAGCTACAAGGAGCCACTGCAGAGTGGCTGAAGAGCCACATGTGGCTCCAGAGCCACAGGTTGCAGACCCCTGGTCTATGGGATATTTCATTTCAATGTTATTTGTATAGCCCAAAATCATCAATCTTAAGGCTCTGTACGTGGTCACAATATTACAGAGAGAAGAGAAACCCAACGTTGTCCATCAGTGGAGAGAAAACAGGAACATGTGCAGCCATCTGCCTCGCCCGGTTGTGGTGAAAGGAAAAATGGGGGACGGAAGGGAGGCGAGGCTTCAATGTGAGATTTCTGATTCTAATGGTTGACTTCTTAATTGCAGGCGACTTGAGTTATGTCACATACTGTATATTCTCCACCCTTGGGTTATTCAACAGTTAATGGATGGTAAAAAAGACTAACTTTAGTCGGGCTGCAACGAATGAGTATTTTCGTAATTGATTAACCTGTCGATCTGTACTTATTTGGTTGGTAAAATGTCAGAAAATGCTCAGAAACGATGATCAGCGTTTACCGAAACCTGCAAATGATGATGTCCTCGGATGACTTGTTTTGTCCATGAACAGACATTTTTCCGTTTTAATGATTTCTTTGTTACAAGGAGCAAATAAATCAGAAAGTACTCACATTTAAAAAGCTTTTGTTTTTTGTCTTTTTGTTTATTATTTCTGTGGCAAAGGTTGTGAAGCATGCACAAAGCACAGACACACATGATACATGCAAGTACTAATGTGATTAATCCAGTTTTAGATGGACTAACACAATAATAATACACACGTACTGAAAGACGCCGACGTCCACTTCCTGCGTCTGTTCAGATTAAATTAGGAGGCAAGTGGTGGAAAGACCCATCTTAAATAGTTTTGCCTGATTTTCGGAGAAATATAATGGTGTCATTCTTACAGCAGGAAATACATCAGCAGAACGCTAATGCGAGACCGGGTTGTTCCTTTAATTGGATTTGTGTGGCATGTCTCTTAATAGCAAGGAAATGAAGATGAAAGCAGAATAAACAGGGTGAAATTCCATGAATGTCACCGAGAACAGTTGGTCTTATGTCATCGGGTTAGTGCGTGATGAGTTGTCCTTAGGAATCTCATGCCTCTTCCTGCCTATTTGCGCGGTTTTCACGCAAATGTACTTGTTTTTGGAGGAAGTCGGTACAACGTGTGCACTATCAAGTTAACGTGTGGCTCAATGTGACCTCTATCTCACCCACAATCTTTGTTTCGCGTAATAAAGTGTAAAGTTTTTTTTTTTTTTACAACACACTGATCTTTTTAATTGGTTACGAGTGGATCGCGTAATATTATTACTAATAATTGGGGGTAAAATAGAATCTAACATGTTCGACTTGTTGGAAGACTGACTCTGAAAACAAGTATCTTGATTTCGTCAGTGAAAAATTGCCTCACACGAGTGGATTTTTCCAATCTGACCTGATTTTAAAAACATGGCAGACCACAGACGTAGCGTTATAACTGATTTTCAACGTTTTAATTCCGAGAAAGCACAGACTAGACGATCAGGACCACACACTTGTCGTGTTTATCAAACGATTTCAGACAGAAACTCGCGTGATTTAAGGCCACATTATACTTCTCCGACTGCGTAATGCGTTATCCGACTGCGTAACCACGGAGACCCCTCGAGCCTTTATACTTCTGCGTCGTGGAGACGGATACGCGCTGCAATTTCCCCCCCCGATCAGTAGGGGTCGCTACGCAAGTTGTTGTGCTTTTGGTTACAGTGAGCAATGGCGTCCGAGAGAGAAAGACGTTTCTCACTTTTCTGTGTCACGGAACGCAGTTTTAAGATCATTTGAGGCGAGAAATTGGCCATTTAGAGTCTAAACATGTGCTGTGTGTGTCAAGATATGACGTATTTATAGTTTGACAGCGACGTTGTCGGCGGTGATCAGCTCCGCCTCTGTGGATGCTCGGTGCGCACTGTGAGCCGGCACAGAGCAGCTTAGCTCGGCCTGTCCTGAGGACCAATCGCAGCCCTTGCCGTCTCCGTTGTCCCTTGACGGAGTGACGGACACTAAATATTTCGTACAGTCGGAGACGACGCAGAGGCTCTCCGACAGGCAGGAGTATAAATTGGGCTTTAACGTGACTTCAGAATGTAAACAGACATGGAGGCGGACTGTCGTTGTTGTTGTCCGTTAATAGCTGTTGTGTTTGTGATGTCTTGTGCTGAGAAACACAAAGGAACTGTGGATGAAATCATCACCGAAAAGACTGCATCGACTTCATTTGTACAAGTTCGGGTTCTAAAAGTACGCAAAATATCCGCTTCCTGATCCTTGTTGTGTCATTGGTTACTGCGGGGTTCTGGTCACGCCCCCCAATCGCCGTTCAGTCGTAAAAATATCAAACATGTTTAACACCCGCAAGTGGATTAAATTGGGATGACTCGGGCAGAAAATCGACTCTGTTAACCCCTCACACGACAGGATAATCTGGCCAGATAATCCATCAAATCAGCCTTAAAGTTGCATTATGTAATAAATCTAAAGCAACTGGCCATAAAATCCTCCTAATATGTCACAGAGACTCAGGAATAATGTTCATATAACAAACTGAACTCACCAACAACAACAGTACAGACAAAATATTTGCATTAAAAAAATATATTTTGCAGGCTGCAAATCATGGAGCAATCACAGGTTGCCAGTTACGTCAAAAAAGAAACCTGAAAGACCTTGGTATTTTGAATTTGAATGTAGTAACCTTTTTTGGCCACATTCTTACATATGGCACCTTTAAATTGGATGGATTGTTAGAAGGAGCAGATTGGGACTGAAATCTGGTCAATTATTCTCTCGTGTGGGGCAGGTTTTTAGCAGCAAGGCTGGAATGTTTTGTCAGCAGTAGTTTTCCATAAGCTTTTAATCATCGGAATAAATCAATAATAAATTTGGCTTCGGTAGTTTCGGTCACATAATTCAAACACAAACTGCTCTTGTAACACTTTGTCCTTATTCTCATTTGCATTAAGTCGTTTCTGCGGAGGTTTTGTTTCCATTCAGCGTTGTGAAATTGGAATTAATTGCGACTGGATCCGAGCCCATCGCCGGTGCCATGTTTTTATTTAGGACAGAACAACGTTTTACAGCCACTTCTCAAGTCTCTGGGCGTTAGTGTTTGATATTATTCCGGCGATAAATCAAGTCCCGCCGTGTCACCTTAAAATTAATAACCACAATCTTTCACAGGCGAATGAAAAACATCTCTTTGAGCCTGACAAAACAAACTAATATCTCAGAATGTGCCTGATTCCCTCTGAATAATGTCCGAGCTGTCAAGTTGCATGGAAATGAAATGCAGATCATCATAAGATTTATGTTGCAAAGTCCCTGAATAAGGAAATAAGCATTTATGCATTATGGATTTGCTCCGAGTTGTCCTTGTCCACTGTATCACCATGGCCACAGTTGTACTCGCATTCGATGCAGCTCTTGTGACATGGTTTACGAATTCTGAACATTGGAATTATGGGCTTTAATCTCTGGGTTTCTCTTGGAATCCCGTGGCTGCTGTGTGTGGGCGAAAATATCCGATATCTTTAAGTGTCTCATTGTGCGCGGCCTTTCATTCACAGGAATTATGGTTTCAACATGAGGGAAGCGAGCCAAGTTTGTGTCGGAGCTCTTTAATTTGCAGATGTTTCATGAAGGACGAGCTGTGTTTTAACCAAGGCCGTTTTGGCATCATAAGTTCTCCAGTTTGAATGCTCCTGTCTCAATCCTCTTTGTCCTCGGTCCTTTAGAGAGGGGGGGGGGGGGGGTTGGGGGGAGAAAAATGGGTGCCCATTCATTTTGGATCTGCACCTGTTGAACAGAGTCGACGTCTTTCCCGTTTTACATCTAGAATTTACGGCCCTCAGCTGGAGGGACGACCTTTCACTCGGCCTCTGTGAGAGAGCTGTGGCAGCTGCAATGACTTCACGGACTCCTCATGCAGAAGAAGAAGAAAAAAGGGAGAGAGAGCGAGCGATGGAGGCGGAGAGAGAGAGAGAGCGTGAGCTCTCACTCCACCTTGAACCCGATAGTCGCCTGATTTGATACGGTGCTGCCATCAGCTGCTCGTTTTTATCTCATTGATTCTGTCTTTTTTTCAAATTTATTAAATGGGTGCAATCACTTCTCCATGTGGTCTTTTCTTAATCTATTCATAGGACTCCCAGAGAGGCAGGAAAATGTCCCGGGTTTCACGTGTGGTCCTTGGCAACTGAAAAATTGTCTCTTTTTTTTTTTTTTACGAGGCTAGCAGCTGTGTTAAAAGAAACGTTAGCAATGCTGACTCACTGCATAGAGTGGCTGAAAAGACTGAGCCAATTTATTTCTGGTTTGGCAGTGAAAGAAGCATGTAGCACACTTTCACTGCATAACAGTGTCTCAGTATGAAGAGAAGCCTCGGCTTTGTAAATGCAGCATTCTGAGGAAGTGCCCCATTACTGGAGCTGCTGGCTTTTCCTCTGAAGCAGCTGTTTGGTCACTGTGTCAGTGAGTAAATCCCTGAAATATACAGTTCGATAATGAGCCTGGATCTCTGGAGGAAAGCCTGGCCCTGAACTCGGCATCAAGTGACGAGGATCCCCCGCTGCATCTGGAGATTATTTCAGATCTGAGTTGTATGTGCGTCACACGGAATCCATAAACGGGGATACTCATCGTGCAGTGTGCAACGTCTGGCTTTCCTGTTTACTCAATTGTTTCTGACTAAGTGTGAATGGATCGTCTTGATCTCTCTCCGGTGGTCTTTCAAAGCCGGAACAATCCGGGTCAGACCTTTAACCTCCCTCCCAGGATTCTTCCTGCCCACTGTTGACCTCACATTTGTCGGGGAGGTTTTTGGTTAATGAGCTTGTGCCCGATGAGAGATGCGTCGCAGCTCATCGGCGGGAGTTTTGTCGAGCTCCGTCACTGACGCGCGTGCATTCCAGCTGGCTTGTGTTACAGCTGAGACATGAAGCAGCTGGAGTTCAACAAGTTTAGTAACATGGTGACTCAAAGGTGCTGACGTTGCTTTCATTGAACTAGTTAGAAGCAGCTCATTGCAGATCCTGTGTCCAGGCCAAACCCTTTTTGCCCCGTCAGTGCTCTGGAGAGACTGGAGTGTCCCATCTTTGCTACTGCATCTGTTTCTCTGCTCTGTTTACTTGTAAGAAGTCATATGTATAAAAATGTAATTCATTCATTAATCTTCTACCGTCGTGGGGTGGCGCTGGTGTCAACCCTAGCTGACATAGGGCGAAAGGCAGGGTACACTATGGTCACCGGTCAATTTAGATAATCCAATTTGCCTGATCCCCAAATCTGCATGTTCCGGCAGAACACTGAGAAAACACGGGAAGAACAGGCAAAGTCCATGCAGAAAGGCCCTTGTGCTTAAATTTGATTTTGACCTCAAACATTAATAAATCGCCCAGGTGATGGGTTTTGGATCTGTTGATGTTTGAACTTCTAGTTTTTTGGCGGTTGCCAGTCCTGGGTTTGGGACTTTTTAGGTTTGGTGAGATTAAACTGTGTGTTCACACCGATTGAGATCAAAAATGACGGCGAAAATGGGAGTATAAATGGGCTTTAACCCTTTAAGGTACACACCAAGAAATAAGCAAAGGAAAAATGATGTATTTGCATTTTTTATTATTTTATTTACTTATGATAACAATAACGAAAATCAATATTTTTTTTATTTTTACTTTTTTAAACAAGACCCTACAATATTACATATACAGGCCTCTACCAAACGGTTGACACGTCTGTTCATAATAAACCTTGTTTGCGTAATAAATAAAGTACAACATTCAGAACAAGTCACATTAAGTGTTAGTAAGTTCAGCTTGATGCATTTTTCAATGAGATATAGTGACTTAAAGTGTGGTCGACCAAATGGTTGAGTAGTACCTTAAAGGGTCATCAGATAAAAATGTCTAGGCACTGATGATTACTTTGTGTTAAACATAAATATCATACAGATGTTTGAGTCACAATATAGATTAATTTTCTTCTAAGACCATCATGGGTCAACCTTTAATCTTTCCATTACGCTCACATTTAACATCATGTGTAGTTTTCTGAAGCTATATTTTTCATTTGTAATGTCCTTGAAGTGGTCAGTAAAATAGCCTCTCCGTTGCCTTGACAACCGCCTGTGTTTTGTTGGCACAATGAAAACTGTGAATCGGACTGGCGTTAGTCCACGTCTTATCCGCAGTCTATTTTCTGTATGTTATGACAACCTCTGACCCTCAATTTACATTTTGTGAAACACAGAGTGAGATAAGATGGGACTCGATTCGATGTTGGATCGAGTGAAACGTCCAAAGTGTCGACTCTAATACGGAGAGATCCCCGCCGCTGTCATGGCTGAGTTTTGGTGGACGGCGGCCAGCCGCTGCCCTTTGTGACCTCATGCAGACGAGACAATCCCTTCCAGCTCCGCTGTTGAAGTGCATGACCTGATTTAATCAACATCAGATGAAATGGGATTTCCCCCAGTGAAGCAAAGTCACCGTGGGAAACGTCATACAACCTCTCCTCCTGCATGCCTGAGTGTTTTAGCAGCACTGGCTTTGCTCGAATGCTTATCGTGTATAAATACAAGTGCTGCATAAAAAGAGAGGGTTGAGTACACAGGCAGGTTTAGATATGAGTACATGCAGCGCCTGCTTTTTTCCATGAGCCCTACTGCTGCTGCTGCTGCTGCTGCTTCTGCGCGCTTTAAAAGTCCATGTGATCTCAGTCAGGGCCAGTTTTAGCCGTGGCGCGCTCAGATACCAAATCTCCACAAATAGGGGAGAGCGAGATCACGTGAGGAGGCGAAGGAGGCACGGTGCCAGTTAGGTCATAACCTCGCCCACATTCCTTTTAATACTCTGTCAGCCCCCTGGAAATACATTTTCACTGACACGTGGCGTTCCTGCTTTTACTGCCCAAGAATCAACCTCTGTATGAACCATAGTGCCCTTCTACCACACATTGGACAATGATGGACAAGCAGGGGGGGTTTCTCTGATGATATGCTACTGTATAATATCTCTTTTTTTAAAGGCGCTGACTCTTTACATCTGTGGGTCTAGGACAACTGGAAATCGGTCATGACGTCACTAGGGTTGCAAAATCCTAGTGGGAATGGGAATTATTTGGAATAAACTGGACAGTTTCAAAGCTGAAGGTGGGGAACATAAATATAGTTGGTCAAAAAAAAAATTGTTGCATAATCTTGGCTAAAACGATCAGATTTGATGTGAATACAGTTGAGTATAATATATGAGAGGCCGAGAAATAATTCAGTCTTGCGCTATGATGTTACATCATAGTCTCTCAAAAACACATCCGACATCCTAATAAGCCAATTAGAAATTGCAAATTCAAGTTGACTTCCATTTCAATCAAACTCTCACACATACTAGTATACTCCCATACACGGCATATCATTGTCTCATACATTCACTATCATGTTATTGCATCCATAATATGGATGTTAATAGGTTCCTACCTTCAGCACTTGTATCATAGCACTTATGGAAAGTTCCTTTCTTGTGACAAATGTACTTATTGTAAGTCGCTTTGGACAAAAGCGTCTGCCAAATGCCCTAAATGTAAATGTAAATAATAGCGTGAAAGAGAGTATGATAGTAAATGTACATGACTATAGTACTGTTTGTGAGACAGTATGATAGTAAATGTACATGACTATAGTACTGTTTGTGAGACAGTATGATAGTAAATGTACATGACTATACTAGTGTTTGTGAGAGAGTATGATAGTAAATGTAGATGACTACAGTACTGTTTGTGAGAGAGTATGATAGTAAATGTACATGACTAAAGTAGTGTTTGTGAGAGAGTATGATAGTAAATGTACATGACTATAGTACTGTTTGTGAGAGAGTATGATAGTAAATGTACATGACTATAGTACTGTTTGTGAGAGAGTATGATAGTAAATGTACATGACTATAGTAGTGTTTGTGAGAGAGTATGATAGTAAATGTACATGACTATAGTAGTGTTTGTGAGAGAGTATGATAATAAATGTACATGACTATAGTAGTGTTTGTGAGAGAGTATGATAGTAAATGTAGATGACTACAGTACTGTTTGTGTGAGAGTATGATAGTAAGTGTGTGCGACTATACTAGTGTTTGTGAGAGACTAGGATGTAACATGTGAGCGCAAGACTGAATTATTTCTCAAACGGCCCTCATAATAATATGCTATTCCTCCATCACATGCACAATGTTTTCAACTACTAAAGCTACATTTCTGAGCCAACAATACAAATAAAAGACTATCGAAGCCACACATTTGCTTTATTTTTACATTTTTAATCAGATGGTAGACGAGTTTTGAAGTTTACTGGGAATTTGCCATGAATTTTCCGCCTCTTTGCAACTCCAGACGTCACTCGTAAGGAACTGGAGCGTCCAGATTTTGGCCAGCGCCATGTTGAGGTCACCTGTAGCCAGGTTCCTATTGGACAACACCAGCTGTCAATCACATCGGTGTCCACTCATATTATGTGTTATACTTTATTTTCCTAAATTTCCTGCACATGAGGGTCATGGGACAGAGTTACACCCTGGACAACCATTCACCCTCACATTCGCACACCTTCGATGAACTTCTGCATGTTTTTAGACTGTGGGAGGAAACCAGAGAACCTGGAGAAAACCCCTACACACACACACACGGGGAGAGTGAACATGCAAACTCGATGCAACCTGGGTTTTTTTGCAGCCACGTCACCGCTCAAGTTGCCCCCTCAATTGTAACATAACTTATGGAATTGACATTATTCAGTTTTATAATTCATGGTTTTTTTTTATCATAGGGAGCAAATAAATCAGGAAAAAATTGTCAAACTGCCATATTTTATCAGCTAGAGTTAAAATAGTATGAAGTATCAGTCAAAGGAATAAATATTGGCGCGCTATAGCAGCCATATTGTCTCCTCTATGTTCATTTGTGGACCAGAGATCTCCGTTTGCCTCGAGAAATCAAGACATGCATTGGTTAAAGACTAGGTTTCTAACCCTAACCCACGCAGCCAAAACTTGGGGACAGAATAAAAGTCCCCACGCGAGACATGTGATATATTTCTATTATTGTGGCAAACACTTTTTTTTTTCTTTCCACTTCAGTGGATGAGATAAAACCTTCTGGTGTTTGCTGCTTGAACTTTTTTAACAACCTACTCACTCACGAGAAGTCTCAACACCCTCATCGTATGACGAATGTTGTTTTGCATTCCTGCCTGAGTTTCCCCAACAGCCCCAACAACACACACACACACACACACACACACTGACAGCTTTAGGTGCAGTGACAGGAAGTGGAGGAGGATTTTAGCAGTAACTCTGAAAACTGCAGCTGTCCATTTGAAGTGCCGTTTCTTTGAAATGTTGTCCTTGGCTCTTTTTATTTTTACGGCCAAGATTTACTGTAATTGTGGTCCAGAGTCTTGATGTGGAGAGCGTTCGATCGTCAATTTCATCAATGTGTTTTAATCGCTAACTTCAGCCGTATAGCTTTCAGTCTGGACGCGTATCCCAGATATGTCGGGGAAATGGAACGATCTCAAGTTTAAGGACAGTGCAGCCATAAAAAAGCAACGATCATTTACCTTTTACACTAAATCTAAAGGAATATACTGTGTTTTGCTTTTAAAACCCATCACTTTTTGCTATATTAACAACCTTTTTTGTTGCTGTTAAGTTTGAACTCTTATCCTCTACATTTGGAGTTACTTATTGAACTCAAATAGTGTTTGTGCTTAAACCAAAGCACGATCTGTAACTCTTATCCTTGTGACCATGATCGCAAAGTTGGATATTTAGTTTTACTTTATTAACATTTATTAAGAAATAAATAATATAGTTGTATTACAAACTTCTAAAAAAAAAAAAAGCTAAATCTAAGCCATATTAATAAATCTTCAAATTGGCATAATGTCATATGATCAGTGGCTAATATTAGTACAATCTTGTACTTCTCTGTTAGTAATCCAAATGCGTCAGTCCAATAATTTAATTTAAAGTGATAAAACCACCAATAAAAATCCAGCACGAGGCAGTTATCGGGAACAAATAACCTATTTATTTATATTTTTGGACTTCACTCAGTTGTCGGAACTGAAGACTTATTATGCACTAGTTCATTCCTCTGCCCCCCCCCCCCCACCTTTCCAAATGACTGTTAAAGGCGCCATATGTAAGAATGTGGCCAAAAACGGTTACTACAATCAAATTCAAAATACCAAGGTCTTTAAGTTTCGTTTTCTCCGTCATTGTAGCTCAACCCGTGGTTGCTCGGCAGCTGAGACTCTACTGACTGCAGTGATTGGTAGACGGCGGTAGGTGGCGCCACATGCCAGAACATGATTTCAAAACATAAACATGATTTGCAGTCTGCAAAAGATTTTTTTTTGAATGCAAATATTTTGGCTGTACTGTTGTTGTTGGTGAGTTCAGTTTGTTATATGAACATTATTCCTGAGTCTCTGTGACATATTAGGAGGATTTTATGGCCAGTTGCTTTAGATTTATTACATAATGCATCTTTAATTCTGTATGCGCTGAGCGAGCGTACAGCGTACCAGCCTGGATTTTACTGCTGTTGTCTTATTCTTCTGTGTATGAGCTTCTTTAGATTATTTCTGAGTTTAAGACGAGGTGTGGGATTACATTATCTGACTGTGTTATTGTTCAAAAGTCTGGTTTTAGTCAGACGTACAACAGTAATAGTTTTTTTTTTTTTATTTCTCATGTTGTGTATAAATGCACTAACTGGGAAACTCGGCGCCCTTTTCTGGTTTTGTTCTGTCTCCGTCATCTCCCTTCTTAAATCAGATAAACCTGTGCGTGTGAACTGTGACAAAGATAAGGCCTCGTAATTTTATTCGACGTTGTCCGTTTGGCTGCAAATTTACAAACCTGCTCTCTCCCAGCTCATAATGAAAGACGCCTCTCATTTGCAGAGCTGAAAGTTGCATTATGAAACGAGAGTTTTCTGTCAAACAGTCATTGCCGGAGTGTCATGTTCTTGTTTTGTTTTTTTTGCAGGGTGCTGCAGAGACCCCTGATGCTGCAGAGACCCCCTGATGCTGCTGATGCTGCTGCTGCTGCTGGACTCCAAGTCGACTGCAGATTGATCTGAATAATGAGGAGGCAAAGGTGGAAGCAGTCTGTGTTGGATTCGGTTTCACTGCATCCATTAAGATGTGGTGAAACTGAATGGACACACACGCACACACACTCAGACATGCACATAACTACTATCTACTTCCCCCTTTCTGTTAGCGGACACAGATACACCCCTGAATGGGCCCCCGTGGTCCTTCACACTGTGGTTGGGAAGTACCTAGTGTTACAACTGTCACGCTGCAGTGCTCTTAAAGGCACAGCGCCGCTGATCACGCTGAGCACTTTTCCACTCACCTTGACGAGGGCTCAGCGTTCGAGATGCGGACCCGTGTCATGAGCTCATCATCGAGAAGATGATATTCGTTTGTCATAATTGTCAATGAAAATAAACATGTGTGTTACTTCCTGTAAAGCTAATTTAAAGCTGGGGTCTGCAAGTCGCGTTGACTGACCACAGTACAAAAAAAAAGGGCCTCAGTTGACGCTGCAAGAGCTGTTAAGAGCTGCACTAATTTTAACATTTTCACTGGGCATTTTCACTTGTTTTCTTAAGGTCTGGGTCATAGTTTCCGCGTCTGCCGAGAGCTGCTTCGTATTTCAGCGTGTGCATACATGGCTGCAGTCCCGTTCGTGCTAAAATAAGGGTCTGTGTCAGCCGAGCATTCTGCGCACGTGTGCTCAATTTTGCGTTGCATCGATGATCTCGCTCGCTATTTTTTAAACGCGTTGGGGTAGTGGTTGGACGTGTGCTCACATAGCTTCACGCTAGTGTCCTTGGTTACTGTGTATGGTCCACGCCCTGAAAGTGCAAGAAAGAAATTAAGTTAACTGACGGTAACAGCGTCAACGGTAAGCTCCATTAGCTGCGTTAGGTCCTTTAGCGCCGTTAGCTCGCCTACAGTCGGAAGTGGAGCGGTCCGTTCATTAAACTAAAAGATCAGCGCTACAAATAACCAGCGTACCTGTGTACTATGAATGTGCGCCTCTGTTCTTAAAGTTTAGCGTTACTTTAGAGAGTTCTATTTAAACAATCGGAAGTCACGTAAACATGACACCACGCGCGTCTTTTTCTGGTCAGTTGTCATGGAAACGCTTCATTCGTTGACGCCGTTAACCACCCTGCGTTGCTTGATGTACGTAGTCCATGCCTACGCAGAGCAAACATGGAGCTGTGTCCACTGTCTCGCTCCGCCGTTGACGCGAGATTCCGTGCAGAACAATGAGCGAGTAAAGTTGAGCAAGAGAGCAAATGTGGACGTGATGCCTGGGAGATGAAAACAAATCCTAGATCTCTGGCTCACTAAAGAAAATTACTCGGGGTGAATTCCAATTCCTTGCTTAACCCTCAATCTCAAAAATGCGCGCTCCCTCTAGTGCAAGTGCTGTCCCGATTCTCAGGAAAAATTAAGTTGAGGGGCAAGTTTAAGGGCTGTATCGCCCTCAATATTGAGATTTTCCGAGACTGCCCTTGGGAGCAAGGGCTACCCAGAATGCATTGCGTGTTTTGACATAACAAAGATGGCGTCGAAAGCAGCAAAACGAGTACGCTACAAATTAAGTATTTTTCTTCTTTCAAAGAGATATAAAAATTATGAAAACCATTGTATTATCTTAGCCCTATAGCCGGCCGGTGCGGACAAGCGACAAGTACGGATGACGTAAATATGTTGTTCTTCTCCTTCTTTTTTGGAGTTGACAGACTGGACACAGCTTTCGCGTTAGACGTATCTGCATTTAAGGGGTGTCCCATTTCTAAGTGACAAAATAAGTTAAGATTAAGGGTTGAGCTCGAGGTTGAGGGTTAAGATAGGAATTGGAAGTGGCCCAAAGACTGACTTTGACCAAGATCCCAAGGACAAAAAAAAGTGGACACCATGGGCGAAACAGCTCTTACAAGTTGTGCTGCGATCTTAAACCGTGTCAGCACATTCTGTCCTTGAATTTTAAGGGAGTTGGTCCTGGAAAGTCCATGAAAAGTCCTTGAATTTGTTGTCAACCAAGGTGTGGGGAACCCTGCTGACAGCTGCCACACGGATTAATACATCCCAACCTTCATTTCTTCGTAGTATTTCAACAAAATAAGATGAAAAATGACAGCCCGTAGCTTTCAGTTGTGTTCTTGGTCAGATTCTCACATTTACAGCACTTTTCCAAATGACTTGTACTGTATTTTCTATTTAAATATGTCATGCATTTTCTGTTCTGTGGCATCTGAATAATATGTTCTGCCTGACAGATGTTTACACTGCGTGTGTTTTTTTTTGCTCTCAGATTTTCCAACCAGTGTGAGTCAATGTGTGCTTACTACACTGAAGCCCGGCCCCCTTGTCTGCTCTGCATCACTGCCTCCTGTTTACACCTGCAGAGAGTGAAAGTGTGTAATCCGAACACGAGCCGCCTCACACTATTCACAAAGGGTCATTTGGAGCACACATATGAGCCGCCGTATTTACACTTCGTTACGAAACCCTAACGCTAAAAGACAACAACAGGTATTGATTAATGAATTAGGTGTTGGCCCTGCAGACTTCCCAGTAATCAAATAGCTGGACATAATTTAGACGTGACTCACGGCTGATTCAAGTTCAGGGGGGAAGTTATTTGTCAACTGTTGGAGCAGTAAAACACCGGCGAAAACACAATGAAGGATAAGCCTGATTCATTACGACCTGGGTTACACTATCGCGGACTTGTTTGATAACGTTAAAGCTTTTACTTGCCTCGGTCATTAATGACGACAGTAAAGTTAACCTCTGTAACCGCCCGGGTTTAAAGGTGCAGCGCAGCGGCTAAAGATAACAGAGGGAGTCACAAGAGATAACCGGACGCTCAACATTTCTGATCGTTCGGACAAAACGACGCTCTGTAAGTTCTGCTCAGTATGATGCTGCTGCTGCTGCTGCTGTAAATGTGAACGCTTTTACTGATCTCAGTTCAGTATTTCTCAGGAACTTCACATTTTGGTAGTTTTGATTAACATCTCAGATTATTCAGATTACGCAACGACAGAGGTTTCCGGTTGAAAGTCTGAATGAAACAAGTCGGTGACACAATCGGAGTGGAGTGATTAAGACGCTGTTATATTAAAGTAAAAATGATAATCGATCACTTTGGGGGTGTTTATTTTTAACAATTAAACAGTGTTCAGCTTCTTAAATAATAATAATAATGAATTATTTCTGCTTTTCTTCGCAGATCAATTTTTGCTTTGTGGACACAACCACCCATCATTTTGAGGTCTGTCGAACACAAATCAACATTTTCTGGCACTTTGGGGACCAAACATCGACTCGGTTTATTGAGAAAGTAATAAACGGGTTAAATGATTATGAATATTATGTAGTTGCAGCCCGTGTTGCTCTAATATACACTAGCGTTCAAAAGTTTGGGGACACCTATAGAATTATTTTTGTGTTTTCCATTAAAAGTCACATTTTTATTCATCAAAAGAGATGCAAAACGAAAAGAAAATATAGTCAAAACATTGACAAGATTAGAAATAATGATTTTTATTCAAAATAAAGAACCAGCAAAACTGAATCCAGCTGTGCTGACATCATTGCACAAGGGTTTTCAAATCATCCAATAGTCTTCTAACACACAATGTACCATTAGAACACTGGAGAGATGTACATATTCCATTAAAAACCAGACATATGCAGTAGCTAGAATAGTCATTTACCACATTAACAATGTATAGAGGGTATTTCCAATTAATTTAATGTTATATTCATTGAAAAAAAAAGAAAAAAAAAAGTGCTTTTCCTTCATAGATAAGGACATTTCTAAGTGACCCCAACTTTTTGAACGGTAGTGTACGTGTAAATCAAAGGATAAATCGCCACTAAAGCTGCTATTAATCATACACTGAAGATTTGACCCCACATTGTCCACATGGGACACAAATATCCACAAAAGTTATTCCGGATATCAGTCAAGTTTCCGCATTAAAAACAAAGGAAAAGCAACATTCACTGTGAGCAAAAGGATCGAGGTGCCACTCCTCGACAATCTCCTACGACTTTATATGAATATACGTTGTTACGACTCTTCCTTTGATAAACAGTGCAGCGGAAGTGCTTTGCTCAAGGGCAGCCAGACAAAGCCAGGTTTGACTCCAGAGCAGGTGTGTGCTCATGTCTTGCTCTTCCTTCGCCCCCTTGAGCCAAGCCAAGCCCAGCAGAAACCTTTGGTCGTGGTCATCTGAGTGGTTAGTCATGCCCAGTGGCCTGGAGATCCTCCTGCCACTGTTTATCTCACCGTTACAAACGTTGCTTTCGTAACTTAACCCAAACATCACCACTTCACTCCTGCTTTCACTTTTCACGACCGTTTCCGAGAGTTCCCAACGTTTTCCCCCCCCCCCCCCTCCCTTTGATGACTTTTATGTTTGATTCGGCAGAGAAGAGAGGAGGTTAAACAAACACAAAACTCGTTAAAACAAACGGACAAACTCCCACTCCCTTTTTTTTTTTCTCTCTCTCTCGGAGGTGCAGGAATGTGCTGCCATGCTTCAGATCCCACGCAGAATAACTACAGGACAGGTAATGAATAGATGCCCACCCACCTACCAGGAAATGAAGAATATGGCCCTCACTCCCCAGACTGGTGAAGGATGACTGAGTTTCCCACCGCTAGGGCCGTGCCACCTCATCATACAGGGGAGATTTACACTCTCCATTCGTCTCTGTACGGTTGAGCAGCACTTGTGTCATGTGTAATAATGAATTTTACTCGCTCGTAGTGAAATATTTGATTATTTATAGTCACGTTTTACTTCCCTAAGATGCAGTTTCATTGCTTCAACGTGTAAATCGTATGAAATCGTATTTTATGACCTGGGTCACTTACTCGTTGCAGTACGATCCTATACAGGAAGAGGAATTCCTACATTTTGTCATTTTGTCTTGCTTTTATTGTTTTTTTTTAAGTGTCTAGGTGACTAAATCCAGACTTATGATGCCAAACTTCCAGGTTTTTTAATATACGATCTAACGGAGGAGGATATGTTTAGTTGAGTCTTCTCTTCTCTCATGTGCCTGCAGCATGCTGTGATACTTTACAGCCTAGTAAACCCGGTTTAAATATCCATTTAACTAAACTGGCATGTCATTCCTTTTTTTTTTTATTCTTTACTGGGTCACAAAAAGGACGAAGGTGAAGTGAAAGGCAGAATATAAAATATAAAAACATTCACAAGGTGTTTTATGGATCATTTTGGCTTGTGTTCTGAGCTATTTACAGGAGATTCCAGAGGAGTTAAAAACTTACTGAAGGCATTTTTCTTCTGTTTGAATCGATGCAACTGACTAATCTAGTGTCACTGGATGAAGTTCAGCCCCGAGCTTTTCACTTTCGTAAAAATTTCCTGACTGTCCGACCTTATTGTCACTGCGCCGGCCCCGTGCCTTTTGATGTGGTCGCTGTGTTTGTTCACCAGCGCCCAGTGGTCTGCTCTCTCCCATTCAACAATCTGCCACTCGCTAAATCCCTCACTCACGCCGCGTTGCAGCAGTGGCATTGTTTGTGTTTGACGCCGGGAGGTGAGAAACGCGCGGTTCGCGTTCACACCTCTCTGGGCTTCAATTCCAGCAATGGAAAGATTTACCGCAGTGATCGGGGCGTGACTTCTCTCACCTGCATTAAAAAATCAGCCTGGGCTCAATTGGACACAAGTGGCGCTGCCAAGTTTTTTTTAAAGATTTTCAGAGTCTGTTCTGCCGGACAAAAGATTATGATTAAAGATTATTGAAGAACATCGCTCCTGAACCAACTTTTGACAAATTCACACTGAAAATAAATTAGTTAGGAACCTGAAAATTAAGTTTGGAACCGTTTTTTCCATCAGTAGGCGTGTCAGTGTAAGGTGCAGACAGAAAGAAGGAAGGACAATGTCAGAGGCGATTCTAGAGTCTGTAGGGGCCCTAAGCAAAAATTCCCAGGGGGCCCTTCCAACCAGTGTTCATCACCATTTTTTTCAAAATGAATGAAATAACATGAAGTAACCTTGTTATTAAGTATGCGAAAATATAGATGTAAAGAACAATAAAATACTGTAAACAGCTTTTTTAAAAAACTATATAAACTTAGTAAAAAAAAATACATTACACTGTAAAGAACCCACATTATAAAACAGTATAAATATATAGAACAATAAAATAACTGAACTGAACTAACTGTGAATAACTGAAAAAAAAAACCCATATATAAACGGAGTTAAAGTGAGGTGGGGCCCCTTTAGGGAGGTTTCCTACTGAGATGTCATTGGAAATCGCCCATTGTTGTTTAAGGCGGCTGGTCACTGCACATTTCAGTAAAAACAGCCCTCAGGCTCTGAGTGTCGGGGGGGCCCCCTATAGGCTTGGGGCCCCAAGTAGTTGCATGCCTTGCCTGTTCACAAGCTGCGCCCCTGGACAATGTTCTGGTGAAGGACATGAAGAACATGCAGTGGTCTCCAGAAGAGCTTAAAGATTTGGACATGTGGGCGTCTCATTAATTCCAGGAGAATTAACAGAAAGGAAAAGCTCACGAGGACCACGTTGCCACTGTTGTGATTACGTCTGCTCACGCCGTGCACCGAGCAGCGCCTGCCGTCGATGATGTCAGGTGGTAGAACATTGGTTCTGCTTAACTGCTGTGAACGTGGGCTGGATTTTGGCTCGATGCTTGTCGGTGTGAAACCACTAAAAAAGTGCATTTCCTCACCCTAGATTCTGAATGTGTGTGTGTGTGTGTGTGTGTGTGTGTGCTCATCAGTCATCATTGTCTCTTAAGAACGCTGAAGAAGAGCCGCACAGGCGAGCAGATGGTCAGCGGGAGGGGGGCGAGTCCCGTTTTTCCAGCATCAGACTCCATGTGTTCCACTGGGAAAGAGAGGGAAAACCGTGAGTGGAGCCAGGAATACAGAGAGCCAAGTCTGAGTGCTCCTCCTCCTCCTCCTCGTCCTCCCATCTGAGGGACGAAGACCAGGAAGTTCAGCTCTTTTCTCCGAGGCGAATCTCGATTGAGAGCCGATCGCAAAGGAAATTCACTTCTGCAGAGGACAAACGTCCACAGTCGTGACATGAGGCAAGCGAGGGCCGGGCCCTGAGTGACTCACACCAGGCGTGGAGGTCAAATTCCACAATGGAGCGATGGCAGGACGGGTATAAACGGACGCCGCTGTCCTGTCGGGACGCTGAGACGTCGTCTTCACAGATAACTGGAGAGGCTCGCTGAAGGGGGAGAAGAAGAAGAAGAAAAAAAACAGAAGATTACATCACGCACTCATGTGAGATAACGTGACATCACGGCGAAAAAATCACGAGCATGCAATCCAATGTGCGGCTCACACGTGAGGTGTGAAAACCTAAATCCACCAGCAGGTATATAGCACATAGACACAGAGAGGAAGAACATGTGGATGCCAAACTTTCAAAATAAAAATTATATAATGTAGATGTTTTTCTTTTTTTTACATATTAAATTAATGTAGTTTTAAGGGGTTTTCCTCCCTATATTATGGACCAATTATTATCCAAAGAAGAGAGGGAGCAGCCCATGGTGGAAGGGCTATAACCGGAGGGTTGCCAGTTCAAGGTACTCATCCAGTACCTAAATGGGAGGAAAAAATACTACTAATCATAATAATAATAATAATAAACTAAATAAGAGTATTTGGTAACACTTTAGATTACACATATTCATAATAAACTTGTGCTTACTAACGAGCCCTTTATTAGTAAATATTAAGCACCTTATTTAGGAAAATAGAGGTAGAATAAGGTTATGTAGAATAAGGTGCTTAACGATTACTAATAAAGGGCTAGTCTGCGACTTATATATATTAGTAAGCACCTAGTTAATGGTGAATATGTGTTCCCTAATCTAAAGTGTTACTGAGTAGTTATTATTTTTATTTATTTACACTGAATTAAATCTTCTCCAATTGTCCCTTTAGTCGTCAAATGGAAACGGCCCATTTTCTATTTAGTGTAAAACCAGTGTGACATTTTGGTTTTCCGCTTCATTTGAATGCAAAAAAAAAAAGTAATTTATCAAAGAGCAGATGCTCTCTGACTCAAATGAAATGCGAATATGACCATCAATTCAAAACTGAAGATGTAAAACGATAATTACGCGACAGGAACAGGACTCTATACCTGAAACCATGATTCACTAACTGCTGATGCATATAAACCTCTCCCAATCGCTTTCTATTATTCATGAAGTGAGAGTTTTGAACAGTAATGTGTCCTCCCCCCCCCCCCCCACCCCCCTTCTCGAGATTGGAGAGCGAGAAAAAAAATGTTTTAACAGGAAAGTCTCCGCCAAACCCAAGAGAGAAGAACAACTATGAATCACCACAAACAGGAACTGCTGAATTTATACTAAACGGTCACCGACTGCAGGTCCAACGGTTTGATTAAAGAGCAAATTCATTCACGATCTACGTTAAAACATTCAATAAAACATTTTATCAATGCAGTAAACAGACACTACAACCCGCAGTGATCTGTGGTTTTTTGCAATCCACCGACAGCGAGACACAACAGCTGAAACTGAAGAGAGTAAACCATCAGCATCAAGTCAAGTTCCTCTTCCTGACCACTCCACCGGCACCATATATGGAAGGAACTCCATTCACAAATTTGCACTCTGTGAACCCGTGACTGCACCCAGTTGCACCTCTGATACTGACACAAAAAAACCTTGAGATCTGTGAACCATCGCCGTCGTTTTTCCTTGCAGGTATCGCACATGCAACGGGCACCGACGTGCGTTTGAATCGTTGATTTATTTACTTAAAGAATTCTGCATGCAAACACGCGGCAGCTGCTTTTACCGAACGCCGTGCCAAAAATTGAAATAGAGTGTAAACCAGTATGCGTACATATCTTTTATTGCAATGTGGTTCCACTGATCCGATTTCAAGAGGATAAAAACAGAACGGGCGTATTTAATCGTATTAGGGTCAGAAATATCGTTTGCAGTGACTCAGTTGCTCTCTATATATACACATAAATATATAAAGGTCAGTGAGTGTGCAGTGAGATAAAAATAGAGAAGGCCCATTAAGCATTAATATGTCTGGCATCAGCAAATCTTCAATTAAAATAACTGCTCAGACGGACGGACATTTAATCCCTTTATCTACAGGATCTGCTCCACTGCAGCGACGTACACATGTACTGCACGTATACGTTAGCTTCCGCTGTTCAAATCTGACTGATCGCGGGTCAGATTTGATGCTTGCCATTCATAACTTCAAGTGTCAGCATGTGAACGAGAAGTCCTTTTTTATATTAGGACGGTTAGTGGAAGATATTTATATATCGGTTAACTTCTGTATTTTAGTGTCTCTGTTTTTTGGTGCTTCTGCTTTATTTGTCACACAAAGTTATTGTGTTAGTCTGACTGAAACTGGACTTTTGACTACATACTAAATATATATATATTTTTTTTTAGACTGAGAAAGAGACCGATTTTATGCTCTGTCAGCTTAAAGAATTGAATATATTTCCATGGTGGGGGGGAAGTGGTTATAGCATTGTTTCCTCACAGGAAGAGGGGGTCACCAGTCTGGATCCCAGATTCGACCGAGGTTCCTTTATGTGTGAAGTTTGCGTGTGTGGGTTTTCTCCAGGTTCTTCTGCCTAAGCGAACTCTTTTGTGAATGGTTGTGATGAACTGGTCCAGGGTGTGACCCCGCCCTTTAGCCCTATAAGCCAGTTGCGATTGGCTTCGGTTCATCCTGCAACCCTGATGTGGAGCATAAAGAAATAGAAAATGGTAGATGGAGTGGTAGAAAGTCCTTTATTCCCTCTGCAATATCCACCTTGAACAAACTTGATTGTATCTGTCCTCTTTGTTCTTTTAACCGTGTTTCCTATTTGACTGTTTTTACCGTTAAAAGTGTCTCGCTGTATTCTATTGGCGCAGACGTATAAAAAGGAACATTTTTGTCACCGACTGGGACAGACAATAAAGTTATACTATCTATCTACACTCAACAAAAATATAAACGCACAAAGAAAAACATGTAGTTATTGTTATGTGACAAAACAGAGTAACTATCCAAAAATAACAGTACAACTTTATCAATAAAGTGGCTTTAATTTACGAGCATTAGGATCAATTTCAAAACAAAAGTCCTGGAGTAACGGCAGGAAGGAACACAATGGGGGTCGATGATCCAAGTTCACAAACTTCAATAACGTGTGTGTCCACCATTAGCCTCACGCAGATCGCTACACCGGCGACGCATGGACATCACCAGGTTGTCAATCGTGGCCTGGGGGACGTTGTCCCATTCGTCCTGCAGAGCCACTTGAAGTTGGCGGCCGTTCTGGGGAACTGTTCCAGTCTCTCTGACAGTGGAATGATGCACATTCAGTTGTGTTGCCACAGCTGTAAACGCTCCACCCAGCATTCAGCATGCCAATGGCACGCTCCCTCGTGATTTGTGACATCTGTGGCATATTGAAGTGACAAATAGTGACAAAAGTCCACATTTTGGTTTGCCCTTTCATTGACCTGACCATAAGGAGTGTCTGTGTACTGGTCACGCATATTGACCACCACTCTGCCATGCTCCATGACTCTTGTGAGTTGAAAAACTCAATCTGAGATTGTCGTCAATAGGAGTGGCCAAGGAGTGACACTGGACTACTCGGTTTGAGCAAAACAAATCATTCCATAAACAAATGCATCAAGAATCTGAGCAAATGTCATGACATTCTATTTTTGTTCACCATTTCAAGTTTGTGCGTTGATATTTTTGTTGAGTATATATAAACCAGCAGTCACACACCCACTAAAGTATATATAAGACAAATCTGATAGTAAAACCAACCCAAATACCTTCAGCCTAGTAAACGTAGACATATTGTATGTGTGCATGTACAAATGTAACTGCATCTTATCTCCTCATCATGCAATATAACACCGCCTACCCTCACTACTATCCTCACTATCTCATTTATCTTTTTTTTTTCCTCTTCCCCCTGCAGATCTTCCCTCCGCTCCCTCTGAGCAGTGAGTCTGCAGATTAAAAAGTGTCCAGACATGCTGCAGGTGAGCCGTTAACCCTGCGTTCCCAGGCTCGGTGTGAAAAAATAATCAGGCAGCGGTGGGAGGTCTCCGAGTGCCTGCAGCTTGGCAGCAGTGCGATCGAAAATATGCCCTCTCCTGAGTCAAACATCATCACAGGCTGCTACTTGCTCCTGTCCAACTGATCCGCCTGCCCACACATGGGAAAGCACTTTCCAGGAAACACGCTCCACCGGTCTCTCCGTTACCCCCGTCAGGCACTTTTATTTCATTTAAAAAGCCATCGCTTTGTTTGGTTTAAAAGGGATTCTTAAAATAACATTGCGCGCAGTGAAGCTGCAGTAAAAGGCTATAAAGTTCCTACGTCAACTTAAACAGCGGTTTCTAATCAAAGACTTGGCTCGAGGTCGCCGATGACGACGAGACGAGCGAAAGTGATCTTAATGCCGCCAGCGGTGCGCGCCGCGCTGCTAAAGGCGAGCCACAGTAAACAGAGCTGTCACAAACTCTACCGACTTCAACTGCTCCATATCAAAAGGCCGCGGTAGTGAGGCGGTCATTCCTGGCCTTGATAGACAATCTGAGGGAATATCTTACGTACAGTGTCCATCAAACTTTATTTAAAGACTTTTCCAGACCCTTTAGACTAAGGAAAACATTTCTTAGTGGAATGTGCTTATTTGCTTTCTTGCCAAGAGGGCGATGAGAACATTGATAATGTGTCTATACGTCGACTATGGAGCTATAGCCAAGAGCCAATTAGCTTAGCTTAGCATAAGGGATGGAAACGGGGAGGAGGCTAAAAAGCTACCCATAATGGAATGATGACTTCACAAATGTACCAGAAATAAAAAAAAGTCGTGTTAGTGAGCCGCTCATTCCTGGCCTTGATAGAAAATCTGAGTGAATATCTTACGTACAGTGTCCATCAAATTTTATTTAAAGACTTTCCCAGACTCTTTAGACAAGGAAAACATTTCTTAGTGGAATGTTATTATTAGCTTCCTTGTCAATATGAGAACATTGTGTCTATACATCGACTATGGAGCTATAGCCAAGAGTCAATTAGCTTAGCTTAGCATAAAGGACGTAAACGGGGAGGAGGCTAAAAAGCTACAGTTCAAGGAGAAGCTTAGGCCTCTTTTGCGCTAAAGTCGATGGCTACACTTGGATTTATTAACTTATTTTTATACTTTATTTGCCCTGTGTTGTTTTTTTGTCACCCATAATGGAATAATGACTTCACAAATAGTGGAATGCGCTTATTAGCTTTCATGCCAAGAGTGAGATGAGAACATTGAAAATATGTCTACACATTGATTATGGAGCTATAGCCAAGAATCAATTAGCTTAGCTTAGCATAAAGAATGGAAACGGGGGCTAAAAGGCTAAAAAGCTACAATTCTAGGAGAAGCTTAGGCCTCTTTCGCACGAAAATCGATGGCTGCACTCGTATTTATTTACTTATTTTATTCTTTATTTGAAGTTGTTTTGTCACCCATAACTGAATGGCGACTTCACAAATCTACCAGAAACAAAGCAAGTGAGACTAAAGCCCCATTCAGACAGGATTAGTTTCACACGAAGAGGTGAAGGTTAAGTAATTATTAGCAGAGCTTCTCTGTGATTTCAGTCTCTGTCCGAATGTGCCATGTCAGTAAAGATTATCGGACGATGTCAGTAATCATTGCTGGCGACATTTACCTGGGGTAAAAAGGTCTGGAACAATTACCTCAGATAATGCTAATCCCGTGCAAATAGACCAGCAGTAAATATCTGGGTTAATATTCTGTTAACAAGTGGTTTACGTGGATTTCTGGGATTTCTTATCCCGTGCGAAGCAACCATTAATATCACAGATGACCTCTGGTAAAATGACATTACTCCACCTCGCCATGTCAAACTAATCCCCTCTTAATAAGGCTAAAGATGTGACGGCAACACAATGGCGCTCAGTGACAGTTTCACGGTGTTAACAATTGTGTTATTGTATTAATGTGTTATTCTCTGGTCCCTATTTGAGTCAATCGATTGCTTATGCGATCCGAATGAAGTCACACTAACTCCTGATTTGTAAAAAGTAAGTTTCACCACTAACAATCACGGCTAATGACTGGGCTAACAGCCAGGAAATGAATTTTACACCAGAAAAGACAAAACAATGAAGCAGGAGAAGAAGAAATTGGCCTCGGCGGTCCAAGACAGAGATCACATGTGGGGGGGGGGGGCAGAGCGTAATCTGCTCTGAGGGTAATACCAATTGGATAATCCACTTGAAACACGAATATAATCCACTTGAAATCTCAAAAACCAACCCCATTTTTTGGGCCACCTTTAAATGTATTCAGCTGTTTATTTCCAACACCTCTGTGACCTCTGTACACCGAAATACGATGTCTGAGAAACGTCAAAGTAGTAGAAAACAAGGCACTGTCTAGAGAGTTTAGCCATATACACTGTGAGAATGGGAGCAAAAACATACAACTGCTGTTTATTTTTGCATATACACGTTTGTAATTATTCACTTTACTCGTGTGTGGACAGGGGTTTGCTGGTTTGTCTTGGACATCAGGGCGGCTACAAGGAAACAAGGTCGCTTCTCGTGTTTCACTATTGCCAACCAGAGCCAAAGCCAATAAAAGTATATGTGCATTGCAGAGTCACTTGACCCAGGAGTCACCTCTGTATCAGTGGTAATCCGCTTCCATGCTTTGTATTTGCTGAGTCTCTGCTCTGTGTAGACACTGACTGATCTCACTTATTTGTTGTTCTTTATTATATTTGTCCGAATCCTGCCTCTCTTTCTATTCCTCATCTCTGTACATGAATGAAAACAACTTGAAAACCTTCCAACATTCGGTGACTCAGAAGACGTTTGTGTTTATATGAAGAATCGCTACGACTGCGTCTCGCTTTAAACTCATCTCACACCTCGGCCCTGAAGTGAGCCTCTTCGCATGTATTCGCGGCCGTGGCCTCCACATAAAACTCGACAAAGGTATTATTGGATTCCAGGGAAAAACACTGTTGATGTCTGTGGAAAATGTGCAGGCATCTCAGTACTGAAAGAGGGTTCAGGTTCGTTCAATCTGTTTTATTCAGCGTCTTCACTCTGAGTCATGGTTAGGGGAAGTTATTACTCTCCCCATGCATATGTGCTTGTTGTGAAAGCCAATGCTGCTTTTATGCCTCTGCCGTGCCATTCATACGGTCTGCTTTGGGGCCTCCCCTGGTCTCACTTCTGCTAACCAGAGTATGCATCCACTCGTTATTAGTACTCACCGGCAACCTCAATGACTATAGGTGCTGTAAAAGAGCACATCTGACTCTTATGATGAGTTATGCAGCAAAGTGCATGCAAGAGATGAACAGTCAGACGCTGTATCCTTTAAAATATGTGTAAAGTTAGTTGTTGCTGTGATTATTTCATCTTTGTTGGGTCTTGAATGTGAGGAATATATATTTTTTGACATTACTTACTGTGTCTTTTATCTGAAAAGACCCAGACCTGACTGGGGGAGCGTTTGTGTGTATACAGCTGTAGCACAAGAAGCATTTACCTCATCAAACTGTTCAACAACTGGGTTTTTGGGCAGCAGAATTCACCTCTGAAGCTTTCCATGGACACTTCTTTGTCTTTTCAGTCATACTCCTACTACCTTGTCTGCAGTCGGCTCGCTTTACTAGCGCAATGTTGCAATTGCTGTCGGCCTTGACGTGTTGTTCTGTTCTAGCTCTACTCAGCGAGACTCAGTTTGACTCAGCAAGACCTCTGTATTTTGAATTTGAATGTAGTCACCGTTTTTTTGGGCACATTCTTACATATGGCACCTTTAACGCACATTTTCAGGGATTTTTAAGACATTTTAACTGATCGACAGTTCGGCATTGTCAGGTTTGATTCCGTTGTCGGACGTCGCGCTCGTGACTCTTCCAGTGACAACACTTTACAAAACGAATCCCCAGGTACCAGGTACTATCACTAATGGAAATGCAAAAAAAAACAACCAAAAAACGCATCAGAGTCAGAGGCAGGTGATCCGTTGATGTTTGCACTGAAAGTGCTTCACTCCTCCTCCTCCTCTGCTCTTTCCATGCCAACAGCAGGGAGCCGACAAGCGAATTACCTCAGCGTTTACACAGATGCTGACATTTATACAGAGCCATGAGAAAGAAAAGAGACGGAGTGATCAGGTTGCTGTCAGTCGATTATTTTGTCCACCTGTAACTCTCCGTGTCTGTGGCGGCGCGTGTTGTTTCGCCGCTAACTGAAAAGATGGGACGTTGTGCTTGCTTGTCTGTTTACCTGCTGGGTTTTGTGTGAGTGGGTGTCACTGCTGCCCTTTGCCCTCCTCCTGGGAGTCTCTCCCTGCAGTCAGTAAGAGTGTGTGAATGTTGCTTAAGCAAACCGACATCATTCAAAGCTGCGTTCTGACGCCGCCTTTTACAGAGGTCTCATTGACTTTTCAGACATTTAAAAATGAAGGGAAGGGGGGGGGGGAAAGCTGGAGTCTGGAGTCGCTGCTGAAGGTTTTACTGCATGGAGTTAAACTACAGATGCAGGCTTTAACACTCTGCTTTGCAATAGGCCGTAAATTGCCTGATAAAATGTTCAGTTCAGCCATATACTCTTAATTTAATGTGGTGAACCACTGTGCTCTGATAGAGGCCAACGCTGTGCGTGTGTTCGCCGCTCGTCACTTCCACCAACGATCTTTGTCACTTCTTTGCAGAATGTAGAGCGTGTTTCTTTAAAGCTTGGTCTCAAAATAATGAGGCCATTTCCTTTTGTATGCTTAACATTGACTTACTTCTTTTTTTTTTTTTCTTTTTTACCTACTTCCCTTATTTCGGTGGGTGTCGGCATATGAATGTAATAAATTAAAGAAAGGTGCATGAAATATTCATTCAACTGAACACACACAGGCCCAATTTGTCGATGAATAATTTAAGGGGATACTTGTAGGGATATGTCACGAGCTCCTCTGTGATCCAGAGGGTGTCAACATTTAGATCCACAGCCTGATTAAAACACCTCGGACCTCGCACCACCTCCAATTCACATCCCCAAAAACCCCGCCCCTTTTGTTTCCACCTCCTGTCCTCTCCTCTAGTTCACGCCTCAGTAATGAGAATTTAAAATATCAGGATCCTAAATCAGAATTATTAATGAGTGCTGCCTCGGAAGATTCACTGTCAGAATTGGAATTTATGGCCAAGTACATTTACACACGCAAGGAATTTGACTTTGGTGCATTTAAATAGAATAACATCTGAAAAGAAAACGTCTACAGTAACACAAACATAATATATTCACATAAGGTGCAGTGGGTTATTTAGAATTATTATAATTCATTTTTTTTTTTGAGCTGAGCAATATCTTAAAAACACTGTTACTAAGCTGTAAGTGATAAACAAACAGGACAAAGTGATGCAGCTGTACATAAATACTAAAAAAAAACAACAACCTTACATCCGTCTGTGAAGCATCAATATAAACGGCTCAGATAAAAATCTGAATTTGAACTCATGCCAAGCAGTTTTTAAATAGAATTTTTTTTTGGCGCGACGGTCGATGACAGCCATAGCAACAGAGACAGAGTGTAAGTGAAGGTAATAAGGCAGTTTTATTCATGAATGATTCTCTTTATGATTATTATCATTCAAAAAGGTGGAGGACAGAGACCATTTTGAAAGAAATTGTGGGGAAAAAAAAATACAATCCATAACAACAAGCGTAAAACTTTACACAGGAAAACAAGGAAATAAATAATAATCTAAAATGTCATTTGGAGAGACACTCGTCCAGCTTTAAGCATTCACACAATCCCAATATGTTACTGTAATGCGTTGCTGCTTGTCAGAGGCGATTCTAGAGTCTGTAGGGGCCCGAAGCTAAAATTCCCAGGGGGCCCTTCCAACCAGTGTTCATCACCATTATGTTACAAATAATCTGACACAAAAAATGTATGAGTTCAAAATGGGAAAACCTTGTAATTAAAAAGTATGTGAAAATATAAATGTAAAGGACAATAAAATACTGTAAATAGCTTTTAAAAAACTATATAAGCTTAGAAAAAAAATACATTACACTGTAAAGAACCCACATTATAAAACAATATAAATAAATAAATAATAAAATACTGTAAATAACTGAAAAGAAAAACATATAAACTGAGTAAAAAAATATATTTTACATTACACTGTAAATAATCCTCTTAATTTTCCAAATTGCAGAACGATAACTTCACACAGGTTAACGTGAGGTGAGGTGGGGCCCCTTTAGGGAGGTTTCCTACTGAGATGTCATTGCAAATCGCCCATTGTTTTTTTAAGGGGGACTAGGAGGCTGCATATTTCAGTAAAAACAGCCCTCAGGCTCCGAGTGTCAGGGGCCCCCCCTATCAGCTCGGGGCCCCGAGCAGTTGCCTGCCTTGCATGCCTGTTCACAAGCTGCGCCTCTGCTGCTCGCGATTCTATCTCATCGACCTCACCGTGTACAATACAGCTGTATCACAATGGGGCTGTTTATAAATAAATGATCAAACCGATGTAGCTGAGCCAGAAATATCTTCTTCTTCTTCACCTCCATAACCAACAATGAGACTCTGCCACAGGTGTGTCAGCTTTGAGCTTCGACGCAGAGATACGGGGCAGGCACATTCCTCCGACCGCATCATTTATCACACTGTATGCATGTACTCCACCTGGAGCCTCACACAGACATCATACAACATTCTTCACATAGACATCGGCGCGTCTTATGACAGTCTGCGAGGTTGTGTAGGTTTTGACGGAGTTCCCCTTTAGGCTTACTGTCACTGGTGGCTGAATAATAATCAGCGTTTATTGTGACGCTGCGTGAATGAAAGGAATTTGTCACCTCACAACTGTCACTTTCAGCAGCGGCCCTGGTCTGCAGCAGGGCTGGAAAAAAGCGCTGGTGCAAAGTGTGTCAGGGATATGAGCTCGTGGTTATAATTATCAGTGTCTGACTTCCTAATTATAACAACATGTGTGTGTGTGTGTGTGTGTGTGTGTGTGTGTGTGTGTGTGTGTGTGTGTGTGTGGCAGCAGCATAATCAGATAAACAGGCTCCTCAGGTGTTGTGCGCCTGACAAAGTAGGTGCAACACCAGTGATGTGGCAGTTGTACCGCTGCTGTTGCAGCTGTCTTATCATCATACTTTTTGAATTCGCCGACTCTGTTGAAGCTGTAAAAAGAGAGTGGACTTTGAGTTAAGAGCTGTACATTCTACTGTAAATAAGCATGACATGCATGATAATTATGTAAAAAACGAGGCAGAAAAGACTTTCATCCACGCCCGCCTCACTGCTCAATTGACTCCGGGAGAAGCTGAGCTTCCATGGAAGTGATTTTTTTTTGCTGCATTTGCCCAATCAGCCCACATAATTTGCCTGAAAGCAGTGTCGATCAAATATGTCTCATATATCATTGGTTAAAAACGTTAACAAGGCTTCCATGTGTTGGCTACGCAAGGAAAAGTCAGTGTTGCTGTTCAAATGCCAAAACGTAAAGCATATTTTGATTCTGAATCGCCAACAACAGATGTAAGGACGACTTTCGTGGATTTTGCACTTTGGTGGTCAAGGAAAAGGCGGCCATTGAAAGACACATTTCCACAGATAAACATAAAAACAACAGACTCTTCTACAATGTTGTTTTTGTGAGAAGCTTGGACATCGTATCAGAGGTTTCTTGGCAACGAAAACCTCATGGACGCTGCCAGGAAATATTCCAGATGGACACTGATCTATGCATTTACTTGATATGTTGCAGCTTTATTTATTACGTTTATTTTAAATTTGCAAGAAAGTGAAAAAATGAAAGACAAGCATGTAGTGTTTTTTTTTTTATACGGTTATATATAGTAAAGCAGTCATAGTATGCGTATGTGTGTATTATCTGTTACAATCTGGTTGAGGAAGAGCTTAAAAAAAACAAAAAAACAACACTATCTGGGGCATGAGGCCGTCCGGGGTTTCCAGGTCACCCATGCAGACATGTCTCCAGTAATTTCACTACGACTTCTGATGCATTTCTCGTCTGAGTAGTCGTCAATCAGACAGCATGAATTCCTCCGTCTGACGATGTTGATAATAAAAAAAACAAGAAAAGCCCACGATTGACAATGAGGAGTCTTTAACTTTGAGGAGACAACAAGGACACAGAGTAGCTGCTGCTGCTGCTGTCTCCGCCCTCTCAGTCGCAGCTAGAAAAGATCTCTAACCCTCTCTCTCGCACACAGAAACCACAGTTGGATCAAAGCTTGTAATTTCCAACGATAATAGCGCCTGTTGATGCGCCTGTTGTTCGGGAAGAGTATAGTTACTGGAGAAGTAGCATAGAATCATGTGCATCCACAAATGACAGCTCAGGCCCCAAAAAAGACAGAGTTCACAGAGTGCAACTCTACAAGGCCTCAAATTAATTCACTCTTTCTCCTTCTACTATCATATGATCAGATGTGGCAGTGGGGGGAAAAAAAAGAAAGAAAAGAGGGGGACATTTGATGAGTCAACACTGGGCAAATGACTGATGACTCCGGGGCAAAATCGCCTCGCCTTGAACTCCGCGAAGAGGCTTTTATTATTCCGTCTGCATTTAAATCAATTATCGCCCGAGTTTCGCAGTCGAACCGCGAGACGAAACGTCTCTTTTATGCGCCGCACCGCATTCGTAAGGGGGCGGCTGTGGGTGTGAGGATCATGTGCCGCGGTGCGGTCGGTGGACGGTGAATGGGCCGGCTGTGTCCGCTCACGGGAGGAGGGAGACTCCGAGATGCCGTGTACACGCAGAGGGGTCCTCTATGGGTCCACTGTGTCTCCGCCGTTGCACACAAGTATGCATCTCATTACCGACTTCGGACTGAAATAACTTGGACTGCTCAAGGTTCTGGGCTCGGCGCCCTGACCTGCACTGTCCACAAACTTGACCCGCGATCAGTGTGTCACACCGTGAGCACGCGCCTCTGCTCCAGGAGTTCAGTCATAAAGTGTGAGGGAAATGAATAGAGGAAGAGGAACGATGAGGAGATGCAGAACAACTGCGGTATAAGGACTCAGATAATATATATATATATATATGTATATGTATATATATATATATATGTACATAGAGGGGCTTCAGAAAGAATTCCGACCCCTTTCACTTTCTAAATACCCTATTATACAAAGTGAAAAGTGAATGAATGTATTTAAATGGAAACATGACAGTTACATAAGTATTCAGACCCTTTATTCAGGATTAGTTGAAGCATCTTTGGCAGCCTTGAGTCTTTTTTATATCTGATGCAACAAGCTTTGCACATTTTTAATGACATTCTGCTTTGCAAATCCTCTCAACCTTGGTCCGGTTGGATGGGGATGGATGGATTTTCTGGTCTATCCACAGCAGGGTTTCTAACTCCTGGTCCTGGGGAGCAACTGTCCTCAATGTTTTAGGTGTTTTCCCTGCTCCATCACACCTGATTCAACTAAATAGGTCATTATCAGGCTTCAGCAGAGCTCACTGACCCTTTGAATCAGGTGTGTTTGAGCAGGCAAACCATGACCAGAAGTGAGAAACCCTGCTCCAGAGAATGTTTGATTGGGGTCACTTCAGGGTTCTGGCTGGACCACTCCAAGACATTGACAGAATTGTCCCTAAGACACTCTTACGTTGTCTTAGGGTTAGGTTTCCCCTCAACCCTGACCAGTCTCCCAGTCTCTGCCCCAGAGCACCGTTGCTCAGTTGCCTCCACCGTGCTTCACTGTTGGGGATGGTATTTGGGGGGGGACAGGTGATGAGCAGTGCCTGGTTTCCTAACAGTTTCATAACAGTTGGGAATTGAGGCCAAGCGGTTCAATCTTGGTTTCTTCAGACCATAGAATCGTGTTTGTCACAGACTGAGAGGCATTCAGGTGCTTTTTTTGTTGTTGCAGGCTTTCATGAGTTGTGCACTGAGGACTGGGTTCTGTCGAGCCTCTCTGCTACGTAAAGCCCAGATTGGTGGAGGACTGCAGTGATGGTTGTGCTTTATAAGATACAGGATCTCTGGAGCTCCGTGAAGAGTGACCTTCTGGTTCTTGGTCACCTTTCTCACTGAGGCCCTTCTCCCTCGATTGCTTAGTTTGGCCGGGGCTCTTGGAAGAGTCCTGCTTGTGCCAAGCTTCTTCCATTTGAGAATTGTGGAGTCCACTCGTGCGCTCTTGGGAATCTTCAGTGCAGCAGATTTGTTTTGTCGCCTTCTCCATATCTGTGCCTTTCAACAGTCCTGTCTTTGAGCTCTGCAGGCACTTCCTGTGACCTCATGGCTTGGTTTTTGCTGATTTGCATTATCAGCTGTGGGGCCTTCTATAGAGATCATGTTACATAAGGGTTACTTATGTAATTGTGATATTTAAATTTTTGTTCCCTGTAGAACATTTAGAAACATTTCATTATAATAACTTTGTCATCATGGGTTACTGAGTGAAGATTAATAAGAAAAAGAAAATGATATAAACACAACTATAACATATAGCCAACAACCAGGGTTTTGCACCATGCGGTCAAAGTGCACGTCTGAGTGTACTCCTGTACATTATACAGCCCACTACTCTCTGACGTCGCCTGTCAGAGAGATTGTGGCGCTCGTAGACAATTATCTGATAACCTGACGACACAATAGGTGAAGAATTGATGCAAAAAAAAAAAAAATGGGGAGACATTTGCACTAACCATCAGTAATTAACAAGGGCTGAGGGCAAACATGCCCTTGTTCGGTCATAAAAAAGACCTTATAAAGAGGGGACAAGGAGTCTGCTCGATAGCCCTTGGGAGCCCTCTTTGCATTTCATCACGCTCAAGTCTCAAGTCTTTGATGAGTCGTCAAATATTCATGAGCGTGAGACCGCTGTCCCTCAAGAGCCACTGAAGGTGTGTTCAGGGTCTTTTGATCAGACAGCAGCAGCAGCAGCACACTACACTTTATGTGCTAAATTATAATTTTAAATGAATGAGGCAAACGCTTGCGCTCCTCTAAATCATAAAGAGATCTGTCAAAAACAGGATTCTGTGCAAGGTTTTCAAATAAAGCTTCTGAGTTTTAAATAAAAGTTTGTTTTTCAATTCAAGCTCATTTAGTGCAAATGGTCCTATTTAGAGCAGGGTTTCTCACTCCCGGTCCTGAGGAGCCACTTTCCTGCATTGTTTTCGGTTGTTTTCCCTGCTCCGACACACCTGATTCAAATAAATGGGTCGTTGTCAGGCTTCAGCAGAGCTCACTGACGAGCTGACCATTTGAATCAGGTGTGTTTGAGCAGGGAAACCCTGATTTCGAGTGTCCAGTTACTGGGAATTTCAAAAAGCAAGAGTTTCCTGTGTGGATAAAAAGCCGATAAAGGACTTAAGAGACCCAGATACGTTTGCTTGCGTTTGCATCTTCATCTTGGTGAGTATTTGTGACACATTAGTTGCTCCTGAACGTCCTCTATGATGCAAATTTGAAAACATTTTTTTTCAACTATCGAGTTACCCAAAGTCATTGGTGACTTCTCCCTTCCATGTTTCTGTCCTCTGGGTGTGTTCAAGAACTCTTTTAATGTCAGATTTTCCACGTCATTGTGGTTGTGGCGGCACAAACTGACTTCCTCTTTCCTCTATTTATATTATATTATTATCATTTCTGTCATATGTTACGTATTTAATATTCATTGCAGTGGTTAAGGTATTCGTTTTGACATCGCTAATTTTTTTGTACGCGCATAATACCTTTGAGGGATTTTAATAAATCAATCTATCAAAGATACAAAAATGGAAGTCATTTTTTTTTTTTGGCGGTTTTTTTGACACTGCAGTATATCCGCGGGGCTGTTATAATGTGCCGAAACCCTGCCGATTATGTCCACACCCAGGCTTCCGGGCTCCTCCAGGGGCGTCCCGCTTTATCATTTCATTTGCTGGCTCATAAATCTGTCCGGGCTCACAGCAGGAAGCAGTTTGAGCCTCTCACCAGAGCGAGAGAGGGCGCCCCCTCTGTCAATGTCGCCCCTGCGAGCACCTCTTTACCTCTCATTCCATGCCCTGTGACAGAGACCCACAGCTGCTTGCGTGGACGTCCACATCCCTCACTGTCGAAAAACATGGCAGCCACCCAGGGCTCTGTTCAGTTGTAGTAGCTGCTCACTACCTGGGAACGCTGCCAAGGCTTCTGCAAAGAGATGCTGTATGTACAACAGTCGCAGCGTGTGTGACACTAATCCCTCTCCAGCTGTATTATGTGTGTGTGAATGTGTGAATGCCCGGTGTGTATATGTACTATATATACTATATACACTCCTGTTCAAAAGTTTGGGGTCACCTATACATTTTTTTTTGCATATATTTTTTGTGTTTTCCATTAAATCGTAAACTTTTATTCATCAAAAAAGTTGCAAAATGAATAGAAAATATAGTCAAGACATTTAGAAGATTAGAAATAATGATTTTTATTCAAAAATAATAATGCTTTGCTTTGTCAAAGAACCAGCAACAATAGTTTTCAGCTGTGCTAACATAATTGCACAAGGGTTTTCTGATCATCCAATAGCCTTCAAACACGATCAGCAAACACAATGTACCATTAGAACGAGGGATGTGAATCTTTGATTCGATTCGATTCCAATTCACAGGGTCACGATTCAATTCAAAATCGGTTCTCAATTCAACCGATTCGATTCAAACGATTCTCGATTCAAAAAAATGTATACAATGCATAGTGTGTTAAGGCACATTATGGCATCAAAACAATACAGTTTGTATAAGATAATGTGATAATGTGATCACATAAAGGCAAAAGTTAACCTTTATTCATTCAAAACAAATAAAAACTTACTTCCTGTACAAAAAAATAACTTGCATAAATAAAAGCTTAGGCTAGCTGCCTTTTTCTCCCAGAAGTTACAAAAATAAACTGTACACACATAACACAAACTGGTGTTTTTTTCAAAATAGAAACTTAAAAAAAAAAAAATATATATATATTTTTTTTTTTCAAAAATTGATTTTTGAAGTTTATGAATCGATTCAGAATCGTGGATGATTAGAATCGCGATTCATATGTGAATCGCTTTTTTTCGCTAACCCTAATTAGAACACAACACTAACATCATTGCCTAAGGGTTTTCTAATCATCCAATAGCCTTCTAGCAAACACAATGTACCATTAGAACACTGGAAATGGGCCTCTATACACCTATGTACATATTCCATTAAAAAACAGACATTTGCAGCTGGAATAGTCAGTTTACCACATTAACAATGTATAGATAGATGTATTTCTGATTAATTTAATGTTATATTCATTGAAAAAAGGTGCTTTTCCTTCAAAAAATAAGAACATTTCTAAGTGACCCCAAACTTTTGAACAGTAGTGTATGTACAGTATATATAAAATCAAATGGTGCTGACTTTCCCTTTCTCTAACCTTCTCGTCCTGTGGCCTCATATTGAATCTAAAGGAGCCGACTCAAACCTCTGATTAACTAATCAGGCCTGAATGACTGCGGTTAACAACTGTTAGCAGGTGAACTGATGGGGACCAGAGGCATCTCAGTACAAAGATCGCTTATTTATGGGCCCTAATCTGGATGATTTATCTCCAGGTCAGATCACATGCCTGCTTGCTCTTGAATGTTCACAGAAACCCCCGCGCTCGGGTTTATTCCGAGTGTTAAGACGAAAAGACAAACCTCTGCAGGTGTGAGGCGCTTGCGTTGAGAGCTCGTCTGGAGAGCAGTTGTCACCTCAGGTTAAGTTCTGGCAGCTATTGCAAAACACATGTTCGGTTATTGCAAAACACCTTGGTCAACGTGGGAAGCTGCCGCCGCCTGGAGATTAGAATAATGATAACTTATTGTTGTGTTTATTGCAGTGAAAAATAGTCTTACTCTGCCCCCAGTGTGGCAGCAGTAGGTGTATTCCTTATACATACATGCATATGTGGCTGAAGCCAGTTGGAAGGGTCGCTGGGGCCCCCGGTAAAGGGGGCGCATGACCCGCAGCTTCACGTGTAACCGCTCCATGTGACGTACCTGTTATTGACACTGAGCATTCGACAGGGCTCCTGCGGGACCCTTGAACTTGAGAGGCAGTCCCTGGAAGCAGCGCTGCGGGGCTGAAGAGTTCAGCGCAGTTAATGTTCAACCTCCTTTGATCTCTGCCGAGAAGTCACCGAATTCCCTGAATTCCTCGTCAACCTTTGCAGCAGCAGAGAGACGATGAATGGTTCCACAGAAGACAGTTATAACACTCTCCCATGCCCCTCTCTCTATTTTTTCCCCCCTCTCTCCTCATTCCGTTTGGGGAAAAAAGCACAACAGGAATTAAGAGCGGTTTGGAGTTTTGCTGTCAGAATAGTGATGGAGCTAATTCACACTGAAATGGCAGGGATGTAACTTATAAATATAGACACATTTCAGTGTACAAACCATTGTCAGAAGAGTTCACACAACGCTGATTAGTCCTATCAGCTCCGTGTAACTCTCTCCATAGTTCTCAGTATAGGAGTGTTGACATTTCATGTCACCCGGTGACATTCCAGCAACAGCGACGTTGTTCTAGTAAAGCGAGGCGGCAGAAAACAAGGACCGGGTGTGACTGAAAACACAAAGAAGTGAATTCTACTACTCAAACAAATCCAGTTATTTAACAAGTTACCGGCATAAACACCCATTCTCCCCCACCCGCCCCTGAGCTGCTGCTGTATGCACACAAACGCTCCCTCAGTAAATCATCAGGTCGGACAGAAATGTTTGGCAGAGCCCATTTTCAGATGAAGGATGCGACAGGTTTAAAGGTCAAATGTGTATAATTAAGGGGATTGCACATGAGTGTTTTTGTTTTTAGGAAATTTGTCTGTTTTGTGTTTCGAAAAAGCAAAGACAAATGACATCTTTTCTGGTCTCTCAAGGTCACCATAGTTCCCTGACATGTTAGAGTAAGTACTAAGCAGAGATGATGAATAACATTTAGTCACGTTACTGTCATTTCAGTAGGTTTTTTTGTGTACCTTAAAATTTGTAATTTTACTTTTACTTATAAATTCACGCACCGGAAACTTTGGCAGTGAATGATTAGGACAGGTGAATGTTGAGGACAGGTGAATGTTGAGGACAGGTGAACGATGAGGACAGGTGAACGATGAGGACAGGTGAATGTTGAGGACAGGTGAACGATGAGGACAGGTGAACGATGAGGACAGGTGAATGTTGAGGACAGGTGAACGATGATGACAGGTGAGCGATGAGGACAGGTGAACGATGAGGACAGGTGAATGATGAGGACAGGTGAATGATTGCACAGTCGAATGAATGATGGGGACAGGTGAACGATGAGGACAGTTGAACGATGAGGACAGGTGAATGTTGAGGATAGGCTAATGATAAGGACAGGTGAATGATGAAGACAGGTGAATGATGAGTACAGGTGAATGTTGAGGACAGGTGAATGATTGCACAGGTGAATGAATGATGGGGACAGGTGAACGATGAGGACAGTTGAACGATGAGGACAGGTGAATGTTGAGGACAGGAGAATGCTGAGGATAGGCTAATGATAAGGACATGTGAACGGAGAATACAGGTGAATGTTGAGGACAGGTGAATGAATGATGAGAACAGGTGAATGTTGAGGACAGGTGAACGATGATGACAGGTGAGCGATGAGGACAGGTGAACGATGAGGACAGGTGAACGATGAGGACAGGTGAACGATGAGGACAGGTGAATGATGAGGACAGGTGAATGATTGCACAGGCGAATGAATGATGGGGACAGGTGAACGATAAGGACAGTTGAACGATGAGGACAGGTGAATGTTGAGGATAGGCTAATGATAAGGACAGGTGAATGATGAAGACAGGTGAATGATGAGGACAGGTGAATGTTGAGGACAGGTGAATGATTGCACAGGTGAATGAATGATGGGGACAGGTGAACGATGAGGACAGTTGAACAATGAGGACAGGTGAATGTTGAGGACAGGAGAATGCTGAGGATAGGCTAATGATAAGGACATGTGAACGGAGAATACAGGTGAATGTTGAGGACAGGTGAATGAATGATGAGAACAGGTGAATGATGAGGACAGGTGAATGATTGCACTGGTGAATGAATGATGGGGACAGGTGAACAATGAGGACAGTTGAACGATGAGGACAGGTGAATGTTGAGGACAGGTGAACGATGAGGACAGGTGAACAATGAGGACAGATGAATGTTGAGGACAGGAGAATCCTGAGGATAGGCTTATGATAATGACACGTGAACGAAGAATACAGGTGAATGTTGAGGACAGGTGATTGTTGAGGACAGGAGAATGTTGATGATAGGCTAATGATAAGGACATGTGAACGAAGAATACAGGTGAACGATGAGGACAGGTGAACAATGAGGACAGGTGAACGATGAGGACAGGTGAATGTTGAGGACAGGTGAATGTTGAGGACAGGTGAATTGGCGTTATTTAAAGTCCCTGAGTGAGTGAGAAACATAAAGCATTTGTGACCTTTGACCCATTTTGACTGACATGTCGGAATGAGTTGATAATTTGACTGATTATGTGTTTACATGTTTTATTTTGTCAGCACTTTAATTTGTGAAGGTTTGTCTTTAATTAAAAACAATTAATGCCATTATGTAGAATATTTCAGTCCTCTCTCCACCTCTATTTTGTTAAAATCTGCCGTGTCACTTCAGATGTTACTGATTCTTACATACCGGAGCTTTAATTGCTGTCATATGATTGTTTTTTTTTTAAATTTAAAAATGTCTCGTCATCACTCGTGTCACAAAAACTAGTGATCAAAGTAAGGAAAGGATCAAGTGAACCACCACGCTGAACATGTCATGGTATCAGGGAAGAGTCAGTTAATCATTGCCAGATAGGATGAGCTCATGCTGTTTGTAATGTTGTGTTTTTCTGAATTTCACTCATCCTTTCCCCTCGATTTGTGTGTCCAGCAGATCTGGTCAGAGTGACCCACTGCTTTGAACTGTGGGGAAATTGAGCAACAGGGTCAGACATGAGCAAATGACACAGAACTGTTATCTGGAAAGAGCAGAAACTCTTATCCTGAGCTATGTAACCGTGTTCCCTCCATGTTTGGACATTTACTGCCGTGCCGACTGTTTGTCTGTTACAACCTCACACATCAAAGCAGTGAAAGTCTTTTTTTTTTTTTTTTTTTTAATGACAGGAAAGTGATTTTGCCGCCCAGGGACAATGTGTTCAGTAATTTGCTTAAAACGTCTGCCATGTGGATGCCAGACTTTTATTCTGAAAGATAAACCTCAGCAGATGTTGCGGCAGAGACGACCAATTTATCGCCCGTATGAATAATAACAGGACGGCCGCGGCCGGTGCAGTGATCTCTTTGAGTACCGCCGTTGTAAAACGCTGATTGATTGTGCGAAACGGGCCTTTATCGTTCGAGTGCTTTGCGTTTAGTAGGTTTACAGCGAGGGTGATTAACTAATGGAGGGACATAATCCCAGGTAAGAGTCAGACGCCGGGGGCCTGAGGCACAATGAGCAGCCTTTTAGCTAAGAACTCAAAACAAACGCTTGCGATCGTTCCCGTCCTCTTTTACCTGGCAGGCGTCAATCAGGATTTACCATTTGTGTCCAAGACGGGGACCCGGGGAAGTCCAGCTGGTCTGACCCATCGGTGACGTCCTCTCGTCTTTGACGTTGACATTGACGGCAGCACAGAGTCGTACCAGGATTTACCGTTGCCTTTTGTTTTCAGGCGCATTAGAGCTGAGTGACGACATAGAGATTTTAGAGGCTTGATGACAAAACACACAAAGGTAACATCGCGCGTTTGTTTGGCTCCACAGTCGCTGAGTATTAGTAGAGTAAACTGCTGGTTCTGGGTGTTTGCCAGCATAGTTTCCATACAGTTTTGTTTTTACGACTGTTTATGACTAAGTTATTTCTTCTCATGTGCTGCTGGAATTCAGCTAAATCTGGAATAAACATAGACTTGGACGACCTGATTAGAATTTACTCCTCAAAGTCAAGGTCTCTGTGACCTTTTATTTATTTTTTATTTGCCTTTTGAATGTAGTGTCATCCATGCTTTCACAGAATCCTATCAAATTTGACTTGACTTGGAGTCAAAGTGTATGTTATATAAAATATTGTGTAGACTGACACAGGGACTGACGTTAATGTACATGAAAAGACACAAAGTTTAGGGTGGAAACCTTTTTTTTTTTTTTTTTGCCCTTCTTAGAAAGTGGAAAATGTGCTCCCTTGTAAATCTTTTGTACTCATTTGTTTCAGCTTCTAAAGACTGACATTAGGACAAAAGAATCCCGAAGATGCCGTATGCTGAAACACTCATTCTTCAGAGGTGAGTAAATGATTGTTATCGGAGGAGTGTGTCTTTAAAATCTTGCGTAAGCAACGCAGAGACATATTTTTCCTCTCAACTCTTTTTGGACGGTGAAAATGAAAACAGCTGAACATCAGACAAAAATGCACAGTGCAGGCGGAGGTGAAAGGCTCCCACAGTTTGAGGAGTAAACGCTGGTTTCGGTTTTCCCGTGATCCGACGGTGAGACACGACTGAACACGCACACAATGCGCAAAAAAAAAAACATTCTTTTTTTTTTCCCCAAAGAAGCCCAACAGGAGCACCTTCATGTCTCTGTGTGGCACCTTTTCATGCACCATGTGGTTCCTGAGGGCAGTTTGACAGTTGTTCTGCCGCTCAGAGAGTCAAGAATGAGAGAGGGGGCCCTTCTGAGCATGTGCACAAGCTCTTATCATCACCGGCCTGAGGGGAAAGGGTTTGAACATGTGAACTGATTGACAGATCCTTTAAGGGGCGGCACCTTTCACACCGAGAGAAGAGAAAGACAGTGTGTGTGTGTGTGAGCAAAGGCCCTGTGGTTTTATAGTGACATCAGGGGGATTGGTGATATAATCCTCTTTCTTTGCACTCCATGCTGTAATGGGTTGGCCAAACTTCAGTGGGAGCCCTCCGCACATGACAATACGAGAATCAGACAGATCGCACAGAGACACAGTCTGAGGCGCTCATTACAAGTCAAGTCCAACTTTGCCGTTTAATTGGACCGACTGTTGTTGCGCCTCCACTACAACAACTTCACAACCGTTCAGCTTGTTAGTATGAGGCAGTTTCTGATGAGCGTCATTCTTCTTATTGTGCATAAACTTTAAAAATAATAAATTCTTTGAAATGGCAGAGCATAAGCTCGGTCCCCTTGTTAGTCAAAAATATGTACCGGTCTGGATGTTCTTCTTGATGTTGTTCGCCCTGCATGTATTTTACAGATGAATATTTACAGTTTTAGCCTAGTAACATGTTGTATAAAGTTACTCACCTTGAACACACAGTATACGCCGCTTTTCCACGTTCCAGTTCCAGCACGGCTCGGTTCGGCTCTACACGATTTGGAACAATGCACGTCGTTTTCCAGGGTCGCCACATCGCGGCTTTTTACGTCGTTTTATACGCAAAAGACACAAAAACGCGACCTTGTGACGACGAGCAAAGCAGTTGTTTTCGGTGTAACTGAATCATTAGAATGAGTGAATTCAAAAGATAAGTTCAGTTTACTCCGTCTGACACAGTGACTGAACTGAAATACAGGTGAACGAGTCGTGACTCGGCTTACGATCGCCAGTTGTTGTTGCGAAATACATCAGACTCCTCTGTTAAATATAGAGGTTTTAGACATTTCCTTTGCAAAGTGTGAATTCCGATTCCTTCTTAACCCGCAATCTTAACCCTCAATCTCAAAAATGCTCGCTCCCTCTAGTGCAAGTGCTGTCCCGATTCTCAGAAAAATTAAGTTGAGGGGCGAGTTTAAGGGCTGTATCGCCCTCAATATTGAGATTTTCCGAGACCATCCTTGGGAGCAAGGGCTACCCAGAATGCATTGCGTGTTTTGACATAACAACGATGGCGCCGAAAGTAGCAAAACAAGTACGCTACAAATTAAGTATTTTCTTTGTTAATAGAGATATAAAAATGATGAAAACCATTGTATTATCTTAGTTTAGGCCCATTTTATGGATTACTTACGTTATTGTTGCGTAACATTTATTTTTATTTTACGATCTTTTGTCAATAGCCGGCCGGTGCGGACACGTGATCGTTTGCTATGGTTTACTTTTCAATAAGCCGTGGTGTGTGGTAACTGTCAGCTGAATATGTCCGTGGTTGTGGTATTTGTATGATTATCATCTTATAACTAACTGACAACCTAATAACTTGACTGACAAACGGATCGTAATAAATAATCCTGACGTGAATGTGTTCTTCTTCTTCTTTTTTGGAGTTGACAGACTAGACGCAGCTTTCGCATTATTCTGCCCCCTACAGTCTGAAGACGTATCTGCATTTAAGGGGTGTCCCATTTCTAAGTGACAAAATAACCCTCAACACTTGGTTTTAAGGCCCAGTTAAGATTAAGGGTTTGAGTTTGAGGGTTAAGATAGGAATTGGAATTGGCCCCAAATGTTGTAGATTAACGCTTTTTTTTTTTGATTTTCTAAGTCTTTTTAACCGATCTACAGTTGTCAGACATCACACTCCTGACTCTTCCAGTGACGACACTCTCAGCTCAGCTCGCTTGGAACCTCGCCAGAGCAGGTGCTAAAAAAAAATCAACAGGTATTATCACTAATGGAAAAGCGCCAATAGTAGCTGCTGGGAACTTTACAATCCTCCTCACAGGTGCAGCGGCAGAAGCCGCGCTGACAACAGGTTTTGCTGAATGAAATGGTTCCCCCTCGTCATCCAAACATCTATGTGTTTTTAAAGCAGCAGCTCGTCCTCAGAGGCTGTCGCAGGCGAAAATAAAAGGTGTAATTTTTTTTTTTGCTCTAAGTGGCCTTGAAAGCGAGGTATAACAGTGTTTATCCTGCAGCAGCCGTGCAATGATGTTTTATGAATGCCTGTTACAGTTTTATGAACACCTGACTCCCCGAGCTGTGTATCAAACAGCCTTTATGTTTGACACTGCCTTCTATATAATTCAGGCGGATTTTCAAGGGTCGTTTTCTGCCTCTGTAATCTGAAGACAAATCATAACTTTTTTGACACCGGCAACTCTCAAAAGGAGTTCAACCCATGTTTCGAGTAAAATATTTATCCAAATGTAGGACGTTCTTATATGATTTATACAGCTATGGACACGGACGTAGTATTTCGATTTGAAAAATGAAGCCCTCTGCAACTCAAGAGCTCCGTTTGAATGGAGAAATTCTCACTTGATTCATAACATTTTCAGTTTGTCCATTTTCTAAATTATTTTCCACCAACATTAAAGGTGCATTATGTAATAAATCTAAAGCAACTGGCCATAAAATCTTCCTAATATGTCACAGAGACTCAGGAATAATGTTCATATAACAAACTGAACTCACCAACAACAACAGTACAGATAAAATACTTGCATTAAAAAAAAAATATTTTGCAGACTGCAAATCATGTTTATGTTTTGAAATCATGTTTTGGCATGTGGCGCCACCTACCGCCGTCTACCAATCACTGCAGTCAGTAGAGTCTCAGCTGCCGAGCAACCACGGGTTGCCAGTTACGTCAGAAAACGAAACCTAAAAGATTTGAATATGAATGTAGTTTTTGGCCACATTCTTACATATGGCCCCTTTAGCTAATCAGCGTAGTTGCGTTAGCTAGCTCTTAGGTCGTTAAATAAAAAAGTTACAGAATGCCATCTGCACCAGATGACCAACAGTTGTACTTGATGTTGAAGGCTCATTATGACCATCATTATTGTCATCATTATCATATCAATAACACCAACCACCATGTTGCATACCCTGGCTTTAATTTTTTTATTCAAGCATATGTTTATTGACATAGTCAACTGAAAGACCTATTATGACTGCTGCTGTTTTCTTCAAAAAAAAATCCACAGATTATCTTTTGGTTTTGTGGATCCAAAGCTTTTTGCAGGACTCTTCATGTCTTTATTGGAGAGAGACAGTGGAAAACTGGGAGTGAGATGAGAGCGGTGGGTTCTAACCAGAGCCAGAAACTGTAGTGGGTGTGGAAAAAGTGACACGTGTGATTAATCTGTTGCTTTTCTGGAGAATCAATTCGCATCAAGTTGCCCCCGATGTGTTAAACTAAACCGTCTTTCCTTGAGGTGAGACGTCTTTGAAACAAATATCTGAAAAGATATGAGCCCAAACTACTGCTGTCTCGGGGAATCTATACAGTAAGCTTTTTTTTTTTTTTGAAGGGGGGCGATTTTAGCCGTTAATGCACTCTTAGCAGATTAAGGGTGCAGAGCGTGGAGCCTGGGCCACATCACAGATACTGTATGTCATCCATTCCTCACAAAGACTTGAATATTTTTAGTCGCTGCAAAAATTCTCTTTCCCATTCACACCCTCAACAGCTTTCATGCAATCATGTTTCAGAAAAAACGTGGGAGTGGTGATGGTGTGGGTATTGTGGGTGGTTTTAGTGTGTGTGTGAGTGTGTGTGTGTGTGTGTGTGTGTGTGTGTGTGTGTGTGTGTGTGTGTGTGTGTGTGTGTGTGTGTGTGTGTGGGGGGGGGGGGGGGGGGGTGATGAAGGCTCTCAGTGCTGCTGCTGCTGCAGCTGCTAAATTTCTCACAGTGGCAATTTCAAGGACGCCAAAATGAATTACACGTATAGGGAGCCCACGTTTGGTAAAAAATCTCCCCGCCTAATCCACTCAATCCTGTCCTCTTCAGCTAATTCCATATTTGCAGCCCGTTCGGAATAAGACGTGCTACACACTCGTGCGTGTACAAGGCGGCGTTCCCTTATCCCCTCGCTCCAGCGCTCTCTCTTTAAGAAAAAAAAAAAAAAAACACATTTGGTGAGCCCTCATGTGTGATTTGCATGAGCAATAATTAGGAGGCTTTGAGATTAAAGGCACTACAATGTTCCTGGCTGAGGACTCGCGCAGTGGGAGGTGTCACCTAATCGACAAGTGCCATTCAGATAATAAAGCAATGAATAACAATTGCTCCCTCGTGTATTTTCCCCCCCCCGCTCACGCTCGCGTGAAGACATCGCACGAGCTGTTAAAGTGATTTTGAATGTTTTGAAGTGTGCTTAAATGAACCACTGAGACGAGTGTCACAACGAGACCGTCTTTCCCGTTCCGACTGGAGACTGAAATGCGTGTCGCATTCTGATCCGCTCACTCCTCTGCACCAAAGTCCATAGAGATTATATTATATAATAGGAGTTGTTGATTCACTGCAGCCTACATCAACAACTTCGCATGTTATTTTCAGGTTTACGTATATATACTGCCGTTCAAAAGTTTTGTGTGTTTTCCATTAAAAGTCACACTTTTATTCATCAAAAGAGTTGCAAAATGAATAGAAAATATAGTCAAGATATTGACAAGATTAGAAATAATGATTTTTTATTCAAAATAATAGTGCTGCCCTTCAAACTTTGCTTTGCACAAGGGTTTTCTAATCATCCAATAGTCTTCTAACACGATTACCAAACACAATGTACCATTAGAACACTGGAAATGGGCCTCTATACACCTATGTACATATTCCATTAAAAACCAGACGTTTGCAGCTATAGTCGTTTACCACATTAACAATGTATAAGAGTGTATTTCTAAGTGACCCCAGACCTTTGAACAGTAGTGAAACAGTAATGTGAAATTGCCAAACACAGCAGTAGACGTGAAGCTCCTGTGTCTTTAATGAGCTAAAAACAATAATTTTTCCTTTGGGCTTTGGTGAAGCCGTTATACAAACGTCAGTTTCCGGGTGGAAAAGGCTGACGAACACTGAGATAAGCGTCCGTATCTCAGGCTGTAGTTCTCCACGATGGCAGCACAGGTGATTAGATTAGTGCTAGAAATGTGCTAGTACCAAATATGATCACAACAAGCACCAGAACTATCCCTTTAACAGTAAGACAAGATGTCCTCTGCAGCCACCACAGAGCCATTGGACAGTGCAACAGGCTGTGTAAAGCTGTGTCTCTCTGTGTGTGTGTGTGTGTGTGTGTGTGTGTGTGTGTGTGTGTGTGTTCTTGTTTTTATATTCCGGTGGGGACCTTAACATGACTGCACACAGACCGGTGGGGACCTGTCGACCCGTGGGGACCTAAATTGAGGTCCCCACGGGCAAAGGCCTTTAATCAGATGCAAAACAGTGTTAAGACACGCCCTATGCAATTTTCTCGCAAGTCCCCATGGGCTCAATTTCAAGACATAATCTGTGTGTGTGTATCTTTAGGCGCCCCTGAAGTTCACACACGGTATTGCAGTCCTCACCAGGCGGCCTGTTCCGGAAGTGTGCGTCGGCGTATGTTCACTCGCTAGCGGCCCCATAGGTCAACCATAGTATTACATTTTGAGAATATATATTAATATTTGTCATTTTGACCAAATCTACAGCCTACAGACATGAATGATTAATAAATTAAATAAACAAATAATTATATTTATTAATATTAAATATACAAAGTATAATAAATAAAATATATGTATTAATATATTAATTATACCTTTTAAATGTACATTCATAAAGCTATAATTAATAATGATTATTATTTTATATTATTTAATAATGTAATAAAATGTGATTGATAATGCTTAATAATTAATGTTGACAAGCAGTCAGTCCTTTTTTAAATAATTCACTGTCTCTCAATTTTACACACTGTCTCTTTGGCTGCTACACAGTGACCTTTGACCCCAGGGCCCCCAGACTCAGAACAGAGGATCCTCCTGAGCCACTGAACAATAATCCGGACAAAAAAAAAGAATAAGTTCTGTAGAATTTTTTTGTATCTGTGTCAAAAACTGAAAATCAGATCCTGTCAGACTCTATACAGTCTCACACCCTTTGGTCAGAGTGGATGTTTTGGAGGAAATCTATTTCTAAAAGTCACAGGAGTCTGATTTTTTTATATGTTGTTTGTGGTCCTTAGACGAGCTGATAGACGTCAGTCTTGTGCCGCTCAGACCTGTACTTTTCGATGGGCGGAGCTTTGAAAAGTCGCTTTTTCCTGGCTTTGAGTGCTCGTCGTTGCCACAAAAATGAACTGAACGGCGTGAAACTTGACCTGTGGACCTGACCTAAGACCCTTATCAGTCTACCAGAGTCCTAACTCTGTAGACCCTCAGCAAAGCTAACTAGCTCTGTGGGGGTCCTATTGAAATGGGACAAAATAATCCTGACAGGAGGCTCTGTGGTGAACGACATAGTCAAAAATCATAACCCTACCTCGATGTCTTTATGAATTATCACAAAAACACACACCTCAACGGCTGACCTTTGACCTTTCCAAGGTTGCACGATTCTGAAACTCCGCACCCTCGATCAGTCTTAGTTCTTGATGCATATTCTCTAATTTCAGCCCCCCAGCTCAAATCCTTTTAGAATTATTGAATTAAAAAATGTCCCTCCTTTTTAGGTTTGAATTTTACACACTGTCTCTTTGGCTGCTACACAGTGACCTTTGACCCCAGGGCCCCCAGACTCAGAACAGAGGATCCTCCGGAGCCACTGAACAATAATCCGGACAAAAAAAAAGAAAAAGTTCTTTAGAATTTTTATGTATCTGTGTCAAAAACTGAAAATCAGATCCTGTCAGACTCTATACAGTCTCACACCCTTTGGTCAGAGTGGAGGTTTTGAAGGAAATCTATTTCTAAAGGTCACAGGAGTCTGATTTTTTTATATGTTGTTTGTGGTCCTTAGACGAGCTTATAGACGTCAGTCTTGTGCCGCTCAGACCTGAGCGGCTCAGACCTGTACTTTTCGATGGGCGGAGCTTTTTAAAGTTGCTTTTTCCTGGCTTTGAGTGCTCGTCTTTGCCACAAAAATGAACTGAACGGCATGAAACTTGACCTGTGGACCTGACCTAAGACCCTTATCAGTCTACCAGAGTCCTAACTCTGTAGACCCTCAGCAAAGCTAACTAGCTCTGTGGGGGTCCTATCGAAACGGAACAAAACAATCCTAACAGGAGGCTCTGTGGTGAACGACATAGTCAAAAATCACACTCCTGTCTCAATGCATTTATGAAATATTACACAAAAACTACACCTGAATGGCTGACCTTTGACCTTTTGAAGGTCGGACGATTCCGAAACTCAGCACTCTGGATCATCCTAACTTTCTGATACACATACTGAAATTTCAGCTCCCGAGCTCCAGGGACTTTTGAATTATGGAAGAAAAGACAGTTTTCCTGCACTTTTTAGGTTTAAATTTTACACACTGTGTATTTGGCTGCTACACAGTGACCTTTAACCCCAGGGCCTCCAAGCTCAGAACAGAGGATCAGCTTAAGCCCCTAATACACACACTGAAAAATCAGAACCCTGTCTCAATGCATTTATGAATTATTACAAAGAAACTACACCTGAACAGCTGACCTATGACCTTTCCAAAGGTCGTATGGGTCTGAAACTGAGCATTCTGGATCAGCCTACGGTCCTGATACACATACTGAAAATTTTGCTCCCGAGCTCCAGGCACCTTTGAATTATTACAAAAAACACACCACAATTGCTGAACTTTGACCTCCATGAAGGTCATGTGATCCTGATACTCTGACCCCTGGATCAGCCTAACTTCCTGATACACATACTGACATTTCAGCCTCATAGTTCCAGACACTTTTGAATTACAGTTTTCCAGTTTTCCCTCCTTTTTTTGTTTGAATTGTTGACAGTTGACACACTGTGTCGTTGGTGCTACGCAGTGACCTTTGACCCCAGGGCCCCCAGACTCAGAACAGAGGATCCTCCGGAGCCACTGAACAATAATCCGGACAAAAAAAAGGCCAAAGTTCTGTATAATTTTTTTGTATCTGTGTCAAAAACTGAAAATCAGATCCTGTCAGACTCTATACAGTCTCATACCCTTTGGTCAGAGTGGAGGTTTTGAAGGAAATCTATTTCTAAAGGTCACAGGAGTCTGATTTTTTTATATGTTGTTTGTGGTCCTTAGACGAGCTGATAGACGTCAGTCTTGTGCCGCTCAGACCTGTACTTTTCGATGGGCGGAGCTTTGAAAAGTAGCTTTTTCCTGGCTTTGAGTGCTCGTCTTTGCCACAAAATTGAACTGAACGGCGTGAAACTTGACCTGTGGACCTGACCTAAGACCCTTATCAGTCTACCAGAGTCCTAACTCTGTAGACCCTCAGCAAAGCTAACTAGCTCTGTGGGGGTCCTATTGAAATGGGACAAAATAATCCTGACAGGAGGCTCTGTGGTGCATGACATAGTCAAAAATCACACTCCTGTCTCAATGCATTTATGAATTATTACACAAAACTACACCTGAACGGCTGACCTTTGACCTTTTGAAGGTCGCATGGGTCTGAAACTCGGCATTCTGGATCAGCCTACGGTCCTGATACACAGGAACTGAACATTCCAAACCCAGCAGTGAAGTTAGAACGACCCTCTGCACCTCACCACCTCTTATAACCCTATAGAAGAGGAGAGGAGGAGCCTGTTACTCCAGCTCAGATCTGCTCGGCCTGCTACTGAACTAAGTGCTAAGACCCAGACCAGGTGGTCATATCCCATCATGATGGTATTGTGAAGGCAGTGTGCTAGCTGCTGCGCTAACAGAGCTGCAACATATGCCCATAACACAGAGTTAATGTGTTGTCCTTCATCACTGTATGCCTCTTATGTAACAAGTCACAGCATGTAAACAAATCAGCCTGATGATTGTGATGAGGTGGAGGTGAGCAGACATGTAGCTGAAACAAGACTGAGAGGATGCTCTTATAACCAAGTGAGACTTGTCAGGTTCACCAGTGATGGCCTGAATCAGCCACAGAATAAAGAACCAGACCCAAATAAATAATATTAAATGTATATAGCACTTTACTAAATGAATGCTTCACTAAAAGGAAATAATAATAAAGGCTGAGGGGCATAGTCATGGTGGGGACATTAAAAGTCAGGATTTGTGTAATATATCACTGAGTTCAGTCTTTTCACCCAGTCTCAGTATGTATCACACACATCCTGACATTTAAAGTCCCCACCATGACCATCTCCCTCAGTCACCTCTAATGAACATATAAAATACTTTTAATAATTGCATATTGTTATTATTTTCACATTTTAAATATTTAACCTAATTTATGAATTTATTTGTATTAAAATATACAGTACCAAGTGGAAGATAGATACATTCCAGCAGTGTAGAGTTATATATGTTTATGTGTATATATATATATATATATATATATGTATATGTATATGTATATGTATATGTATGTATATATATATATATATATATACATATATATATACATATATATATACATATATATATACATATATATACATATATATATATATATATATATATACATATATATATATACATATATATATATATATATATATATATATATATATATATACATATACAATGACAGTACGACTTTAATGTTAATCTAAAATTCAAAGTTAAAATAAATAAAACATTAATAATATACAAACTGTCAGGTCAAAACCTTTACATTAAAAACAAAACATGTCAACAACAAATCTATCGATCACTAAGTATGTAATGACGGAGCCGTCTGGGTCAGCGGATTATTTCATCAGGACAGGCCGAGGTAACGCTGCTCTGTGCCGGCCACTGTGAGCCACGCCCCCCCACAACAATAATCACGTGATCGTTTCACAGCCAAGTTGCGCGAAGCGCCTACGTGATGGCTGCGTGACCTTGCGTTTGTTTTCTAACACGGGCGGGCCGTCAGTGTCTGTGTTGTTCTTTAGCGCTAACAGTCACCTGCGGAGTTACTCCGGTGTGTGTGGTGTCATAAATCCAGCGCTCCCGAGAAGAGACCGACAGCGATGCTAGACGCGCGGACTCCTGACTCACCGAACAGCGCGGGAAATGGTATGTTTTGATTTATTTAAGTCATTATGTTCACAATATAATATTGCGCTGTTTGCTTGAAAACTGTTTGTTTCACTAAATGTGAGGGAGCTTATTACGAGCCATGGTGTAAGTTAATGTAGAACTTCACCAGGCTAACTGATGTTAGCTAACGCTTCGCTAGCACGGAGGCTAAGCTAGGTGCAGCTAAACATAAACCAGACTGAAGCTACAGTTAATTACAGAGTTATCATTTACACACTGCAGACTTTAATTCGCAGTATAACCCTTTTTCTATTCTATTATTTTATTAGTCCCTTTCTGCACAGAATGTCATATTTTTATGTAAGCAGATATTGTAATTCAAATAATTTTGATTAACTGCCATATAATATTTCCCATATTACTCTACTGCTAAACTCATAAACTTTTTTTAAAAATCAATACCTATTAATGTTATTGTATGTTGGGGATGATGACTGGTGCTTTCATAAGTTATTCACATATACAATATTGAGAAATTATACTTTTTATTGTGTATAATCTGATAATGAGGATAGTCTAATAAACACTATCGTACAGTCTTTAGGGCCAGAAAATGGCATTTAGTTTCAGTAAAAATATTATGCTAACCAGTATCCCAGACGATATCTAGATAATGTCTACATTCATGTCGCAGTGTTACATCAACATTTTGTCAAATTGTACGATTGCGACTTGAAACAATGTCATGTGATGAAGTGTGTCGTGATTTAATTTTTATTCTCACAGGAGAATGGACCGATATTCGGATCCACTGGTGGCAGCTCTGAAGGCACAGGTGAGAAAACTTTTGTTTTTACCAAATGGGGCATTGTTTCTGGGTTTAGGTCTAGAACTATTTTAGCAGGAAACCAAACCTAAATGAACAAATATTGAAGACCCTAAATTTCACATTGTTAGGTCATCTTGAACCAAATTAACATGTACGTCTTATGTCATTTATTCGCAGTTTCTGGTGGGACAGAGAGCTTTGGCTCTGAACAGAAAACAGATGTTTCAACAGACGAAAAGGTAGGATACATCATATTCTTTTGGTTCTTTAAGTCAACAGTTAAATCAGTCTCGTATATGCACGACCAGAAATCTCTACACTGTCTACTCCAATAAATCAGAAATGCCAAACAATATCTTTAAACAATTCAGGGATTATCAGCATAATGTTGAACATTTAAAAAATAAAAATGTGTTTTGCAGGCTCACAGTCGTCACTTACGTCGCCTTCAGAAATTGAAAGCGCACCATGATAGTTGTGAGGACCGGTACAAGAAGGCAAACACAAAGAGGTTAAATGACGAGAGGGAGAGGACCATGTGCTTACATGACAAGCTGAATACAATGGTCAGTTGTACCACACTCTTTTATAATGTACATCAGACTGACAGAAGAGAGAGAACTGTTTCCCTGTCATTACTTTTACTGTTTCACTTGTTCTGGGTGAGAAAAGTGAATATGTCAGGGTGTACAGCTGTACAATGCAGCTGCAGGAGGAGAGAGCAGTTCATATTTGGTTTGCATTGGGCAGGCTAGTCTGTCCATCCTAAAGGAAATGTAAACACCAGACTCTGGTGAGAGATTTATTATGAACACAGTATCTTCTATCTGTCTTAGGAAAACAAAATCCCATTGTGATTTTTGATCAGGACTTTTTTAACACAGCAAATGTGAAATGGAGTACAATTGTGATATTGTTAGAGCAACACAACAAATCACTACAGCACAAGTCTTTGCACGTCTGTAAAGTAGCAAAACAATTTATGTTTTCATTTAGATTGGACTTGAGATGTTTTCTCTGGTCAAGCTGATTTTCTGACGTTGCTTTTTCAGAGCGCGATGAAGAATGACAGTGACAGTGACAGTGACAGTACTGTTATACTTTACCTCACTCCAGCAGATGATGAAGAGGACGAAACTGCACCTCTGCTCACAAGAACAGACAGTGTAATTGTACGTTTACTTAAAAACCACAATTTCACATATTTTAGTTTTACCATTACATTATTCATTTAAAAAATACACAGGTTGGGCTAACCCTAACCCTAGAAACAAATCTAAAATGTTATTAAAAATAATCAAATTCATCACATCAAAATACTGAGTGAAATTAAGGAAACATTAAGAACTCAGTCAGTATGAGTCCTTCCTCTCGTCCTCTGTCCTACAACACCTTAGCAACCACCTGATAAAATCCTAGAAACAATGAAGAACACCTGAGAAACCAACTTGCAGAAGTCTGGCCACAGTTTGGTGCATGGAAGTTAATGCATGTACCATTGTGGTTGGCAAAGTATGCACATTGTATGTATTATACTATTATCCAGTTTATTATTGTACTTGAGGCAAGATCTCACAATGTCTTAGCCTTAACCTAGTGTAGCCTTTTTTCTTTCTTCTAACACTATGCTTTTTGTTTTTTTAGCTGACGAGACAAATGCTTGCATATACACCAGAAGGATCTCTATCAAGCCCTGATCTCAGTGAGGATGAATATGTTCCTCAATCTGTTGAAGAGACAGAAAGTGACAGTCCATCAGAAGAAGTCAAAAAGGGTAAGAAGAGAAAAGTTCAGCAAACAACTTCAGCTAACTCTCAGGGAGCAGACGTCCAACCATGTAAGACCAGACGTATGGCACAATCTTGTTCCCTTACTGCAAATGATGAAGAAAGTCCTTCAGCTTCAAGTTCTGATGTTACAGTAAAAACACTTAAGAAGAAACGAAATGGCAACAGACTGTACGACAAAAAATTCTACTGCGCATTTTGTTCAAAGCCGTTCAGCAAAATGGCACGCCATTTGGAATCAAAACACAAAGATAAACCAGAAGTGGCAAGAGCACTTGTATTTCAGAAGGGGTCCAAAGAGCGAAGAATACAGTTGAGTTTGTTAAGAAATAGAGGAAACCGTGCCCATAATAATCAGGTGCTGAAGGAAGGAAAAGGCATGGTGATACCCCGTCAGCAGTCCAGTGCACCTGTTATAGCCAAAGATTACATGCACTGTGTCAACTGTGAGGGTTACTTTAAGAGGAAGTCACTGTGGAGGCACATGCAGAGATGTCATCTCAACAAGAAAGTCCAAGGTTTAAAGCCTGGAAAAACCAGAGTCCAGACCATTTGTGCATATGCTCAGCCAGTTCCAGACGGTGTCAGTGCTCAATTTTGGAAACTGGTGCTGAACATGCATGAAGATAACGTAACAGATGTTGTCCGCAAAGAGAGAAGCATAATGAAATTCGGGGAGCACCTCTTCATCAAGCATGGACATGATGTCACAAAACATGAATATGTGAGACAGAAGATGCGTGAGACGGGCCGCCTTCTTGTCCAAGGACAAAAAAATGGAAAGTTGAAGACGATGCCAGATTTCTTCGTACCGGCAAATTTCCCTCATGTCATAGAGGCAGTTAAGAATGTGGCTGGCTTGAATGAGGAAACACACACATACAAGACACCATCTTTGGCCTTGAAGTTAGGCCACAACCTCAAGAAAATAGCAAGCATTGTTGAATGTGAAGCAATGATCTCAGGTGATGAGAATAGCATCAACAATGTGCGGGCATTTAAACAAATCTGTGACACTAAATGGAATGAGTGTGTGTCGTCCCAGGCCCTCAGGAATTTGTGTGAGGCAAAGTGGAATGTTCCACAACTTCTTCCCTTTACTGAAGATGTGAGAAAGATGCACCAGTTTCTCAGTGTACAAAGAACTGAGTGCTGTAGGAAGCTCGAAGAACAACCTAGTAAGAAGCCCTGGGCAGATCTTGCAAAAATTACACTTTGTGACGTGATCCTCTTCAATAGAAGAAGAGAAGGAGAAGTATCCAAGATGTCGCTGAGTGCTTTTACATTGAGAGATACCTCCTTGATTCATCCAGATGTAGAGCTTGCTTTGTCTGACCTTGAGAAGAAGCTTTGTAAGCATTTTGAGCGAATAGAGATAAGAGGCAAACGTGGTCGAAAGGTCCCCATTCTCCTCACACCTGATATGCTGGCATCAATGGACTTACTTGTCAAAAATCGCCAGATCTGTGATGTGTCTGATGATAACCAGTTCATGTTTGGGAGACCAGAAGCACTCACTTACTTCAGAGGATCAGATGTTATTCGTTGGGTGGCTCGAAGTTGTGGGGCAAACCACCCAGAAGCATTGTCCTCCACCAAATTGAGGAAGCACATGGCTACTATGTCCAAAGTCCTCAACTTAAAGGACAATGAAATGGACGACCTTGCTGACTTCCTTGGCCATGACATCAGAGTGCATCGCCAGTATTATAGGCTGCCTGAAGGCACATTACAGCTGGCGAAGATAAGCAAAGTTTTGATGGCCCTGGAACGAGGACAGCTGGCTGAATTTAAAGGAAGGAATCTTGATGAGATCGACATTGATCCAGAAGGTAATATTGGCCTTTGTAAGAAATAATTATACGTACACACAGTGGTTTCCCTCTGTTGAGAATAATTTGGTAGCTGCAAAAGAAATGTTATCATTTGCTGAAATTGTCAAGATACCATTAGACTGAATTCTCCAATTCAGTCGTACTCCTCTCCCTCTGCCCTGTTGTGTAGTGTTGCTTTCAAAAAATAGTTTATGTACTATGTAATAATTTTATCTATGTGATTGCTGTGTTTCTCAGAGAAAGTAGTGGTGGACAGTGAAGCATCAGACGCAGAAGATGAGGATGCTGCACCATCATCTTCACAATCATCAGGTATTGTAATATAATAATATCACAATACAGCAATTCTGCAAAAATTGATATATCGCTGCAAATATAAACTGTTAGAAAACAGCATAATTCTGTAGCATGTCTGTAAATTAAAACCACAGAACTATAAAGCAATAATTATAAAAAACATTTCTTTATAAAAGAAAATTGCTGTGTACCACCTCACTCTAATATGTACATCATATTATATTTTGACTGTTCAGTGACAACATTGTGCTGTCCTTTCTCCACCCAGTGATAGTTGTATTTTTAGGCCACTGGGAATTGGCACTGGGAGTTAGAGTTTTGACCCTTTGGGGTTGCTATAGTTCTATATTTTATTTTTAAATGCAGTCTTCACCTACAGAAAATAAGAAAATATTGAACTGAACTATTTTCAATATTTGCTAGCTGGCTAGCTCAGTGTTCTGAAAGTAGGAGGACACTTTAGTAAGAAGGGAATTTGTATTTCTTTTCTATGACAGCTGACATTTTACTTTGTGATTAAACATCAACGTTATGGCTGACTGAAGTAACATGACTACCCCTTATAGCCTCACTTTTCTGTGACTGCAGGATCATGCTGGTTCTTCTCTCACACACCCGAGAGACTCTCTTCCCACAAAAAACACGCTCGTCTCAATCACACACAGGTTACCTGTCTTTAAGAGGAGGCTCAGCTGCTAACACAGCAGAGTTAAGATATGGGTCTGCCAACCTAACCAGTCATAGAACATAATAAGTGTTTTATAGTTATTAAGAGTATTAAGTTTTCAAAATGGTTGATCTAATGATTATTGTAATTATTAAATTATCCTGAAAAAAACAGACACAACGCATATTGTGGCATATTTTAAATTCCAAAAGATTGTTGTGAGACACAAATTAATGTAATCACGGTATGTCAAACTTAAAACCTTAAAATGGCTCTGACATGGATTAATTTAATCACTGAAGTAATATGCCGTAAGATAATCGCAGTAACATGTATATATAATAATATAATGGCCGAACATTAGATGACATATGGTGTAACGTTACGATATCATGGCAGTAAACATGTTGTCTGGTATGTTTTTGCTTCAAGTCTTCATGCACAGCAGTTGTGCTGGTGTGCAAAGCCATTTTCAATTGACAGAGCTCACTGAAGATCATGTTTTTGGCTCTGTCTAAAATACTCCCTTTCAGTTAATTCTATGTGCAGTAGACCATATTGCATTTATTGAAAGTCCTTTCTTCTCCATTTTGCTCATGTGTTTTAATAGGCAGGTTAGATGAAAACATGCCACTGGTTGGGGAGGTCTCTGATGAAGCAAACACTACAGAAGGTAAGCTGTTTTCTGTCCTGCATGTGGACAAGGCTTGTTAATGTAGCCTATGGAAAAGATACCAATGTGGTAGCTAACAAGATACAAGACATCACTGTCGCTTTACCTGGTCCGTGCTTGTAAAATAATTGACGTGTCCTCATCTTGTAACGTAAAGATAACAACTCTGTGTTTCTCTGCAAATGCTAAAACGGGTCGCCAAATATATCTGGACGCCGTTTTAAACTTTAGTTAATGTCACTGAAGCAAGCATACTAATGACTGTTGTTGTGTTTACAGATGCATCTGGCGTGGTAAAGAAATCCACTACTGATGAGATACATGAAAATGATCTTTATCCAGCCCAAGGTAATAATATTTCTAGTAACTGAAAAGAAAATTGCGCCTAGTTAGCGCAGTGGGTAGAGCAGGCGTCACTTTAGACTAATGGAAACAAATTGCTCCACATTTGCTTTGTACCATTACATCATTTCTTGCAGGCTAAAATAAACACATTGACATCGGTGGTAATTGTTCTGCTAGTAACTTTAGTATTGCTTGTACGGCTGCTGATGTTATAGCCTCATTACAGGCTGGCCATGTCACCCTGCAATGCAAATTTATGTTCATATTTTTAAAGAATATTTCTTACATCTTTTTTTTATTCAGTGTCATCAAAATCAAAAAAAAGGAAATGGGGAGATGAAGAAATTCAGGCTGTGGAGGCAACACTCTTGGACTATATCCGATCATGGAAGGTTCCTGGAAAAGCAGCGTGTCTCAAATGCATTGAGTCTTCTCCACTGGCACTTAGCGGGAGGAGGTGGGAGGCAGTGAAATTTTATGTAAAAAATCGTATTGATGCTTTAAAGCGAGATTCTGTTAAAGAAAAGAGGTAAGCTGACATTTGTTGCTGTCATAGAAGATTACACAGGTCATTTTGTTGTTGTTTTTTTGTACATTTTGCCTGTAGTCTTAACAGCCTATCGTCTGTAACAGCCATAGGGTTATGTTTGAGAGCGCTGAGGTTTTGTTTCATTTTAAACGTTACAGTTTTAAAAAATTGTAGGTCTGAAAAATAATGTAATTATTATTTTAATTGAGCGCTTTTGTACTGTTGGAATACCCCCAGCCAGAGTCTGTGGGATATTTGCTGCCACTTGTTTCCCAACTTTTGTTTGTGATATCACATTCTACAGTATTCTCAAAAAAGTTGTTGCCCTGTTTAAATGGGCAGAATGTGAGATAATGTTGTGGTTGATGGCAAGCATTTGTCAGTAAAACATTTATATACATGTGGAATAGAAATGCATTGTTTTGAATTGCATTGGACAAAAATATAGTGCCTGTAGAGGTCTAAAACAGAAATAAAACACTGGTGTTGCCACATTTGAGACCTGAAGCCAAGTTTTTATTTATTTCTGTTCTCACTGGGTATTTCATATCTACTTTCATGCAGGGATTGAACCACCAACCTTCTAAAAAATGGACCGCTCTACCCCCTCAGCCACTGCTGCCCAAAAAAGAGTTTTAATCATTTTTATTAGTGGCTTAGTGGAGTCCAGTATGCATAGATCATTAATATGCGTTAATATACAAATGTTAAAGAGTTAATGGTGAATATACAAATTTAATTAACAAAAATACCAATGTGATATAGATACCATTCTGTATTTTAATTGATTCTAAAAATGTACCCTCCATTGTTTACCTTAAAAGCTTGTAAAAAGAAATTCAACATAGTGCCATCTAGTGGTGATTGT